>NC_092858.1:108145988-108311232 GCF_032062135.1 Pyxicephalus adspersus
GCCGTCCACACTTCGTCTCAGAGCCCACCTCCTCCTCCTCCTGCTGCTTTAAATGATGCTGCTACCTGCCCAGTACCTGACTTTAAATGCCAGACACTAATGCCGTCCACACTTCTTCTCAGAGCCCACCGCCTCCTCCTCCTGCTGTAAATGAAGCTGCCACCTGCCCAGTACCTGACTTTAGATGCCAGAAACGAATGCCGTCCACACTTCCTCTCAGGGCCCACCGCCTCCTCCTCCAGCTGTAAATGATGCTGCTACCTGCCCAGTACCTGACTTTAGATGCCGGAAACTAATGCCGTCCACACTTCGTCTCAGAGCCCACCACCTCCTCCTCCTCCTCTTGTTGTAAATGAAGCTGCCACCTGCCCTTACTACCCAACTGTAGATGCCAGATACGAATGCAGTCCATACTCTGTCTCAGAGCCCACCGCCTCCTCCTCCTGCTGTAAATGAAGCTGCAACCTGCCCAGTACCTGACTTTAAATGCCAGAAACGAATGCCGTCCACACTCTGTCTCAGAGCCCACAGCCTCCTCCTCCCAGTCCCCAGCTCTAGATGTCAGACTGGACTCCAGCTCAACAGGGTCTTCTTTCCCCACTGATTCCCCCAAGCACAATCCCTTTCATGTGGTTTCGCTATATAGTAGGTAAGTGCAGATTGGAATCTCCCTCATTCCTATTCCTGAAATCGAGTATGAAGATACGGAACATGTTTTTGTTCGTCCAATCATTCAGGAAACTCATAACGAATGCACTTGGCGAGTTAAAGTTTGGTCTGAACATCTGGATCGAGAAATTGCATTCGACGTCGCTGCAGAAAATGTGAGTTCCCAGTCTCTGATTTTCTTTTTTACAGATGAATATGACGACCTTTATATTCAGCTTTCAAAAACTCTAATTTTCTTTGTAGAAAATATAGGGGTAGATAGATAGAAAGATCTATTGGCTGGTTCCCTCCATTGTCATCCATTACCTCATCCTAATCAGGTAAGTGCTGAATTATTTACTTTATACATTACCCTAAAAAGTGGTATCTTTTTTTGCAGGGTGGGGAAATCAAATTTGCCATATCCCATATTTAGATATCACTGGGCCCTGCAAAGGTAAATATTAGTTAGTCTGTTTTTGTCAGGGGGAAGGAGGCTGCTCACTTATGTACTCAATTCTGAAATGACAAAAATTTTCATTCATAATGGATATGTACACTAGTGAGATGCACACATACAGACAAAAAAAAAAAATAAGCATAGAGTAGATAACACATAGCATGAGGAGGAAGCGGCAGGCCTTGAGACATAGTGTGTATGTGTTACTTCTCCTGCTCTTACTGATGCCACCTGCCCACTGCCCAGTACCCAGCTCTAGATGCTAGACTAGACTAAAGCTCAATAGGGTTTTTTTGCCCCATTGATTCCGCCAAGCCCGTTCCCTTTCATGTGGTTTCGCTACATAGGAGGTACGGATTGGAATCTCGCTCATCCATTCATGTCTCCGTTAGCTACTGCCTCTACACTGTCAATATAGGTGATGGCTTTACATTGCAGTGCCCTCCTTGCTCCGTCTCAAGGCCCACCACCTCCTCCTCCCAGTACCCAGCTCTAAATGCCAGACTAGACTCCAGCTCAACAGGGTCTTCTTTCCCCACTGATTCCTCCAAGCCCAATCCCTTTCATGTGGTTTCGCTACATAGTAGGTAGTGACAGATTGCAATCTCGCTCATCCATTCATGTCTCCATTAGCTACTGCCTCTACATTCTCCATAAAGGTGATGCCCTTCTGTTGTAATGCACTCCTTGTTCTGTCTTAGGGCCCACCGCCTCCTCCTCCTCCTAGTACCCAGCTCTAGATGCCAGTTAACAATGCCATCCACACTACTCATGGCCCACCGCCTACTCTTCTTGCTTTTACTGCTGCTGCCTGCCCACTGTCCAATACCCAGCTCTAGATGCCAGACTGGACTCAAGCTCAATAGGATTTTCTTTCCCCACCGATTCCGACAACCCCCATTTCCTTTCTTGTGCAGGCCCTGAGACGGAGTGTGGAAGGCATTAGTAACTGGCATCTAGAGCTGGGTGTAGTGCATCTTTAATGACACCCCGAAGTGTGTAATCTGAAATTCGTGATTGAATGTAGAAGGCCACATCTTCTGCTTCATCCATCGGTACCACACTTTATCGTACTGAATTTCTGTGTATGTTCTGTATATGTTGAGGGGATGAGATGTGAAACACCGTTATAGTTAATGGGAACTGAGAGGTCCTGGATGACCTCATTGAGTAATGAAGTGTTTGAGCTCAGTAGCCGTCTGGAGATTTCTACACAAAAAGTATGTGGCCGTCCTGGGAGACTCCATTCAAAGATCCGTCAACAAGGGTCTTGTGTAAATACTGCAGAATGATTACTTTCGGACTGAGAAGCAGCTGAAAGGGAAGGGTGACATGTCAAACGACACGTTGGGAGATCTCTGGCTGAAATGCACAATGCCATAATTTAACGCCAAGTGCGTCATTACAGAACTGACCACCAACTTATACGGTTCTATTTCCTGACCCATGTTTCTTCGAAGTACATAGAGAACATGCTGGCCAACTTCAAACATGGACCCTGGCCCGACGTTGTCATCAACACCTCGTGTATATAGGATGATAGCAGGTATCATGATGAGCAATCAGTCACTGCAAATGTACAAAACCAACCTGGACCACCTGTTTATTCGGCTCACGGAGGTGCTGAGCCCCAAATGTCTGGTGATATGCAACACGTCCATGTCTGTTGGATTCAAAGCTGATAAAGTGCTAGAGTACCACATTCCTAATGTGCGCTGGGACATCATAGAAGAGAATTTCTACAGGGCCACACTGGCAGATTTCCACCAACTGGATGTGATTGACATGCACTTCCATTTAAGCTTTGACCTGCGCTCCAGGGTACTGGGCAGTGGGCAGGTGGCATCAGCAGGAGAAGTAACACAGCCATACACACTATGTCTCAGGGCCTGCCGCTTCCTCCTCATGCTATTACTGCTGCTGCCGGCCCACTGCCCAGTACCCAGCTCTAGATGCCAGACTAGACTTGGGCTCAACAGGGTCTTCTTTCCCCGCTGATTCCGCCAAGCCTGTTCCATTTCATGTGGTTTCGCTACATAGTTGGTACGGATTGGAATCTCGTTTATCCATTCATGTCTCCAATAGCTACAGCTTCGACACTGTCCATATGGGTGATGGCCTCAACCTCTAATGCCGTGCTTGCTCCTTCTCAGGGCCCACTGCCTCCTCCTCATGCTGTAACTGATGCCGCCTGCCCAGTTCCCAACTCTGGATGCCAGTTACCAATGCGGTCCCCGCTCCGTCTCAGTGCCCACTGCCTCCTCCTACTGCTGCTGCCACCTGTCACTAACGTATAACAGAGCTGTCTAGCTGGCTAATTTTTGGACTGAAAGACCGCCCTCAGAGACCTCTGCCTGTACTCTGAAGCCTGTGTATGGCTTGTAACTGAGAGGTAAAACCTGGTGGCTAATTTTTGGACCAGAGGGAACCCCCTTATGTCCCTCTCTGGCTGTACTCGGAGACCGTGTAAAATCCGGTATGTTCCCTTGGCCGCCCCATAAAATGGCCTTGCCAGCAACAGAAAAAAGACTTCCTTATTTTATTTTTACTTGTACAGTATTGTGCGGAGATGGGAGAGTCTTGACATGTCTTTTTAAATGTATTTATAGGCTGTGGAAGCTCTCCACCGACCCGAAAAACAACCCAAACTTTTCCCCTCTTGACTTTAATGAAGTTCGAATTCGATGTTCGATCACCCGAATAATTATGCATTATTCGACCCAATAGCAGTCGAATCGAATAGTGACCTATTCGACCAACACTAGCTGCCACCCTATGATAGCAACCATTTAATATTAGACCTTTAATATCCGGGTTTAAACGAATAGCTGTTAGAAGGGGCTGTAAGGATAAAATAAAAATAAGTAGCGACGGGACAGCCCTGCCTAGTGTCGTTAGAAATGCTAAAGAGTGAGGACCCCTCACCATTTACTCTGACTGATGCAGAAGGGGATGAATATATAGACTTAATCCAATCCATCATTTTTACCTACACGCCCATAACACGGAGCGTGGCTATCATAAAAACCCAATCAATCCTGTCAAAGGCCTTGTCTGCATCGGTCAAGAGCAACATTGATGGTTTACCATGGAGTACACAGCCGTGTGTATCCAGGTGATGGCCCTAGAACTGTTATCTCGGGCTTGCCTAGATGGCATGAACCCCACCTGATCAAAATGGATTAGAGCGTGTATGTGTTTTTGAAATCTATTGGCTAAAATTTTTATGAACAGCCTAAGGTCCTGGTTCAAATGTGAAATATGTCTGTAGCTACTACAGGCCGAGGGGTCTTTATCTGCCTTAGGGATTACTGTGATAAAGGCCCTTAGTGAGTCCATATATAGGGAACACCCACCCGTCAGTGAATTAAAGGCTGCTACAAAATGAGGGGCTAGGTCATCTGCAAACTTCTTATAGTATAAGAGTGAGAATCCATCTGGGCCTGGGGTCTTCCCCGATATAGTTTGTTTTAAAGCTATCAGTAACTGATATTGGGGCCTCCAAGACCAAACATGCCAATTTGAATAAGCAGGGTAGGTTAAGCCTCCCTAAACATTTCTGTATACGTTCTAGATGGGGGTTGCGATTGCCCCCCCCCTCCCCAGTTTTTTTACCTCAAACAAAACCCAGCGTTGAGGTAATTACTGAATTTACAATAACTAACATTTACACAAACTTCTTTACTTATGCAATTATTGCAATTATTTATCCACTGCTACTCCATCTCTAAACTGGGATTATAACCGCCCGAATATTTGTTAATGCTAATAAGCAAGTAGGTGATCTATGTCTAGAATATTTTGCAGACTGATCCTACAATGGAATCATGAGCATAATGGCCCTGTTGTAATACCAATGAATACTGAGAACTGTATTACTGTACTGTCTTTGAATGTATTTGATTACTGTATTACTGTACTGTCTTTGAATGAAATATATATCAAAGATTTTGCCTTATAAACTCTTCCTGCCTTTTTCTTGTTCAATTTTGTCCAAAAAATTAGGGTTGGCAAATATCCCGTTTAAGGGTACTTGTATGCTATATATTTATTTCACTCCACTACTGCTTTTTTCACTTTATCTTCTGTGAAAAAGACATGAAATAATGAAGGGAGACCTTCTGGCTGGCAGAGACAGACAAAATCCATTCTGGGCAAAAGTGGTCAGAAACATGTTAGCTTGCTGAGCTGGGAAATAAAATCTTTATTACAAAAAAAGTCTGGTATGATGTGCCACCTACCTGTGGCTAGTCTGGTCTTTTTAAGAAAATGGCTCCATTCTGCCATTTAGTCACTTCTTAAATATATCCATGCACTGTGTTTGAACTGTGTTTTAATGTGTTTGAACTGGTCACTTATAGTCTACGTTGGAATCTGTGTGATAGAATGAATATGCAGGAATGCAATTGCGAGGCAGGAACATGGCTCTGTTATTTTAGAACAGGAAATGTTTGTACTAGATTCTTCATGGCAGGATCACCAGTTAAAAGACACAATTGCAGTGTGTACACTGAGAAGAGAGAAGACTAAATATCCTGCTTACAGCAGATATCTGTATTTTGAGAAAAAACATTCTTTACTGTGAATTGTGATGGTAAGAACTATTGATTATATTAATGCAGATTTCATACAGCAACTGTATACATAATATTATTATTATTATTATTATTATTATTAATAATAATAATAAAGAGTCACTTCAAGGGCCATTATTTCTTTACGTCTTGCATGTACACACTTTCACAAATTGTGCATAATTGCTTTGAGAGCAGTTATCCCCTTTCATTATTGTAGGAACACACCTTGTACACAAATAGTGTGTTGTCACTTTAAGGGCTGTTATACCTTTACTCTTGCAGTTAAACATCTTCCATACAAATGAAGCGTTTTCACTAAAGAGGCTAATAATTCATAGACCTTTTGTAGGCACATTCACCTACCAGTATCTTCCATTTAGGGAAACCTAGTTTTAAAGTAGGCAACCCAAAAAATGGGTCCAAACTCACAACCTCTTACATCCATTTTTTCACACAGAATCATAAGACTGGCTAGTTAGCTGCATCCATCTTTAAAGGTGTTTCCCCACATGGCTTGGTTCACCAGGTCATTTATATTTAAATCTCTAGTATTTAGAATAGAGAGACATTGTCAATTGTCAGCATTGCACACACACAATTTGTTGAACAATGGCTCCTTAGCACAAAGCCTAAACAGACTTAATTGTATCCTTCAGATCCTACACCAGGTGTGAGATTTTCAGCGAACACAGAACCTGACAGACAAGACTCACCTAACCACATGCTGTTGTATGTCTGCACATAGCGCTTCTGCAGCAAGTCTGCTCCTTTAAGGAAAAAGTATTTATTCATATATTGTATCTCTGGCTCCACATACAAGAATCCTTTAGCATACCTGAAAGGTGTAAAGCTTTCCTTAAAGTGTCCCACCAGCATAATCATTAGGTGAATTCCAGGATTTACACTATGATCCAATGCAGTGCATTTGTCCAATTTATCCAATGCATCTGTCCCTGGATTCAAAACATTTGCTGGCAAATGACTTTGAAGAAATCTATTCCAGGTTTTTCAGAGTTGGGCTTAAATCCTACAGAAAAAGTAAAGATTTATTTTTAAAACAAGATCACAGATTTAACTAACTATACTAACCTTTTGTTTCTGTATTTTTCATAATATTCTTTACATGTTTTCATTGTGTGCTTTTTAACATTCCCATAAACACAGCGAGTTTAGATTGAAAGAAATTTTCTGTATTTTTGCTATCTGTCAATAGGTCACCCTTCTTGTCTCCATAGTGGTCAGCTGTTTTCTGATTGTTTGTCAGACACCAATATCTGCTGCATGCTCAGTTGTCTGCCTGTTTATACATTTTCATGCATATGTTAGTTATGCCCTGAAATGAACCATGTTACTGCCCCCCATCCATCAATTACTTCCATCAAGTTCAACCACAAGAGAATTAAATGCATTCCAGATAATAACCCTACAGACATGGTTGATCCAAGGGAAGACAAATAAAGCCCTTTTTCAATTTGTTTCAAAAGGGCAAAAAAAATTCCTTCCTTATCCAGTGAGGCAATCAGATGTTCCTTGGATCAACAACTTTAGTACTCAGTATTCTATGCTTCCAGAAAAGCATACAGCTTTTTCCTAAAGCAATGTAAAGTACTTGCTGAAATTTCACAGACTCTACTGTGAAGAATCTTTTCTTATCCAGAGACTAAGTTTCTTTTCCTCCAGATATAAAAAGTACTTTTCCTTTGTAATTACCTTAAAGCAGAACTAAACTAAAATTAAAAAAATCACACTTACCTTTAATCCCTCAGATCCGACGATCCATC
Source organism: Pyxicephalus adspersus (assembly GCF_032062135.1). Lineage (NCBI taxonomy): Eukaryota > Metazoa > Chordata > Amphibia > Anura > Pyxicephalidae > Pyxicephalus > Pyxicephalus adspersus. Next base: position 108,153,455 of record NC_092858.1, read on the forward strand.
AGGAGGTTTCTTCGATCAGGTCCCACGTTCTCCCATTTTCTGTCTTCGGCCTAGCACAGAAATAGCGTCGGGCACCGCCATCCTTTGCAATCCTACTTCTTCATATGGTACCCAATCTCGCACTGCAATCGGGTGATGTAGATGGGGAAAAAAAGAGTGACGATCTCACTGCACATGCATGTGCATTTTTTTCTGCCATTAAAGAAAAGTCCCCTTCAATGCATGCTGGAGATCGGGCATACACAGAAGGAGCAGCCAGAGCTTCCCGAGATCTGCTCCCATTCAGTCTTGATTCCTGTGGTGATCAAGACGGAAAGGGCCGATGCTGCACCCTTTTTTTTTAAAAAAGGTGTTGCACTTGGGTTGTCTACCCTTTTATGTAAAGTAAAAACTTTAAATTTAGGTCCGTTTTAAAGTGAATAACTGAGAAGTGAGTTTTCTATATGGACCATTTATATATTAATATCGAGTGATCATATCCTCTCTTAACCCCCCTAGCGTTCTAATTCTGTCATTTTTTGATGCAAAAAGTGATCCTATTTTTTTTTGCGTAGAAATTTTTCTTTATATTGTGGGCCTGTAATTCTTAGGATTAACTCCCGGGTATAATTATTATATTTATTATATTAGAATCATAATTTATAAAATAATACATAATTATAAATCATTATTATAAAAAATAATGAAATATTAGCCCAAAACAATGTAATTTATCCAAAAAAAAAAATTTTTTATCAAAAATTTCCTTCTGAAATTTTCTAAACAAGGGTGCAATATTATTGATTAATAATAATATAAATTATATGCAGATTTTAGAAAAAAAAATTTACAATTCAGGAAGTGATTAAAAAGTCATTAAAAGGTCAAGGCTAATAGCGTGCAAAATGTAAATCAGGGCACTGGGCAATGATGCTTGGTGCACTACAATATGTATTTATACTTTTATTTTATGTTTTGATGTGTTTTTACTTTAAAAAAAAAATTTAAAAGCAGATTACATAGTAATCTGCTTTTAAATTTCCCGCCCCCAGAATCCATCACTCCACCGCATCATCCGGAAGATGTCACGGGTGAGATCAGCCTCCGGGAGTAGGGGATGATGTCCCCGCTGCTCACTCTCCTGCTCGCATCACCCGGAGATCAGCCTCCGGGAGATGCGAGCAGGACAGCAGAGAATTCAGGGGGTGCTGCCAGCGGGAAATCTCCGCTGGCATCACCCTCTGGATTTACTATTGGTGATCGCGTCTGCAGTTAGATGCGATGCACCAAGCAGAAATCCTGCATGGTGCATCGCATCTAACTGCAGATGCGTGCATCGGGGTGGTGGGGACCCGGGCGGTATTTAAAAGCAGATTACTCCGTAATCTGCTTTTAAATTTCCCGCCCGGCCACGCCCCCCGACGGAGAAGCGCCCCGCCATCGCAGCGGGATCGTGAGATCGCCGCTGGAGCGCGGGGATAAGGTAAGAGGGACCCTCAAAGGTACCCCGAGTGTGACTCGGGATTACCGCTTTTTGCAATTTTTTCCACCCCGAGTCACACTCGGGAATACCGCTAGGGGGGTTAAACATCTCTTCTCAAGGGAGAACAGATTCAGTTCAGCTAATCTCTCCTCATAGCTGAGCTCCTTCTCCATTCCTTTTATTAGTTCGGTTGCCCCTCTCTGCACTCCCCACAATTCCACAATATTCTTTTTGTGAACTAGTGCCCAAAACTGGACTGCATATTCCAGATAAGGTCTGACAAATGCTTTATACAGGGGCATAATTATGTCTTGATCTCTGCAGTCTATCACTCTTTTAATACAAAGAAAGTACTTTGCTAGCTTTAGAAATTGTAGGTTGGCATTTGTAGCAGGAATGGTGAGGCTTTCTGATTATTCACTGGGGTTAATCTTTTTAGCAAGTCAAATACAAAAACATGGAATACTGAATACCTGTGTTGTGAATGTACAGGTGGTTATGTGTAAACTGTCTGGTCTGTGCCCTTGTGAACATCTTGTATCCTCCTTCCTACACTAGGTTGGGGTGGGACTGACCTGATAAGAAGAAAGTTTTGGCTGTTATGCCCCGATGGGTCATGAGAAAGAAAGCAACTGGTAATATACAAAATATATTCTCATACTAACATTTGCCAGCTTTTTATATAATATAATGTAACAAGGAGGTTTGGTCAAAATGAGCTAGCAATGGTCATGTAAGGAGTTGATTGGTTGAGTTCAGTGTATAATTGTTAACTCCAGATATTATAGAATTGAGTGCTGTCGCTGACATTTTCTGGATACGCGTAAAGAAATGCCAGCTTCTCCCTGTTGCCTGACTCTTCCCAGTTGGATGATATGGAAATAGGCACTCCCTGAGGTAAATGATTAGTACTAACTTTTAATTAGGTGTTTTGTGTCGTTCTTTAACCCTTCCTGACTCTTATAGTCCCACAAACACTTTCAATTTGTTACAACATTGCATGCTATTATCATATACTATAAATCTATGAGCTACCAAAACACCCAGATCCTTTTTCATTTTTGACTCCCCCAAATGTATTTCCTCTAGACTGTATGAAGCATGCATGCTGTTAGTTTCCAAGTGCATACCTTTAAATTTCTCAATATTAAATGTCATTTGCCAATTGTCTGTCTAATCAAACAGTGCATCCAGGTCTTCTTGTAGATTATAGACATCTAGTTTGAACTTCCATGCTTACTCTGTTAATATTATTAATAATAATAATAAACCAAATTTATATAGCACCAACATATTATGCAACACAGTACATTACACGCTCTACATATAGGGGTTGCCAATGACAGACAGATACAGACAGTGACACAGGGGAAGGAGAGGACCCTGCTCAGAAGAGCTTACAATCTAAGAAGTGGGGGAAGCAGCACACACTAGGAAGGGGGATATCGAATGGTGGGTAAGTATTGAGGATTTAAGTGACAAAAGAAGAGGGTAGGAAAGTTTGAAAAGACGGGTTTTGAGTGCTCTAATAAAGAAGCAGAAAGTCGGAGCAAGATGAATGGCACGTGGAATACCATTCTAGAGAGTCAGGGCAGCTCTAGAAAATTCTGGGAGCTGTGTGTGTAATGAGGTTAGGAGAGAGGAAGTCATTAATAGGTCACTGGAGCAGTGAAGAGAGTGACTAGGGGTGTATATGTCAGGAGGTGATTTGGAATGTGACGGTGGGGGGGGGGGGGGGGGGGGGGGGGGGGGGGGGGGGGTGATGAGTGGGGGGGGGGGGGGGGGGGGGGGGGGGGGGGGGGGGGGGTGATGAGTTCTGTTTTATGCATGTTGAGTTTCAGAATCCTGTGAGCATGAAACCTCATCCAGGACTGAGGGAGACAAGTAAAGGGTTGGACAAATAGATTTGAGTGTCCCTTGAAGAGCTCCAGCAGGTAGGAAAATAGGAGAGGAAAGGAAAGGAGCTATCAGACAGGTAGGAAGCAAACCAAGAGAGATCATTGTCACTGACACCAATGGAGTGCATGATTTGGATCAGAACGGGGTGATCAACAGTGTCAAAGCAGAGGAAAGATCTAGGAGAAAGAGGAGGAGTGTTGCCTTGTGTGACTTAGCCCTTACTACAGTGGCCAATGACCTCACCAGAGCTGTTTCCGTGGAATGGGCAGCTAGAAAGCTAGAATGGAGTGGCGTTCAAGTATTCAGTGAGTCTTTTAAAGACAAAACGCTCAACATAAGGGAGATAGGATGGTAGCTAGGAAGGTAGGAATGGGTCTAGTGAGGGTTTCTTCAGGATAGCAAGAGCAAGTTTGAAAGCGGAGGGGTAGATACCAATAGAAAGGGGCAGGTTAAAAAGTTTGGTTAGTGCGGGGGCAGGTATGGGGTTTAGGAGGGAGCCAATTGTTGATAAGAGGCTGTGTTGATAAGGTGGTGTAGCTTGGCTTTGTAGTACATGAAGTCAGCTCAGAGGCCATATTTCCTCTTCTTGCACTCAGCCGCATGAACAGTCATTTGTAGATGTTTGGTGTGATTGTTGTGGCATGGTCAGGGGTTAGCAGGACAGGGGTAGAGGAAGGTGGCAGGAGAAACTTTATCTGGAGCCAGAGAAAGAGTTTGGTTGAACTGAGTCAGTTTGAGAAAAGGTTGTGGTCAAGTTGTATCAACATCTTGGATTGGGCAGAGAATAACAGCAATACAAAATTCTAAGGAAAATACCTTTTTTCCCTCTTGGTGGTAGACAACAGCAAAAAATGGGGGGTAGGGGTGAAAAAGATTGATGGAATGCACTTCAAATGAGGTAAAAATAGTTTACATAGTTTGGTGTCATCTGCAAACACTGAAATGGTACTTTTAATCCCAGACTCTATATCATTTATAAAGATATCAAACAGTAAAGATCCCAACACTGAACCCTGGGGTACACCACTAATAACCTTAGATTATTCAAAGTAGAGAATCACTACTTTCTGGATACAATCTTTAAGACAGTTTTTTTATCCATTTACAGATTGAATTTTCTAAACCTATAAACCCTAACTTGGATATCAACCATCTGTGGGGTACTATATAAAATCCTGTTTCTAAGTACACTATATCAACTGCTACTCCACTGTCAACTTGTTTACTTTGTAAATTTGTTTGACAACTACAGTCTTTCTTGAATCCATACTGTCACTTATAATTTTTATATTTTCTAGATGAAACTTTTCTATGTGGTTATTTATCAAATTCTCTAGGATATTTCCAACTATGGAAGTTAAACTTACTGGTCTGTAGTTACTTGGTAATGACTTTGCTCTCTTTTTAAAGATAGTTACCACACTGGCCTTACACCAATCCATCCGTACCATGCCAAGTGAATACGAGAAATAGAAGAAATGGCTTTAAAATAACTGACCTCAGGACCCGTAGGTGTAATCCATCAGGTTCTGGTGCTTTATCAACCTTAATTTTATCCAAATGTTTCACAATCATATCAATTTTGAGCCATTTTGGCTCGTTTAGCAGTGAGCTTGCTATTTGCATTTTGGGCTTAAGCGCTGCCATTTTTCTTTGTGTACAAAGAGGTAAAAAAAGTGTTTAGTATATCCACCTTTTATTTATCCCCAATTACCAATCCCAGCCTGGATGCTCAGATGTTTTTGCTATTAATATATTTTTAAAAAATTGGGGAGTTTGCCTTAGTTTCTTCTGCAGTCTGTCTTTCATCTTGAAGCTTTGCACTTCTATCCCTTTTACATCATTTGTTATACTCTTTATAAGTTTCAAATGATGAAGGTGATTCTTTATTCCTATATTTTTGGAATGCCTGTTTCTTATTCTCTATGGCTTTTTTTAATTATTTTATTTTTTAAAAATTAAACAAAATATAACAAACATAAACAGTGGAATTCAAAAGATTTAGAAACAGCTTGGAACAGCAGACCATAAACTGCATACATTGAGATAAAACATACAGGAGGTAGGTATACAGGGTAGGAAAGGCTGGGGGAGGGTGGGTAATGTGGGTATTGTAGCCAGGGGAACCAGGTGTTGCGGAACTTCTCTGTACCATGAACAGTTGAGGTTAGATCTACCATGAGCATAATTTCATTATTATTTCCAAACCAAAATTCAATGAACAGCAGTGTTGACTGTCTCCATAACAGAGGCACACATTATCTAGCTGCGTTAACAATTTGTTTAAGGACCGAGTTGTGATATGCTTTCTGTGGTCTATCATTGAGATAGAGAGAAGAATGCAGGGTCATCTGGTATCGATAAATCTGTAAACCTTTGCATAATGTCCCTCACCTTGACCCACAATAGTCTGAGTTTGGGGTATGACCAAAATATGTGTAGAAGTGTTCCCCTATCTGTTGCACATCTCCAGCATCTATCTGAGATACTCGGGAATATCTGGTGAACTTGTGTCGGAACCGTGAACCACATTGTCAGTATTTTGTATCCTAGTTCTTGAAATTGACTACAAATAAAGTATTTGTGAGCCAAGGAGATTAATTGTGAGTTTTCGGTTTCCATGAATTTTATTTCCAGATCCCTCCCCCAAGATCTCAGATAAACGGGTGAGAATCCCTGGGGTGGGGGTGGGGGTGCCTGGAACAAGTACAGCATATGGGTATCTTAACTGGAAGTGACTGGAACAAGTATAGCAATAATTTTTGGCACTTTTGTGACCAAATCAAGAGAAGAGACCTTTGTTCCATCTCTGGATCTTTATGGCTTTTTTTTAACAAAACCCGTGAGCCACATTTTTATTTATTTTTTTTTTAGCCACTTAAAATGATTACCGTATTTTTCGCCGTATAAGACGCTCGACACACGCAGGATCGGGTATCGGGTGAGTATAATATTTTAAATATTTTTTTTAACACATTTGTCGTATAGGACGCACTAACTTTTCCCCCCAAGTTTTGGGGAAGAAAAAGTGCGTCTTATACGGCAAAAAATACGGTACCCTTTGGAATATATTTTGCATTGTGTTTGTGTAAAACAGACTTTCCAGTTTCTGTTCTGTGTTCTTTGATGACAATATTCTCCCCCAGTCCAAGTTTATTTAAACATGGACCAACACTATTAATAATCGAACATTTGCTCTCTTAAAAGTAAATGTTTTTCTTTATTGATTTTGCTTCTTGTTTACAACTTACATTAAATGAAATCATATTATGGTCCCTGCTAATAAGATTTCCTTTTATATGCACATTTTGTTATAAGCTTTGCATTGTTAGAAAAAACTAGGTCCAGCAGAGTTTCATTTCTAGATGGGGCTTCTGTAAATTGTACCATAAAATTATCTTGTATCAAATTCATTATTTTCTCCTTTTTTGCTGTGCCTGTAGTGTCATTGCCCCAGTAAATATCGGGGTAGTTAAAATCACCCATCACTACCACTCTCCCTGCCTGTGCAGCCCTTTCTGTCTTGTTGATTCTCTATCTCTTCTTTAGCACTGGAGAGCCTATAGCAGACTTCACATACAGACAGGCAGCCCTACCCTTTCGTTTTACTCTTTCTGAAAGAGAGTATAGCTAGGAATGTTAACAGCCCAATCATGTGAAGAACAATGCCAGAATTTAGCCGGAGAAACAACCATTTGGATATTGGACATCTATGTATGTCTATTTTGAATTATTATATTCATGTCTTTATTATGTTATTTATTGGGTTTTGTGAATAATGGTCAATCATGCATTGTAGAGTAACATATTTGGCTCCCATGTGTTTATTATACTCATGAGGAAGCTGATTGTTCGTTATTGGGAAACACATTGGCCCTGATTCATCAAGCAAAATCCGAAATCCGAAGCCGTCACGCAATTCAGCAACTGAATGAGCTCGCTGCCAGAGCCGCGCATCCCGGGCAGATTTACACTGGGGAGCTTTCATTAAAAGTCACTGTTCCTCTAAAATAGCATTCTTTCTAATGGCACACATATTACCCTTAGCCCTAAAAAAAATGTTTGTGCTGTTTAAATGTTTAAAACATTTATATGCGCAAAAAAAAAGCATATTTTAAAATGACTTCTTTCTTTCCTGTTGGGCAAGAGTTAACTGAGTTCAGCTCCTCTACATAGGCCCCTATATAAAGTCTTACGATGCCTGATCGGAGGAGCCGCCTGCGGGTAAATCTTGTGACTGTCCGCATGCGAAGCCATTGGACTAGATTTTCCCACAAAAGTCACTAAATCTAAATACATATATATATAAAAATATAATTGTAATTACTATACTTATAATAATAATAAAAAAATTATTTTATATATATATATATATTTATTTATAATTATTGTAGGATATCTCCCAGGACACACAGTTTAAAAAGACAATTGTGATTGTTTTTAAGCTGTTCCTTCCTCTGAATTATTTGTAAGGCTAAAAACAGCACAATTATCTTATTAAAACTCAGTTGTTTGATGCGCATAATTGTGTGCTTTCAGTTCAGGCGCGTGTAGCTCATAGTTGTGCGCCACGGCGGACCTGCTACGTCTACCTGAACTGTTCTATCAGTTGAAAAATGCACTGCACTTTTGCACAGTCCTCATTAAGGTAAGTTTGGATTTCTGTATATTGCATGTTTTGCTTCATATGTACTCATGTGTGTATAGACATGATTGCACATAAAGCCAAACATGTATGTGTGCATTTAGATGTGTGTAGATATACATAGAGAAAAGAAATTAGAAGAAGAAATAGGCAAAGATTTCCTATTTCTTCCTATGATTTTGGCTATCATGGGCTTGGCTACAAGCAACATTAATGGAGGATATTGCTTCTGGTTAAAAGAAGGTATCCACCTTTATGTGCTTCCACTACCAAGCTGAGGTGAGTAAGTCAATTATATATAGTGGGCCAAGATCTAAAATGCCATTCAAATCTGCAAAAACACCCTGAAGGGATGGAAAAGCAAGAAAATGTTTGGCACAAAGTGGATTTGGTATTGGAAGATATACATTGGATATTGCTTCTGGTTAAAGGAGGAAACCCTCTTATGTGCTTCCACTACCAAGCTGAGGTAAGTCAATATATAGTTGGGCAAGGTCTAACATGCAATTCAAACTGAATAAACACCCTGAAAGGCTTGAAAAGCATATGTTTGGCTCAAAGTGAAACATAACAAAAATATATACCAAAAGTAAATTAATATAAAATAATATGCGCGTATCTATGCGCAACACCGGAACACTGGCTACAAGTGGGCAATGATGCGCATACAGAAGACGTACGTGGCCACATTTTACAGTAGACGGGAGTAAACTAGGAGGTTTTTTTCTGTATTATCATCATGCTGCGCCCATTGTTTGAAGAGAAGGACCTGCGCTTTATTATTAAGGTAAGTGACTTTTTTTAAAAAGTTTTAGCGGGGGGGGGGGGCCAGGGAGGGGGAATATTTTTACTACAATAAACATACATTTTGTCTATGTTTGCACATTTCAATGTGTTTTATGCATCATGCATGTTTGCACATTTCACCGGCATCTTACCGGTCCCGCTGGTATAGGAGACGGCACCCGACGCTGGAGAGGGAGATCAACGCTGGAGGACGACGCTGGAACACGGACCCGACGCTGGATGAGCACAGCGGGACCAGGTAAGTGAGATTTTAATATAGTCAAAAAAGTACGGGGTTATCGATAGTTGCAAATATTTTTTGCACAGAAAAGTACGGGGTTAGCGGTTGGGAGGTTAATAATAATAATAATAATAATAAAAAGCATTCCCAATGTAGGATTTTCTATAGTGTTTGCTATTGGGATCCCCATATCTTCAAATGCTTGTAATTTGGTGGCCTGGGATTTTGTAGATATTTTGGGACTATTATTTATGAGTGTCCTCTGTGCTTGTACACAGAGTTGTAAGGCTGCAAGATATGACATGCAGAATTCCCACACACAGATATCACACTGTGCCCATGATGTCGTTACACATGCCTACAGAGTGGATATATTTTACCAAGTACTTTTTTTCTATAGAAGCCACAGCACAGCTATAGAATGGGGGAGGGACAGCCTGTGTCCCCATCTCATTCTAGCTTCGCTCTTCTCACTGCCCAGCTCTTATCGGCAGCTGAAATCCTCTGCACGGATGACAGCTGAAATCCTCTGCACGGATGACAGCTGAGAATGGAGCATCCTCTATTGTTCTTTCAATGGATTAGAGCTGCAGATGAGAGCTAGGTAGAGGTCCACACACCTAAAGTTGGCTGTTCACATATGCACATATTTTGATGTGTGTATGTATGGTTTTGAAAAATCTTCATGATTATTTCCCATTAAGCTCATTCAGAGGTAGATCATTTGAAGAGCACTCATTTGCCTCCTCGCTATCACGCAAGGCTGGAAATTATCTTTCTTTGTCTGGAGGACAGTGGAAGCCTTCTGGTAGAATGTCCTCTGGATAGCTGAGACCACAATCCTGATTTTGGTGAAGGCACATCATTCTACTGTCTCACATAGATATTCCCGTGTTTTGTATTTCTCCATTTTTTTTTTTGAAGAATCTTTTTTTTTCACGTGTCAACAAAATAAATCCACATGTGCTGCATTATCTGACCCAGTGCAACAGTGCTTATATTTTGGCCCTAGATTGTATGTATGTCTGGCACATACTAATGTTTCACTAAAACGGGATAAACAGAGTTTACATCTAGGAGCACAATTTTTGGTTTTACAATGTTTTAAACAGGATTAAGCTTAGTGGGGTGGCAACTGGAAGCTTCTTAGTAATAGTAATAGTATACCTATATAAATCTACACACAATATTAACAAACAAACAGTTTACATTTGCAACCAAACTATGTCAATTTGCAACAGAAAATATATCAATCAGTCAGTCAATTAATTAGTTGTCCCTTTTTTTTCTTTTTAAGAGGTGTTTGGTTGTTGTCAAAATAACTCACATTTTGTTTCTCTTTTTCTTTAGACAATGATTTAGCACAGATATGACTGTGACTGTGAATATCAGCAGTCAATTTTTGTCAAGAGACAAATCGCGGAAAGGCTGGGGATGCGCCCAACAGTCGCCCAAATCCAGCACATTTGGAGCGACCTAAAGCGGAGGAGACCAGATTTGGTGCACTATGTGGGGGACCGCATCCTGTCTGGTAAGTTTTGCATTTTGTCTTCTCCTCTTGTTAAGGAGTGGTGTTTTAGAATGTTTGTCGTTTGTGTAAAGTAGTATTGTTTAGCCTAGAACTGTTTGTTTTTCACTCCCGATATTTTACTACCCTTAATAATTTTGTATATTTGATTTTGTTATTACAGCCAACTCTCCATTACACCGGCTACAAATTATACAGCGGCCACACAGGCGACTGGCCATCCCCCAGGATGTGGAGGAGGAGAAGGTGCCATCCCTAGGGGAGGAGGAGCCAGTCAGGGAGGAGGAAACTGACAAGAAGGAGGTGCCATCCCCAAGGGAGGAGAAGCCATTTGAAGAGGAGGTGCCATCCCCGGGGGAGGAGGAGCCCGCTGCTCAACATCCGCATCCAGAGTCCACCGATTAAGGGGAGGAGGCGGCCCAGGCGGAGGAGATTGCCTGTAAGCTAACCTTAGAATCAACTTGTAACATATGTTGCAATTCAACACATTCTCACACTACTTTCACCATTTTTTGTTACAAATACAAAGAAAGATCTAGCAGGATTTCATGTAGCTTCCAGTCATTAATTATGCATCAAATGAATGTTCTTTCTAGGTTGTTGGCTAGCATGAATAAAAATAGACATGAGTTGTTTAGTTGTCCAAAGTTGTACTGACAAATGTTTGTCTAGGCAGCTTTTAACAGAAGACAAAGGTTAAATGTCACTTAGGCACGTTTGTCCCTTGTAAAAACTCACAACCTTCATTGCCAACAAACTACATCACTTTAGTTCCATAGCCATAATTAGCTTGGCCCCAGGAATAACCTTTCTTTCTTGTTTGGCACCGTGTAAACAGCAAAACAGTCAGATGAGATGATATAACTTGAATTCTTCAGCACTGTGCAATTTAAGAACTAGCTGCATAATATACTGTTACATTTGGTCAGTACTTACCTCTCTTATTTTTTTACAGCCAGTTCCACATCGAGGAAGGCAGCCAGACCTCCAGAGGGGCTTCCGAGCCCCCCACCACCGCCACCCCAACCCCGGCGACATGGCAAACATCCTCCTGGTAAGTTTATATTTTCATTTGTTTGGTTTTTAAAAGGACAGTACTTTTAAAAAATGTTTGGACCAAACTCAGTTAATATATTATTTGTTTTTTCCTCACCCGCCAGGAAGTAGACAGGATAGCCTGTATTGGCTGCACCGGAGGATGTCTGCCATGGAGCACCACTTCAGGCTGGCCCCTCCTCGGGATCTGCCCAGGCGGTACCGTTTTTAAAAATGTTGTATGTATGTTTTAAAAGAAGTTTTGTTGTATTGTTATATTTTTATATTTGTTGGGGTTTGCACATTTTAAGTTCTTGGTCCACCTCCACAGTGGATGCAGCCCGTGAAAACTCTTCAGAACCAGAAACCAGCAGACATGGATGTTCTACAAAGGCACATGATATATCACATCAAAATGAATGAATGTGGTGACAAGTCTTCACATATCAAAAGTCCCCAATATTTCGCACACACAAATTTTTTTTTTACATATTAAGCTCACACATTCCCAAAGGGAGGCTGCACCAGAATCCTCTGCCAAGAAAACTTAACAAATCTTATCTATATATAGATATAATATAGAAAGATCGAAGGTTATTACTTAGCTTTTGGAAGGCTAAACATACACACAAACCAAATTACCTGTATTCTCCTCCAGGCTTCTCTGCAGTGGAACAACGAACTCCTCCTGTAGATGGTGATCTGGTAATGAAAGCACAGAAACAAAAGAAAGAGTGAGCTTGACTGTAACCCAAGTTCATTTGGATTGATTGGTTCACCACAAATCTAACCACAAAACATACCACTCCCAGAGCCAAAAATGTGTGAAATGAAACACTCATATTACACATGAGTGTGGTTATAAACATGATTAGAGACACGTGCACAATGTCAAACAAGATATACGATGAAGGTTCATCTTACCAGAAGGAAACCCAGTGTCACCTCGATGCGAAGTGACATCCTCATCATCCACATCACCCCGAGCACAGAGGGCAGGAGGGGACTGCTGCGTCTCAGGGCGTACTATTGTAAAAAAATTGAAATGCACACATTGTTAATGCAAGTAAAAAGAAGGTAAAAATACACCAAAGAGGTCATTTTCCAAAAATGATCTTATATTTCACCCCTAAGCATAAATAAGTAAAAACACAATGCCTTTTTGTTCTCAATGCTAATGACTAAACTGTTGCAATCCCACAAAAATGCAAAAATCAATTCACATTGGTAATTAGGTAATGTAAAAGGATTGAACTTACATGGTTGCCAAGCATCAGAGTCATCCCGGTAGTCCACCCTTACCACCATTTCTGGCCCAATGAATGGCAACGCCAATCTTTCATACTCCTTGAGACACTGCACAAGATATTCAGGATAGGTCACACTCCTTCTGGCCTCTGTGCCCAGGACCCTTTTGACATGTCTGAAGATGTCACTCACACGTTTTTGACACTGGGTAATAGTCCGTTGTGTACTGCCCACTGCATTTACACTCCTGGCAATTTCCTCCTAGAGTCCCTGCGTTACAGCATGGGAAGTCTGGGAGTGCAAGCCCCCACGGAGTCTAGGAAAATGTTGTACGTAGGACTCCATGAGGGCTGCATTTTGCTCAGGGGTGAAGCTGGTTGCCTTGGAAGCAGAATCCCTGGTACGGCTCAAACTGGCTGAGGTGCCAGGCTAGATGTTACTTGGCCTGCTTCACAGAGCAACCTAGCTGGCCTGAGGGAGCTGCCTGTTGGTCTATGGACTGAAGACCCTGGGGTGGTAGTGGTGGTGGTGGTGGGGCCGCCAGCAGCAGCAATTGTGGTAGTGGTGTTGGTGGTGGTGGTGGTGGCAGTGGTGGTGGCCATTCTCCTTGCCTCCATATAACTAGAAGTACCAAAATAAAAGAGTTATGGGACAACACACCCAAAACATTTTTTGGATGAATAAAGTCAATGGTGTGATCTTTCTTGTTCTTGTCGCAGCCTTTGTTCTTTTTCTGTTTTTTTCTTTTTTTTTCCCCAAGTGTTGGTTTGCATGACCAGAATGTCTAAGAAACTCTGCAAATTTATAGGGATCTAGTACGTGCGCACGCAAAAGCACACGTAACCGCACGCACATTCAAATGTGCGCCGGATCAAGGATTTTGTTTGCTGTTGTCATGGATCCGAATTTGGAACTAGAGTTGCTCTTTACAACTGCTGTTGTGACATTAAACACCACTTTCCTTGTCATACCAGAAGAAGAGCAGCAGCAACAGCAACCAGAGGAGCTCATGCTTCACAAACGGTCTGAGCACCACGCATCTTCTTGGAGCGTAGCCGCCTGGAAAGTTTTTGTGACCAGAATGTCAAAAGGCGTGTCCGTCTGTCTCGCCAGGTCATCCATCACCTGTACAGCTTGCTGGAAGAGAAAATTGCTCCAAAAGCTAAGAGAAGCCAGGAATGACCAGGCTCTTGGCCCCTCTGTATATTTTAGGAAGGGGTCCCTTTCAAACCTCCTCGGCCTTAATTTGTGGACTAAGCCAGCCTACAGTTTCCAGGGTTTTTACGAAGGTCATCAATGCCATTGTGGACCTTGTCCCACTATATCTTCATTTTCCTCAAACAGCTCAGGAGTGGAGGAAGGTAAAGGTGGATTTCTTAAGGCGAGCGAGATTTCCCAATGTTTTGGGGGGCCATCGACTGCACCCATGTGGCCATTCAGGCCCCTAAATTGCAGGAAATCGCGTTTCGCAACCGGAAGCGATATCATTCACTGAATGTACAAATAATCTGTGATGCCAACAGGAGAATCATGAGTGCAGGCACAGGTTTCCCAGGATCATGCCATGATGCCTATATCCTGGGTCAGACAGCCCTCTACCAGAAATTCATCTCTGGAGAAATGCCTGAGGGCTGGTTAATAGGTAATGTATAATGTCATTACTGTAATACAACTAACAGTAGTCAAATCCTAAAGACACCTATTATGTTGCTATGTCCCTTTGCATTGTCAGAATGCCAAGCTATGACCTATATTGTATATATGTCATATTTTGTGCTAACATCTAATTTAGCAAATAGTTTATAAATATTGTACAATATTGGGAGCATGGGGGAAAAACTAACTTTCAGATATTCCCGGAGGCCCTAGTATAATTACAATGTTCACAGCTCACAATACTTCAGTGTGGTCGTCAGTAGTAACAATGTCTCCTAACAACCAAAAAGCAATGAAAAGCAAAAAAGTGACCGAAGAGCACAACCCTCTAAAATGGCATTGAAACCTTCATAAACACCCAGGAAACTGTAGACTGGCTCAGTGCACAAAATGCATATGTATTTATATGCATTTAAATGTATTTTGACATATATACACAAGTGAAATCACTAAATGTTTTTTTAAACCACCTTTGGCAATAATGCTTTTTTCAATTATTTGATTTCTATCAAGCCAAACTACAATGACATTTTAATTAGATCACAAATGCTTGGTGACAAATTTTTACAATTCATGCTATTGTGTGATGACATATTATGAACTATTAACTAGTATATATACAGCTTGATCTCAATTAGTTTGCAGTGTTGCAAAGCAAACCAAAAAGTATGAAAAGAGTGCAACAAAAGTAACAATAAATAATTAATTTTGGTAATGAGTACAATGTAACCTAAAAAAGTAACACTTACCCAAAAGAAGAAGTATTAAAGATTATAACTGACCTGTAATGGACTGTAGATGCGCACAGAACAGAGAGCAGGTGTGCGCTAATTAATTGCTATGATCTCACCATTAGTTTAACAGATCCTCCTTAATCGCGCAGCTGAAATCTAATCGCCTTTTTTGGCAGATTTGCGACCCCTATTGCTCATTTATCAAGGCAGGAATCCAGCTGGCAAGTGAAGGCACGTGTACTAGCACTCAGCTCCGGACCGCGGGAAACCGGCTCGCTGGACGCGCGAGCGTACGCGCATTTCATTGATGAATGAGGGCCATTGAGTTATTCACTTTTTGGAGAGCCTTTTCTGGGTTATTCCAAACTCTATATATATTATACTCATGTGACTAAATTCAATGTATATGTCTTTTTGATGATAGTGTTGTCATATATTTATTTAATAGCCGATATGATGGCTTTGTTCAATAAATAAATTATTGTTTCAATAAATTAAATACTGTGTAATAATATTAATAAAATAAATGTGTTTTTTTATCATTTTAGGTGTGGTTCCACATGTAGGTGCTAGTAAAATAAATATTGTTACACAGCTCAACATTTTCAATATATTTAGTGTATTTCAGGTCTACTGTTTCCAGAAATGACATCAGTTTCATTGAATTGGCTCTAGTTCTTGTGATACAGAAATCTGAAGCGACGATTTTACCAAACAACAAATGTTAACACAGCATAATATTAGAGAATGTTGTGAGAGAGAGGGAGAAAGAAAGAAAGAAGTAGGCTTTTTTAGGGCAGGAGTATGTTGTTTTCAAAAAAAAAAATTTAATTTTATTTAAACATCCTAAAACACTAGACAATAGCCATCTATCCTTAGCCCTAGGCTAACATTGACATCGTGCTTATGTGGTACATTTAAGTTAGGTTTACAGCAAAACACTTAATCCTACCCGACGCGTTTCGCCCCGCAGGGCTTCTTCAGGGGATTAGGATACCCTAAGGGTCATAATAATATACAGAGTGAGCCATACAATATAATCATTAAGAATATATATGATAATGTCTAGAAAACTGCTTAGCTGCTGATGGTATTGCTGAAACTCTTAACAGATAAAGACTGATGCCAGTTCTACTTGAAGGCACTTTGATTATAAAATCCATATATACTAGAAAATATATACATAAGCACGATGTCATGATAAGACTAGCGCATCAATGTTAGGCTAGGGCTAAGGATATATGGCTATTTTCTAGTGTTTTAGGAAGTTAAATAAATTTCAAATTTCTTTTTTTAAAACAACATACTCTTGCCCTACAAAGGCCTACTTCTTTCTTTCTCCCTCTCTTTCACAACATTCTCTCAGTTTCAATATAGGCTGGGCAAACTGGAGCTAATTCCCCTTTTGAACCCTCTAAAAGGTCTCTTCCTCTGGTGAAACATACCCCTTACTACCTACCACAAGGGATAACCCCCCACTTCGCTTTTTCTTTCAACTAAGCAAGGACCGCACTGAAAATCTCTGTAGATTATTTCTATTGACAAAAAATTGTAAATCATTATTCAAACATGGATATATTAGGACAAGACTGAGAAACATTTATGTCACAGATAAAAATTAACTGTCAATCACCTCTATATGATGAACAGAAAAGTATATCACTAATCCAGAAATTTAAACAGATCTTCAAAAGGAAGTCCATCATATACTGGCACATCCAATTCTTTGAAAAATACATAACAGAGAACTGTAACCCCATTGGCCTTAAAATCCAATTATTTCCAAATATTAAAAATCCAGAATCAATCAAAAGCGCCTGGGAAGAGGCACTGAAACAATGTTCAGCATCACTAATGCAAATATTAATCAACCATTACAAACAAGAATTGATCATTCTGAATCATGAATTATCTGACATGCACTCTAAAAACATGAAATTTTCAATTCAGCTCCTTTTAAAGAGAAATATTCTTCTCTAAAAACACACTTGGAGAAATTTAAAATCAATGTCTACAACAAGAAGGAAACAAAATTCCAAAAGGATAAATGGGCATTTATAAAACATAAAGCGTACAAATGGCATTTCACAGGTAGTAAAAGGGAGACTAACCCTTTACCTAAACCCACTGAAACACAACAAACCTCAAGCCAGTCAAAACCAATCACTAAATTACACCCACCCACCAATCCATTTGTAGACACCCATCAGGCTCAACCTTCAGAAACATTGCCCTATAACACCTCTAATCAAGGTTTTGGACCACACATCCCCAACATATCACAAGGAACTTAACGACAGAAAAAAAGAGACCCAAGGTCCTCAAATGATACTAATCCCGAAAGGAAACCCTGGACAAGCTTTCCAAGACTACCACCATTATCCCAACCATTACCTCTCACTCCATGCCTTAACCTCACAGGCTCACCAGCAACCAACGAGACCACACAGGATCAGATTGGATCACTAATTGAGAGTCCAGTTCCCCCCCATCTTCATCTGCCCCTCCCCTACTCTCACTCTATTACCTACCACTCCCCATATCCCCCTTACACTATCTCCCACTAGGAGCTAGACCCAAAACCAAGTCTTTTTTAGACCTACATGCCACCCCACTCCCATCACCGCTACCAATCACAGGTCCAACGGACCATTACATTCTGAAAGCACCAGCGATAAAGAATTAGAAGTGATCAATTTATCCTCGTATACCCCGACGAACGATGAATTGAAACTATTGAAACTTGGACTTTCTTTTTGTCCATCTACAAACTTTGACAATTTCGAATTTGTTAAAAACTTTTCACGAGACGACTAACTTTAAAAATTATGTTCTACAAAACTCAATTGGAATTTTCAATCCCACCACAATTCAGCTCCTTTGATATTCAAGATTTCAAAAATCTGAAAACACCATATAAACTAATCGAGGAAAACAAAGGGGTATGATATAGTACTCAATGAGGAATAAAAAATACCCCAAGACTATTTCCAACAAGACCAGGATCAACAACAATCAACACTGAATATACCTCAGGGATCTCAAAAACATACAACCATTCCAATAAGACGACACAAATCAACCTTTTTTCCCACCAATAGCCAACTACCCACATATTCAAACATTCATCAATATAGTGACCCAAGAGGTAAAAAACATGCAAACTAATGATCGTACAACATCAGAAAATTTAGACCCTAATCTCAAAAGAGCACTAAACAATCTAAAGAGAAACAAAAATATTACCATAAAAACCTTCTGACAAGGGTGGTAATATTGTGATCATGGATCATCCTCAATACCTTGACATGTGCTACAAAATACTTCACAATCATTTTGAGTAACGTAATCAATACCTATTATAGGGAATTTGAAACCATCATGAATCTAGCATTCGAACAGGGAACGATTGACATAAATATGAAAAAAAAACCCTCTGATAAAAAATCCCACAATCCCGATGTTAGCCCTGGGGGCTGTGCCAGCGCCGCTGCCCCTAATCACAGGCATGGGCGCCGGGTCCTCTCTTTTCCCTCCTGCTGCCATACTGACTTTGCGGGCAGCAGGTAGCGTAAGCCCACCACCTGTGTTCCATGCCAGAGTTTCCTTCCTGCTGGAGACTTGCACTGGTGTTTGAGCTAAAGTGGGTGTGTCTCTCTTCAACTATGAAGCAACACATACACGCCCTCCGTTTCAACAGCCTATGGCTGGATTTCTGCAGGTATTTAAAGGCACTTCCTACTACAGGAAGATGCCTGAGCAATCTCATGGTTTTAGCTAGTCTAACTCCTAGTGCAGGGGTGCTTCTTCTGTCTGCTTTGCTGTGTACCGGATGTTGTTTACTGAACTCTTGGACTTTGCCTGATTGCCGCACGACCCTGACCTCAGATCTTGTTTATGGACTTTGCCTGATTGCCGCCTG
Organism: Pyxicephalus adspersus; assembly: GCF_032062135.1. Taxonomy (NCBI): domain Eukaryota; kingdom Metazoa; phylum Chordata; class Amphibia; order Anura; family Pyxicephalidae; genus Pyxicephalus; species Pyxicephalus adspersus. The sequence continues at coordinate 108,172,611 of NC_092858.1, forward strand.
ACCCTGACCTCGAATCTTGTTTATGGACTTTTGCCTGTTTACTGCCTGCCCTTGATCTTGGATCTTGTTTATGGACTTTGTCTGATTACCGCCTCTCCTGACCCATACCCTCCAAGCCACGTAAGCCCTCTGGTCAGCTGACATTGACCCGGGGATTGCTCTTGAGTGGCACCTGGCAGCTACCCTGCAGCCCAAGCTTATCCTCACCATCAGAGGCTTCAGTGAAGACCAGGTAGCGGCTTAGTTACGCCCCTCCAGAGCATACCCAGTCAGCGGCACAGTGGGTCCACACCCGCATGCATTACAGTTTGCTCAGGCCATGGACTCTGCTGATCCGAACCTTCCAAGTACCACTGAGTTACGCCAGGAGTTGGCTGAGCAGCGCGAGCGTCAGGATCAAATATTGTCCTACCTACGCAATGTGAATATGCGCCTAAATGGTCTGTCATCTGCCAACCCAGCGTCATCAAGCTTCTCTGCTCGGACTAATTTGGTTCCTGCCCTGCCCCCTTCCTCGATACTAGGTTCTGGACCTCGTCTTTCAGCTCCTCCATGTTTCAATGGTGACCTTAAGCAGTGCCGGGGGTTCATAAATCAATGTACCCTTCATTTTGAACTTTTACCTCACCAATTTGCCTCTGACCAAGCCAAAGTGGCTTTTCTGATGTCACACCTTACTGGGGAGGCGCTGGCTTGGATCAACCCCCTCTGGGAAAGGAACGACTCAGTCATATTGCATCTACAGGCTTTCCTAGAGGCCTTTTGCAAGGTGTTCGAAGAGCCAGGTCTCACCGTTTCCGCCACATCCTCCCTGCTGCGGTTGCGTCAAGGGAAGCAATACATGGGCCGGTATACAGTCCAGTTCCGAACGTTAGCCTCGGAACTCAGCTGGAATAATGAGGCACTTGTGGCCACTTTTTTTGTGATTAAGCGATGTTCGATTTACTAAGATGGTGCTTCTGGATTCCGGAGCAGCAAGGAACTTCCTGCAACAATGCCTAGTGGATCATTATCAGATACCTGTTCGATGCCTACAGAGGCCTCTGTCCATCGTTCGTCGATGGAAAGGCTCTGTCTGAGTCTATATACTTCATCAGGGAACCTGTAAAATTACAGGTGGGAACACTTCATTCTGAAGAAATTGCGTTCCTGGTTCTGTCAAGTCTGTCGCATCCTCTCCTCCTAGGACTTCCGTGGCTTCGTGTTCATGAACCTGTCCTTGACCTGAGGTCCAGAGAGGTGCTGCTTTGGGGACCTTCCTGTCATTGAAAGTGTCTCCTTTCTGTCCTGCCAGCTCAGTCACCTCAGGTACCACCCAATCTCCAGGGTCTGCCAGCAGCCTATCGTGCTTATATGGATGTCTTTGATGAAAAGGAGGCTGGGACGCTACCCCCTCACAGGCCGTATGACTTATTGACTTAGTCCCGGGCTCCTCGCCTCCTCTTGGGCGCATCTATCCCCAGAGACTCAATCCAGCAGAGACTCAATCCATGTCCGAGTATATCAAGGAGCACCTTGACAGAGGATTTATCTGCAAATCTTCTTCACCGTCTGGAGCAGGTTTTCTTCTTTGTGATCGACTACAGGGGTCTTAACAAGATACCAGTAAAAAATAAGTACCCGCCTCCCCTAATTCCTGAATTGTTTGACTGCCTTAGGGGAGCTAAAGTTTTTTCCAAATTAGACCTACGTGGGCCTACAATCTGATCAGGATTCGCCAGGGGGATGAGTGGAAGACCCCCTTCAATACCTGTGATGGTCACTATGAATACCTGGTAATGGCCTTTGGACTAAGCAACCCCCCCGCAGTGTTCCATTAGTTTGTTAACGACATCTTCAGAGACTTGAAATATTCCTGTGTTGTAGTGTATCTTGATGATTCTCCAGATCTGGCTACTCACTGGAAGCAGGATCGTTTGGTTCTTCAAAGACTAAGACAAAATCGTCTGTACGCCAAGTTCGAGAAATGTTCCTTTGAGAAATCCTCTCTTTCATTCCTAGGATACATAATATCCGACACTGGTCTGCAGATGGATCCTGAGAAGCTGTCAGCAATTTTAAAGTGGCCTTATCCTTCTGGTTTAAAAGCAATCCAGCGCTTCCTGGGATTCGCCATCTCTGTCCCATCTCTGTTTTGACTCGTAAGGGAGCAAACCCTAACAATTGGACAGCTGAGGCTGAATCGGCCTTCCAAACTTTGAAATAGACCTTCTCTTCAGCTCCAGTTCTTCATCGCCCTGATGCTAACAAGCAATTCTACTTGAAAGTGGATGCATTGTCTCTTGGAGCAGGGCGGTGCTTTAAAAAATCTTCCTCTGGTAAAATGGTGCCCTGTGGTTTATTCAATTGGGGACAGGGAGTTATTGGCCATCAAAATGGCACTAGAGGAATGGTGTTACCTTCTCGAGGGGGCATTTCATCCTGTGATGATCCACACCGACCACAAAAATTTGACTTATTTGCAGTCTGCACAAAGACTGAATCCTCGTCAAGCTAGATGGTCCCTATTCTTTGCTCGTTTTGATTTTGTTCTCCATTTCCGTGTCGCAGAAAAGAATATCAAAGCAGATGCTCTCAAGGTCCTTTGATGCTACTGATCGAGAGGAGGAACCTCAACACATCATTGATCCCACAAAAATTGCTGTATGTTCTGTCAAGTTTTCGGAGATTCCACCCGGAAAGACTTTTGTTACACAGAACTTCATGAAGCAAATTCTAGTCTGGGATCATTCCTGAAAAATTGCAGGTCATGCCAGACAAGGAAAGACTTTCAATCTTATTTCTCAACGGTACTGGTGGTCATCCAAGACATCCAAGAGTTTGTCGCTGCCTGTCCGTCATGCGCACAGTATAAAACCTCCAAGCAATGTCCAGCGGGCCTCTTGCTTCCCCTGCCCATTCCTGAGGCTTCTTGGCAACAGATTGCCATGGTTTTTTTTACTGATCTACCCTTGTCCTCTGGGTGTTCTGTGATCTGGGTAGTGGTGGATCGCTTCTCCAAAATGGCGCACTTCGTCCCCCTGCCTGGTCTTCCTTCTGCTCCTCAGCTGCTAAAAAAATTTATCAAACATATTTTTCGCCTCTATGGTTTTCCCCACCATATTGTGTCAGATAGAGGTGTACAGTTCACATCTAAGTTCTGGAGAGCTCTTTGTAATTTCTTGGATGTATCTCTGGAGTGGAAAGTGTCAATCAAGTCCTGACCAACTTTTTAAATTTCATCAACCTCCATCATGATAACTGGGTTGAGTTATTACCTTGGGTTGAGTTGTCGTACAATAATCATGTCAGTGAATCTTCCAAGAAATCGCCATTTTTTGTTGTTTATGGCCAACAACCGAATATCCCACTCCCGGTGTCCTCTTCTTCCAGTATCCCTACCGCAGATGCTACCTCAAGAGAATTCTCTGAAATCTGGGAGGAGACTAGGGGAGCTCTTAAAGAGGCCTCCGTCCGCATGAAGAAATCTGCAGATAAGAGACGTAGAGTTTCTCCTAAACCACTCGTCCTGGTGATAAAGTCTTGCTCGCTTCAAAATACATCCGGCTCAAAATACCCTCTTACAATTGGTTCCACGCTTCATCAGTCCTTTTGAAATTTGAAGTAAAGGCCAATCTGGGGATGAAGAAGTGTTTTAAGTGACCAAAATTGATATGAATATGACTTGTATGTAAAGACAATTCTGCCTTCTTGGAAACAAGCTTCTTCTTCAAACATCAAAGGATTGCTTAACAGAGACAATAATTGATCTTCCATGAGTGGATGCCTGAGGATCATTAACACCTTGGCCAGTTTGACCATTTGGTGGCAGTTTCTGCCCAAACCAGATCACTATAACTTCAGTCTTCCTGGAGGGGGCAGGGGTATGTGACAACAATCCCAAGCTTGGGACAAGGACAATCTGTGTGACCTCCTGATCAAGACTTCACCAAGGATGAATCAACAATGTGATTCGCTCTGGACCTGGAGTGGGGTGTGGTTCAAGGAGAGAAAACCCTGGTGTGTATGGTTGTGTGAGAGATTGACCATGTGCTAAAGATGGAGCTAGACCCCTTTCCTTCCCCTTTCCTATATACCCTTTACCTTCTTCCATTTTGTCTTGAAAATTATATGTAAATAATATCCTAAGCTGTAAATAAACCTTTCTCTTTTGTAAGATCTATTAGTCCTTCTTTAAATCCAAGGCACCCCAAACAGAGCACATTCTACAAGAAGAGTAAAGGGAGAACCCTGTTTCTGGTGGATTAGAAGGGGTTTGGCCCTGAGGAGAGATCTTGGGAACCCAGAGTGAACATCAATGCACGTGGGGGCGTAAGTCGGGGTACTGTTAGCCCTGTGGGCCGTGCCAGGGCCGCTACCCCTAATCGCAGGCACGGGCACTGGGTCCTCTCTTTTCCCTCCTGCCGCCATACTGACGCGAGCAGCAGGTAGCGTAACCCCACAACCTGTGTTCCATGCCGGAGTTTCCTTCCTGCTGGAGACTTGCACTGGTCTCTCTTCACCTATGAGGCAACACATATATGCCCTCTGTTTCAACAGCCTATGACTGGATTTCTGCAGGTATTTAAAGACGCCTGCTACTACAGGAAGATGCCTGAGCAATCTTATGGTTTTAGCTACCCTGTTTCCCCGATTATAGGGCACTGTCTTATATTTTTTGAAATGCCAAAATATGCCCTAGGTCTTATTTTCAGGGGATGTCCTATTTTTCCATGAAGAAGACTACAGTACACATTTATTGTTGAAAGTCACTCATGATCACTCACGTTCCATTGATTGTGCAGCCAGGAGCAGACACGTGCTGCAGCCAGCATCAAGGGGACACACACAGGATCGGATCTCAGAGCATGTCTTATTCACGGGTGAGTGTCTTATTTTAATTGTTTTTTCAAAAAATGGGGGGTGGCTTATTTAATGGGGATGTCTTAAAATCGGGGAAACACGGTAGTCTAACTCCTAGTGCAAGGGTGGCTTCTTCTGTCTGCTTTGCTGTGTACCGGATCTTGTTTACTGAACTCTTTGCCTGATTCCCGCCTGACCCTAACCTCGGATCTTGTTTATGGACTTTTGCCTGTTTATTGCTTGTCCTTGATCTCGGATCTTGTTTATGGACTTGGCCTGATTACCGCCTCTCCTGACCCATACCCTCCAAGCCATGCAAGCCTTCTTGGTGCTTGCACCAAGTGCCCTGACCCCTCTGGTCAGCTGCCATTGACCCAGGGATTTCTCTGGAGTGGCACCTGGCAGCTACCCTGCGGCCCAAGCCTATCCTCACCATCAGAGGCTCTAGTGAAGACCAGGTAGCGGGCCTCCAGAGCATACCTAGTCAGCGGCACAGTCGGTCCACACCCGCGTGCATTACTTATCCAATCCATCAGGTCGCCCTAATATATTGGGAATTGGATCAATAGCCTCTTCAGCAAGTGAAGTGACAGCTGGCAACACCATTTTGCATGCCTCAAGTGCGCACCCTCTACCACTTAAAAAAAAGTATCCCATTAAGCCAGTATTTAAGACTCAGAAGAAATTGCACAGATGACCAAGATTTTGAAATTGAAGCCAAAGCTCTCAGGGAGAGACTAATCCTAAAAGGATATAGCAAAAAACTCTTGAAGAGATCATACTTTCAAGCTAAAACAAAAGAGGGAGGGGACCTTATCACGGAAAAGAAACCTCCCACTATGGAGGAAACGGTCAGGATTATTACACAGCAACCAGCACAATATTTTATCCAATGTACTAAAGAAACATTGGCAGATACTACTAGGAAATCCCAGAACAGCCAAATTTTTAAATAAAGAACCCAATCTTACGTACAGGAAATCTTCATCTTTGAAATATACACTTGTATCTAGCCATTTTCGCACGAATATGACCCCTAATATTAATCCACCCCCAGGAGGGGTCCACAAATGCAGAAAATGCCAACAATGTTACTGGGCCAAAGAGCAGTGAATAATTCACCTTCCAAACAACACTGTACACAAAATAAGACAGTACATCGATTGCTCCTCCACAGGAGTGATCTATCCTATTTCATGTATCTGTGGACATTTCTACATAGGCAATCACTTATACTATACTCTTTTAATTTTAGTCCTTACACTGGTTACCTCTTACTACCCAAGAATAACCCAATATTACTCAGGATTAAGGTAGGAGATACATTGATCATGTAAACAACAGTAATACTAGCATTCTTGATATTAGCACTAATGATTTTTTTCTGGTCTCTGTTTTTCCAGAATGATAACTATCATCTTTTCAGAAACACACTTTGGGATTGCCTAAATATTATCAGGTAGAACAACCATAATGCAATCTAGTGGTCATTTTTATCTACTACTTAAAAGCCAATTTATAAACCATACTAAATGAATATTATATATATATTTTCAAAAGACAGCTAACTATTACACTATCGTTGTCATGTGCCCAAACGCTTTAGGATCATATTTTTGCTTTTCCCTTATCTAAGTAGAAGCACACATTCCAACATTCTCCATACTATGTAAGCACCATATTTGTGATTTGACTCATGTTAAAATTTATCAAAGTTTATCCTTTGGTACCCCCTAGATATTTACAACTTAATTTCATGGATATCTTCTTTTTTTCTGGTATATTCCCTCTAATACCACCTTAAACAGTCATTAAAGCCATATAATCATATGGTTGACTGCAGTATCAGGACCAAGTACGCATATTAAAATTATTTGATACTTATCTCCCCACTACAAATTTTTTTCTTTATTTACCTTCGGTTTCTTTTTCCCTCCTCTTTCCCCTCTCTTTATCCCCAGTACGTCCGAGTGACTACTGGATTTTATGATCAAAGTACCTTCAAGTAAAATTGGCATCAGTCTTTACCTGTTAAGAGTTTCAGTAATACCATCAAGTAAGCTAAGACGTTTTCTAGACATTATCTTATATATTATTAATGATTATATTGTATGGCTCATTCTGTATATTATTATGACCCTTGAGGTATAGGATACTATAGGGTACTTCTTTCTTTCTCCCTCTCTCTCACAACATTCTCTCAGTTTCAGTATAGGCTGGGCAAACTGGAGCTAATTCCCCTTTTAAACCCTCTAAAAGGTCTCTTCCTCTAGTGAAACATACCCACTTTATTTACACCGATGTTTGCATTTTATATATTAAATGTAGCATTTTCATGAAACCTTCGTTTGTCCTTTTATTTATACATTTTCTTTTTTTACAGAAATAGGTGTTCTTGAAGAAGTTTTTTTAAATGATGTATTTTGCTACATTTTTGGTGAATATTCCCAGCAAAATCAGAAAAGAATCATTACAGAATTTGTGAAACAAGCATATCTTGCATATTTTATTAAACTAGGGGGAAAAATTGTGTAGAGTGTCTACTAGTGTTGATGTTCGAATTCAGGTTGTCCCTATATTCGACCCGAATATGGCTGTTCGAATTCAGGTAACCCGACCAGAAAAACACGGGATTCGACAGCAAAAATTCAGGAGGAAAAAAAAAATGTTTTTTTTTTCTTAAATTATTAATATTTTTTTTTTCCTAAATTAATAATTTCGTATGTGTTTTTTACTTTAAACTTGTTCTTTTTTTTATTTTTTACAGGTTATCCGACAATGACATTATGAATCATAATGTCATTGTGGGATTCCTGGACCGTGGGAACTTTGCAGTCACAGCTAATTGAAAGCAGGTGCCTTCAATAAGCTGTAACCACAGGCAATACGAGGGCAATAGAGGTTGAATGGAGATACTATCTCCATTCATACCTCTACTGCTCTGTGATTGGCTGAGAAATAGGAAACCCTGATGACAGCTCAAGCATCATCAGGGTTTCCCTTTCCTCAGCCACTTTGACATTTGACCACCCAAATTTTTTTGCTATATTCGAGCGAATAGCTGCGGAATCCAATAGTGAGCTATTTGACCAACACTAGTGTCTACATCAGTGGAAAAATGTAAAACTGAAAAGTTTGAAATTTGGTGTACCTATGGTATGGCGGGAGCCCAAAAATCATCATAATGATTGTTATTTTTGTGCTGTGAATGTAGGTTTCATTTGTTACATGAAAAACAAGTGGGAGTACCCTGATTAGGAATCAGCAGGACGACCTGTGTCTCATGGTGCTGATGTTCCTATACCAGTGTTCAGTACACTCCCTGTATCCGACATGGAGGATATGCAGGGTTTGGTGTGTAATCCAGAAGTTAGCAGTGGAAGTGAATATGAAGGAAGTGTTTCATTAAACCAGCAGTTCTCCCAAGAAGAGCTCAATGATTTAATACGTGACCCAAGTCTGTCAAAATATCCATCTTGAACTTTTAGCATCCAGGCTAAAAGAAAAGAACGGTCTGAGACCGTAAGTTAAAATAACGGTTTATAGGACAATAGAGGTGACACTCCTACCATATTTCAGTGAAGATGGAGACTTTGTGTATGGTTGTAACATCCCTGGACTAGCCCATATGCGAGTAGCAGAATACCGAACAGAAAACTGGCGGCTTTTCATAGCCAGTTCCACTTGAAGTTTGAAATCTGTTTTACTGTATAATGACAACTGCTATGCATCAATTCCAATTGGTCACTCAACCAAACTTAAAGAAGAATATGAAAATATCAAAATGGTTTTACAAAAAAGCTTTGCTATCATGAACACCAATAGTCCATATGTGTTGATTAAAAAATGGTGAACTTCCTACTTGGACAGCAAAGTGGATACACAAAATACCCATTTTTCATCTGCTTGTAAAATAGTAAGAGCAAAGCAGGATCACTGAAAAAACGGAAAAAAAAGGTGCAGTGAACATCATTAACAAGCCAATGGTTGACAAAGAAAAAATCATTTTCCCCCCCACTACACATAAAGTTGGGATTAATGAAGCAATTTGTTAGAGCTCTGAACAAGGACAGTGATTGCTTAAAATACATTTGTAGATTTTTCCCTTGATTGAGTACTGAAAAATTAAAAGCAGGAATCTTTGATGGACCCCAGATTCAGAAATTGAGAATTGATTTAAATTTCACAAGCTACATGACTGATACTGACGCTTCTGCCTGGTACAGCTATGTCATGGCTGTTAAGAACTTCTTGAGTAATCATAAAGCACAAAATTAGGAAGAACTGGTACAAAACTTGCTCTTAAACTTTAAAAATGTGGGTGCTACCATGAGCATAAAGGTACACTATCTTCATAGCCATTTGCAAAAAATTCCAGAAAACCTTAGCGATTTCAGTGAGGAACAATGGGAGAGGTTCCATCAACATATAAAGGTGATAGAAGAAAGGTATCAGGGCAGATGGGATAGACACATGATGGCAGACTACTGCTGGAGCCTTCAATGTAATTGTCCTGATCATCAGCCTAAAAGGAAATTATACAGGGTTTTTCAATTACTTCTTTGTGATTAGGTATGTAAATATACTGAATAAAGAATATATTGACATTAAGTAGTTCAAAAATTTAATTTTGTATACATAGGCATATCTAGTTTAATTTTGCTTGATTTTCATGTTCTATTAGTTTTCTATGAGGTTATTATTGACGTCATTATTTTAAAACAATTTAGCAAAACCAGTACCATATTTGAAATCTGTGCATTAAACAAAACCTAAAATGACTTTAATCTGTTTGGCAAGAAAATGTTTGTTGACCAGTGTTATTATTATTTTTAAAGCGATACTTAACTATAATGTTGAAATGTCAGTACACATCATTGCAAGGTTTAAAGGTTGAGTGAAGTTTAAAAAAAATATTCAAATTATTATCCCTCAACCAAGTGAAATATACTCAATTTATTAGGTACACCTGGTAGTTTAAGTATCATGGCATCAACTCAATTTAGGCATGTAGAAGTTTTCAAGACAAACTGAAGTTCAAACAGAACACAAGTAGGTGATTTAGGTGACCTTAACAGTGCCATGGTTGTTGTTGACAGGCAGGTTAGTATGAATATTTCAGAAACGTTTGATGTGCTGGGATTTTAATGCTCACCTTTCTTATAGATTTACAGAGAATGGGCCAGAAAGGGAAAATATCCAGTGAGTGGAAGTTCTCCACTTTACTGATTCATTATTAATGCAAGTGTGGAGAAGCTTGGCTCTGTTTCAAGCTGATAGAAAGCCAAAAGAGTCTTAATTCACTTACAGTTACAACTGAGGCATGCAAAGAAACATCTCTGAATGCACAATATGTCAAATCTTGAAGCACATCAACTTCAGCAGCAGGAGACCACACCAGGTTGTTGACCAAGAACAGATACTTAAGGCTACAGCTTGCTATGGCCCACCAAAATCGGACAAAACAAGATTGAAATAAGGAAGATTTCAATTACCCTGACATTGAATGGAGTAATGGCACTACAGGAACAGCAAAAGGGAGGAAATTTGTGAATTTAACACAAGATAATTTTATGGTAGTGTTTATAGAAGCCCCAACTAGAAATGATAATCTGCTGGACCTAGTTCTTTCTAACAATGCAGAGCTTATAATGAATGTGCAAATTAAGGAGAATCTGGGTAGCAGTGACCATAATATGATTTCATTTAATGTAAGCTGTAAACAGGAAGTAAAAACAGGAAAGATAAAAACATTTAATTTTAAGAGAGCAAATTTACCAATATTAAGGGTGGCTCTCTGTGACTTGAACTGGGAGACAATATTGTCGTTAAAGAACACAGAACAGAAATGGGAATGTTTCAAGTCTGTTCTACAAAAGCAAACTGAAAAATATATTGCAATGGGTAATAAGTTTAAGAGGCTAAAATTAAAAACTATGTGGCTCACAGCTGATGTTGAAAAAGCCGTAAGGAACAAGAAAAGGGCATTCCAAAAATATAAAAATGAAGGATCACTATCATCATTTGAAACCTATAAAGAATATACCAAAAGATGTAAAAAGGATAAAAAAAAAGTGTAAAACTTAAAAATGAAAAACAGATTGCAAAGGAAAGTAAGGCAAACCCCAAAAATGTTTTCAAATATAATATTAGCAAAAAGATCAGATCTGAGCATGTAGGCCCCTTAAAGGATGTCGCTGGGTTGGTAACTTGGGATAAAGACAAGGCAGATTTACTAAACACTTTTTTAGCTCTGTGTACACAAAAGAAAATGGCAGAGCTCAAGTCCAAATTCATAAAAGCAATACCATTGCCTTAAATGTCACAATGTCACAATGGCTCAGAATTGATATGATAGAAAGACAGCTGGGAAAAATTAAGGTTGACAAAGCACCAGGACCTGATGGATTACATCCACGTGTCCTCAAAGAGCTGAGCTCCGTTATTTCAAAGCCATTATTTCTAATCTTTAGAGACTCTTTAGTTACTGGCAAAGTACCGGTGGATTGGAGTAAGGCCAATGTGGTTCCTACCTTCAAAAAGGGAGCAAAGTCATTACCAGGTAACTACAGACCCGTTTAATGTCCATAGTTGGAAAGGTTTCAGAAAGTTTGATAAAGAACCATAGAGGAGTTTCTGCTAGAAAATAATATTATAAGTGATAGTCAGCATGGCTTCAAGAAAGTCAGAAGTTGTCAAACAAATTTACTCTCTTTTTATGAGGAAGTAAGTAAACAAGCAGACAGTGGAATAGCAGTTGATATAGTGTACTTGGACTTCACTAAAGCATATGACACTGTACCCCACAGACGGTATATATTTTTAATATGCAAGTTAGGGTCGATAGGTTTAGAAAAGTCAATCTCTATATGTATAGAGAACTGGTTTAATTAATGATTCATACTCTGAAGGGTCTAAGGTTATTAGTGGTGTACCCCAATGTTCAGTGTTGGGACCTTTACTGTTTAACATCTTTATAAACGATATAGAGTTTGGGATTAAAAGTACCATTTCTGTGTTTGCAGATGACACCAAACTATGTAATGGAATTATGTCCATACAGCATGTCTATAATCTACAAGCAGACCTGGATGTACTGTTTGATTGGGCAGCCAAGTGACAAATGACATTTAATATAGATAAATGTAAAATTTTGCACTTGGGAGCTAACAACATGCATTCTTCATACTGTCTAGGGGTAATACATTTGGGGGAGTCAGAAATGGATAAGGATATGGGGGTTCTGGTAGATCATAGACCTAATAACAGCATGCAATGCCAAGCTGCAATATCTAAAGCTAGCAAAGTACTTTCTTGTATTAATAGAGGAATGGACCGCAGAGATGGAGACATTATCCTGCCCCTGTACAAAGCATTGGTCAGACCACATCTGGAATATGCAGTCTGGTTTTGGGCACTTGTTCACCAAAAGGACATTGTTGAATTGGAGAGAGTGCAGAGAAGGGCAACTAAATTAATAAAAAGAATGGAGAAGCTCAGCTATGAGGAGAGATTAGCTGAACTGAATCTATTCTCCCTTGAGAAGAGACGTTTAAGGGGGGATATGATCACCCTGTAAAAATATATTAACAGTCCACATAGAGATAAAGAACTCTCTTCCCCAATATTCACTTTGAGATTTTTTTTCCCAGGAGTTTTTTTTGCCTTCCTCTGGACCAACTATGTCTTATAGGGTTTTATATCTGGGATATGTTTATTTCCCTAGTTGTTGAACTTGATGACTTATGTTTTTTTTCAATCTAACCTACTATGTAACTATTGTGAGATTGCCCGTAGCAATGGGGGTGTTTCAAACGGGAAACAGGGCCAGCCGGTTAAAAGTGCATCAAGGGTTTTATTCACTAATAATATTTTCACACAAAAACAGGCAAAATAAAACAAACAGCAAAAATTAAGCCTGGCCACTTGGCCTCCAACTCACCGTTAGTTGCCTTTACTACCAATCCAACCCAACCTAGTGCTGTGCAGGTCTCTAAGGCTCTAACCATACATATTTTCCAACAAAGTCTATGTCTTTACTCACAGTTCACCTTGGACCTCCTCCCAGCTCACCAGCCAAGACACAGCCACAGGAATAAGCAGGCTGGGAAATTATATCCCCAGCCTAATTTCCAGTATGCATTTCACGTGAGACAGTTACACCTGATCATACCGAGGCCTATTTTGCTCCTCCATCGGACCAAGAAGATCATTGTCATTAAGCCTGGTACTTCAACCCCACGTTCAGGTCAAAAGGAAAACTGACTAACATCCTGTACAAAACCTTGTGATTTATTTGGCCAGCCGTTACATACCCGCCCCCTCTTGTTTTAACCTTAGGGTTGGGACACAGGCTGCCAAGTAGGTATGAACCCGAGATAAAGCATCAGCATTCCCCATCTGTACACCAGGACGATGCTTGACAGTAAAACTTAATTCTTGAAGGGCCAAGAACCATCTAATAACCCTCCTGTTAGTCTCCTTGATTTGGGCCATCCACTTTAATGAGGCATGATCTGTTATAACAGCTGACGATCTCCAAGAAAGCATGAACTTGCTTTTTATTAATTGGTCGTGGCCAATTCTTGATGGCCTCCACTTTCTTTTCCTGAGGCTTTATTATTCCTCTTCCAATGGTGTACCCCAGATATTTGGCTTCTTCCAGCCCAATAGTGCACTTTTTAGGGTTTGCAACAAACCCCGCTTTCCTTAGCGCATTTAGCACTGCTTGAACCTTTACTAAATGCGAGGCCCAATCTGCACTATGAATAATTACATCATCCAGGTAGGCCGCAGCATATTTTTGATGGAGTCGGAGTACCTTATCCATCACCCGCTGGAACATAGCTTGAGATTCTGTAGTGTGAATAGTATATTTCAATACTGGAATGTTCTGTCAGGGGTCACAAAAGCAGTTTTCTCCTTAGCTGACTCGGATAGGGGGATCTGCCAATATCCTTTGGTGAGATCTAAGGTCGTCATGTATCCAGCATTCCCCAACTCAAAATCTCTCGATTCCTGTTGTTGACTTTTTGACAAGGTGTCTGGTATCCAGACTTCTGGGATTACAGAGTCAGACCGAGCAGGTATCTCCGTGCTCCTCACGGTTAATGCTTCTCTTTCTTTCCATGGTTTCAACAAATTTACATGACAAATTTGCTCTGGTTTCCACCTAGCAGGTTGGCTAATCTTAAAATTTACGTCACTCAGTTTTTCCATTACCTCATAGAGGCCCTGCCATTTGGCTAGGAATTTACTTTGCACCATGGCAACTAGTACCAAAATTCTATCCCCTGGGGCAAAAGTACAGATACGGGCACCATGGTTATAAATTCTCTGCTGTACCAACTGCCCTTGGGTCAGATGCTCCTTAACCAAGGGCATTACATGCACAATTCTGTCCTGCATTTGCGCCACATGCTTGATGACACTTCTATGCACGGATCTTTCACTTTCCCATGTTTCCTTAGCAATATCTAACAGTCCCCTGGGGTGCCTCCCATAAAATAATTCAGGATTGGGGTACCTCCCGAATAGTGTTGGTCGAATAGCTCACTATTCGATTCGACCGCTATTCCATCGAATAATGCATAATTATTCGGGTGATCGACCATCGAATTCAATCTCCATTAAAGTCAATAGGGGAAAAATTCAGGTTGTTTTTTGAGACGGTGAAGAGCTTCTACAGCCTATAAATACATTTAAAAAGACATGTCAAGACTCCCCCAGCTCTGCACAACACTGTACAAGTAAAAAAAAAAAAAAAAATAAGGAAGTCTTTTTTCTGTTGCTGGTAAGGCCATTTTATGGGGCGGTCAAGGGAACATGCCGGATTTTTTACGGTCTCCGAGTAGAGGGGACATCAGGGGGTTCCTCTGGTCCAAAAATTAGCCACCAGGTTTCAACGCTCCGTTACAAGCTATACACAGGCTTCAGAGTACAGGCAGAGGTCTCTGAGCGGGGTCTTTCAGTAAAAAAATTACCCAGCTACAGAGCTTTGTTATAAGTTACAAAGGACAGGTGGCAGCAGCAGGAGGAGGAGGCGGTGGGCACGGAGACGGAGCGGGGACCGCATTGGTAACTAACATTCAGAGCTGGGTACTGGGCAGGCGGCATCAGTTACAGCATGAGGAGAAGGCGGTGGGCCCTGAGAAGGAGCAAGGACGGCATTAGAGGTTGAGGCCATCACCTATATGGACAGTGTTGAAGCTGTAGCTATTGGAGACATGAATGGATGAACAAGATTCCAATCTGTCCCTACCTACTATGTAGCGAAACCACATGAAATGGAATGGGCTTGGCGGAATCAGTGGGGAAAGAACACCCTATTGAGCTTGAGTCTGGTCTGGCATCTAGAGCTGGGTACTGGGCAGTGGGCAGGCGGCAGCAGTAACAGCATGAGGAGGAGGCGGCAGGCCCTGAGACAGAGTGTGGACAGCATTGTTAACTGCCCTCTAGAGCTGGGTACTTAGCAGGCGGCGGCAGCAGCAACAGCAGGAGGAGGCAGTGGGCCCTGAGACAGAGCAAGGACGGCATTACAGCTTGAGGCCATCATCCTTTATTGACAGTGTAGAAGGTGTAGCTGTTGGGATGAATGAGATTCCCACTGTCCCTACAGTGGCAGTGGGCTCTGAGACGTAGTGTGGATGGCTGTGTTACTCCTCCTGCTCTTACTGCTGCCGCCTGCCCACTGCTTAGTACCCAGTTCTAGATGCCAGATTAGACTCAAGCTCAACAGGGTCTTCTTTCCCCGCTGATTCCTCCAAGCCCGTTCCCTTTCATGTGGTTTCGCTACATAGTAGGTAGTGACAGATTGGAATCTCTTTCATCCATTCATGTCTCCAATAGGAGAGTAGGGTACTGGGCAGGTGGCAGGTCCAATAGGAGAGTAGGGTACTGGGCAGGAGGCAGCATCAGTGAAAGCAGGAGGAGGAGGAGGTGGGCCCTGAGAAATGTGGATGGCATTGTTAACTGGCATCTAGAGCTGGGTACTGGGAAGAGGAGGCGGTGGGCCCTGCGACGGAGCAAGGACGACATTAGTGGTTGAGGTCATCACCTATATGGACAGTGTAGAAGCTGTAGCTAGTGGAGACATTGCTTTGTAGGGGACTGCCTTTTCCTATCTGCTAGCTGTAACTTTCTAAAATGCGGCATGTAACCCATAAAAAATTTTAGTATTTCTCTCCAAAAAATAGGGATATTTCATTCCGATCCCACTTTGCTATATATCTCCAAAGCCAAAAATATTTTTATATTTCCCTACCAAAAATCTAGATATTTAAATCTCATAGCACTTGGTATCGATCCAAAAAACCATAAAAAAATTCTATATTTCTCTACAGAAAATACAGATCTTTAGTTTTGATCCCACTTTGCTATATATCCCTAAAGCCATAAAAATGTATATATTTGTCTTAAAAAATACTTATATTTTATTCTGATAGCACTTAGTATGTATTCTAAAACCCATAAAAATGTGTGTATTTATGTGAAACAAATACAGATATTTAACTGTGATAGCACTTGCTAGATATCCACAAATGATAAAAAATGTATGTATTTCCCCGCATATTCCACCTAGTCCGTTCCCTTTTATGTGGTTTCACTAGATAGTAGGTATTGAAAGTGTGATTTTCGTTAATCCATTCATGTCTCAATTAGCTACAGCTTCTACACTGTCCATAGAGGTGATGGCCTCAACCTCCAATGCGGTCCCCGCTACGTCACAGGGCCCACCGCCTCCTACTGCCTGTTACTGCTGCCGCCTTCCCAGTACCCAATTCTAGATGCAAGATACTAATGCCGTCCACACTTTGTCTAAGAGCCCACCACCACCTCCTCCTCCTCCTGTAAATGATGCTGCCGCCTGCCCAGTACCTGACTTTAGATGCCAGATACTAATGCCGTCCACGCTCGGTCTCAGAGGCCACCGCCTCCACCTCCTGCTGTAAATGATGCTGCCGCCTGCCCAGTACAAAACTCTAGATGCCAGATACTAATGTCGTCCATGCTCCGTCTCAGAGCCCACCGCCTCCTACTCCTCCTCTTGCTGTCACTGATGCTGCCACCTGCCCAGTACCCGACTGTAGATGCCAGATACTAATGCCATCCACACTCCGTCTCAGAAGCCAACGCTTCCTCCTCCTGTTGTAAATGATGCTGCCACCTGCCCAGTACCCGACTGTAGATGCCAGATACTAATGCCGTCCAGGCTCTGTCTCAGAGCCCACCGCCTCCTCCTCTTGCTGTAACTCATGCTGCCACCTGCCCAGTACCCGACTGTAGATGGCAGATTCTTATGCCATCCACACTCCGTCTCAGAGCCCACCACCTCCTCCTTCTGCTGTAAATGATGCTGCCACCTGCCCAGTACTCGACTGTAGATGCCAGATTCTTATGCCATCCACACTCCGTCTCAGAGCCCACCACCTCTTTCTCTTGCTGTTACTGCTGCCGCCTGCCCAGTACCCAGCTGTTGATGGCAGTTAACAAGGCTGTCCATGCCGCATTTTAGAAAGTTACAGCTAGCAGATAGGAAAAGGCAGTCCCCTACAAAGCAATGTCTCCACTAGCTACAGCTTCTACACTGTCCATATAGGTGGTGGCCTCAACCACTAATGCCGTCCTTGCTCCGTCTCAGGGCCCACCGCCTCCTCCTCCCAGTACCCAGTTCTAGATGCCAGTTAACAAAGCCATCCACACTTCTCAGGGCAAATTAAACAGAAAAATTTCTGTATTTCTGTAAAAAAATATAGATATTTCATTCTGATACCACTTGCTATCTATCAAAATAAACAGAAAATACAGATATTTCATTCTGATACCACTAGCTATCTATCAAAATAAACAGAAACATTTCTGTAAAAAAATACAAATATTTAATTCTGATACCACTTGCTATCTATCAAAATAAACAGAAACATTTCTGTATTTCTGTAAAAAAAATACAGATATTCATTCTAATACCACTTGCTATCTATCAGAATAAACAGAAAAAAATCTGTATTTCTGTAAAAAAAAATACAGATATTTCATTCTGATCTTACTTGCTATCTATCAAAAAAAGCCATAAAAACTTCTGTATTTCTGTAAAAAAAAAAATACTGATATTTATTTTTGATACCACTTGCTATCTATCCAAAAGGACAGAAAAATGTATGTATTTCTCTACTAAAAATACAAATATTTAATTGTGAATCACACAGCTCCATTACAAGTGATATAGGCCTCACAGTAGATAGAGGCAGAGGGCCCTGAGGGAGGTGCTCGGTAAAAAAAAATTAGCCAGTTACACAGCTCAATTGCAAGTTATAGACCTCAGAGACAGAGTAGAGGTGTAGGGCCACTAGGGGGAGGAGTAGAGGGAGATGCCGAAAGGCTGTGAATGTGCTCTTCTCATCAAGATGTCCGTGCAGCAGTTGACGACTAATCAGTACACTCTGCAGAGGGGGTGTTAAAGTCATTGCCGATCCAAGCAGTATTCATTTTAATAAAAGTGATTTGGTCAACATTTTCTGCGGAGAGCCGAATCCGTTTGTCACTTAGTACGCCCCCAGCTGCACTGAAAGCTCTTTCAGATAACACACTTGCGGCTGGGCAGTCAAGGATCTGAATGGCATGTTCTGCCAGCTCCGGCCACTGCTCAAGCTTGGATACCCAGTAGCCCAGTGGGTCCTGGCTTTGCAGGTTGCAGATGTCCCATGCAGAGCTCAGGTATTTCTGAACCATGACTGAGTACCGCTGCTGAGTGTCATTGGGAATTGCTGCACGACTGGCAGCTTGCTTCCGCTGAAAAAAAGCCTGCATAGTTTGGCTTAGACGACCTCTACTGCTGCTGCCACCCATGCCGCTTAAAGCAGTTGTTTGGCTCCCATGGCTGGTGGAACTGCCATAGGGATCCCTGCTGCTGCTAGTGCAGGCAGTCGGAAAGGCTAAGCACAAGTCCCTTACAAGCACTTCTTGGTGGTTCTGTATTTTAGGTCCCCTGCATTGGGGCAAGACGAGTTGTTGTATCTCAGGCTTGTAACGTGGATCTAGTAATGTAGCAATCCAATAGTCGTTAGTCTTTGTTTTTATGTGTTGTATGCGTGGATCATTGGCTATGCACTCCTGCATGAAGGCTGTCATGAGGCTCAAACTACCAAGAGCTGAGGTAATTCTGGACCCACACTCCTGTGGGTCGAACAGCAGCACAGGGTCATCCTCCTCCTCCGCCTGGTCTTGCCATCCACGGAACATGCCGCCTTGTGTTTGGGTGGATGGATGACATGTACCCTCAATATCCTCCTCTGCCCCTTCCTCCTCTTCCCCCATGCCTGCAATGTCCTCCTTATCCTCTTCCACCTCCTGGATTTGTGGTGCACTATGCCTAGTAGGCACCCATGTCCAAGATGATGTTTGAAACGTCATCTCTTGATGCAGCGTCCGCTCTGTGTCGTGTCCGAGATCCACCATCATCTGTTCCAGCAGGCATATGATGGGGATGGTGTCACTGACACAGGCCTGATCTCTGCTGATCATCCTGGTGGCCTCTTCAAAAGGTGACAATACAGTGCACAAGTCCTCAATTTGCAACCACTCCGCAGGGCTGAAGAAAGGTAGTGTAGGTATACGTCTGAAACGAACAGACTCTGCCACGTAATCCACCACCGCTTTCTGTTGTTCAGCCAGCCGCTGCAGCATGTAAAAGGTGGAATTCCAGCGTGTTGCCACATCACAAATTAACCAGTGCACTGTCAGGTTGAGATTTCGCTGTAAATCCACCAATCTGGCACTGGCTGTCTACGACCGGCAGAAATGCGCTGACAACTTTCTGGCATTCAGCAACAGCGGCTGGAGGCCTGGGTAATTCCTAAGGAAGCGCTTCATGACGTGAGCCAGGCAAGGTACGTGTGTGAGTTTCCCACAACGCAGGGCTGCCAGCAGATTGGCCCCGTTGTCACACACGACCTTGCCTGGCTGAAGTCTGTTAGGAGTTAGCCGTATGTCCTCCTGCTCTTGCAAGGCACTTAGAATGGCTGCGCCCGTGTGGCTGAGGGAACCCAGGCTTCACAACCTCAGGACTGCGTGGCAGCGTCTGAATTGTGCACTGAAATAGCAAACTGCAGGTTTTTGCTGGCGGTGAACAGATGCTGCCGAATGAGAGGTGCTGGGTCTCCATGGAGGAAGTGTCTCTAGAAGAAGGGGTTGAGGCACAAGAATCAAAGGAGGAGGCGGAAGTGGAGGAAATTGCATGGCGATGTGCTCTGGGTGGAGGTAGGTATGCAGGCCTTGCTGCAGCTCAGAGTGTTCTGGTGAAAAGTAACTGGGGGGAAAGCCTGTGAACTGACTCTCTTCATCAGATGACTGAAACAACTGAGCATCTTCAAGGAATGCTTGTAGCTCCGCCTCTCCAACCCCTCGGTGGGACTTCTCTTCATACTGCTGTACGTGACTTTCCAGCCGCTGATGAAGAACTAGGAGGAGCAGGTGTATCATGGACTGTTTGGGACAGTCCTGTAAGGCCTGTGTCTGGGACTGGGATGAAGAGGGGGGGTACAATCACTTGACCCAGGCTAGGTCATGTACTCCATTACGTCTTGTTCATGGTGTGGCAATAATGGATGCCCACCACCATCAGCAGCGCTTCTTGTTCTTGGGTATGCAGCTAAAAACAAACTCATACTGCTTTGCTTGCCACCCCTGCCAAAGCTGCCCTTTCCTCTTTGGCCAGACATTGTAGAATTTTTTTTTTGTGGCTTGATACCCTGCAAAATACTCTGTAGCTTTGTATGCAGCACTTTGCTTCAGTGGTGAAGCTTGTAATATGCAGCACAGTATACAACCTTTATACTGCAGTATACACTGCTTCTGTGTGTCTGTCTCTCAGTACAAGTGTGATACTGTGCACGCAGTCAGCAAGGGGACCCTGCCTCTGGCTGCGCGTATGTAACACACTGACTGACTATTTATCTATCTATCTAGCTATCTATCTAGCTAACACTGAAACACTCTACCTATCTGAGTACAGTAGATTTCAGGACTGTACCAATACAGTACAATCCAACAATCTATCTGACTAATAGTGTGACACAGTCTAACAAAGTAAAGCACTTTTTCACTTTGACAAAGCAAGCCAAGCAGCACAGAAAGGTTGTGATGCTAGCAGCAAAATTCTGTCAGGAATGGTAAATGCTGGCCCCCCCCCGGCTTTATATAGGCTAATAGCTGCCTGTGTGGCATGCAGTGACAGACAACCAATTGGCTGCCTGCCACAACAAACATGGAGGGGGGCATCCCTGCTGTTATTGGAGGGCCCTAGGCATCATGGGGGAGGTCCCTAGGCATTGTGTGAGGGTCGAATTCGGGACTTCGAATCCAGCAAAATTTGGGTCTGGTCCACCCGAATTTGAACGGTCATTAGGACGACCCGAATTCGAACAACACCACTACTCCCGAATAGCAAACATCAAATAGGGGAGAAGACACTCCCAATTTTTCCTGTCTTTATCTACTACCTTCTGCAGCATCTGTTGTAAAGTTTTGTTAAAACGTTCTACTAAGCCGTCTGCTTGAGGGTGATACACTGATGTGTATAGCTGCGTCACCTTTAAGAGTTTACAAAGCTCTTTAGTCACCCGGGACATAAACAGGGTTCCTTGATCAGTAAGTACCTCTTTGGCCACTCCTACTGGGCTGAAAACTTGGAACAGCTCCTGGGCTATGGTTTTAGCAGAGGTATTTCGGAGAGGAATTGCCTCAGGATACCGAGTAGCATAGTCTGTTATGACTAGGATAAATTGATGGCCCCTAGCTGACTTTAGCAATGGGCAAACTATATCCATGGCAATCCTCTAAAAAGGGACCTCAATGATGGGAAGGGGAACCAAAGGGCTACGAAAATGTGGCATTGGGACAGACAACTGACATACAGGATAGGAAGCACAGTACATCTCCACCTCCTTGGCGACCCCTGGCCAAAAAAACCTCTAGACTATTCGCTTTCTGGTTTTCTCAGGCCCCAGATGTCCCCCTAGGAGGTGCCAGATCTAACACCAATTTTCGGAACGGGTTGGGACCACTAGCTGTTCAATGGTTTCCCCCCCACTTTGTGACACCCGATGGAGTAGGTCCCTCTCAATAATAAAGTATAGGAATGCAACTAGGTGCACTAGGTTCCCATCAATTTTTACAGCATTCTCCCAGGCTTTAAACAGTGTGGGGTCTTTCAATTGCTCTAACAAAGTGCTCTCTATGTACCTGTAAGTCAGAGAAGTCCAGGGTTTGCTGGCTTTCCCCCGACGTTGCCGGTTCTTCCCTAGGATTAACTGTTTCCCCTGCTAGCACAGACAAAGGAAACCCCGGAGTGCCCCCACAATCATCAGAGGACTCTTTAGTAGGCTCATGCTCTGATAATGCCAGCACTGCATGGGGTGGCTGATCCCAGGGCTCCTGGAATTTGGGAAAGTCCCTCTCAATGATACCGTGTTTCCCCGAAAATAAGATCTAATCCGAAAGTAAGACCTAGCACTATTTTGTAAACCTGCCCTAATATAAGACCTACCCCGAAAATAAGACCTACCCCGAAAGTAAGACCTAGCACTATTTTGTAAACCTGCCCTAATATAAGACCTACCCCGAAAATAAGACCTAGGAGAAAAAGAAAATAAAAGCATACATACCAGTAAATTAAAAAAGTTCTCACCGAGACAGCTTCAGATATCTGATCCTGCGTGTGTGTCCTTTATGCTGGCTGCAGCGTGTGTATCATGAGTGACTTTCAACAATAAATGTGTACTGTAGTCTTCTTCATGGAAAAATAAGACATCCCCTAAAAATAAGACCTAGTGTGTTTTTGGGAGCCAAAAAAATATAAGACAGTGTCTTATTTTCGGGGAAACACGGTAGCATCATATGGTAAGTGGGGAACCAACCCCACCTGATGACACAGTTTACCTAGGAAGGTTTCAAAAGACACTGACTTCACAGGATACTCCCTAGTATCTCCGTGTACACGTTACCCCCACTGTTTTAAGACAGGAGGTCTCTGTAACCACTAGCTGAGCTTTGACCACTGTTACCACACTACCTGAGTCACTGTTACTACAGTACCTAACAGCCCCACAATTGGTTTGGTATTCATATACATTTTACACCAATATTTTTCATCGCCCCGTATAGTAGGGTTTGCATTGGTGGCAAAAAGAGTTGTCTGCCACTCAGAAAGTCACAGTGCATTGGTTCATCCACCACAGGGAAACTTGCAGCATTATGTCCTTCTTCCGGGCAGTGGTAACAAATAACATGTTTGGCTCCCTCCTGGGGGGCTAGTGTTCCCAGTCTCTCTGGCCATACATTAACTGGAGTCTGTCTATATTACCCTTAGCTCCCCTTTTTTCACTCTCTCCACCCCCATCCCTTGGTTCACTCTTACCCACAGCTGGGGATGGTCTGGTCTATGGGTGGAAATTCCGTGAGTACTGAAGGGAGGTGTTTAAGTTCTCTGCAGCCAAGTACCTTTCCACTAGGTCCACCAGCTTATCGGCTGTTGATGGGTCTCCATTACTCACCCACTTTTGTATAGAAACAGGGAGGGATCTTAGGAACCGGTCCATGACTAGCTGTTCCACAATTTGCGGTCTTGACAACAGCTCTGTTGTACCCACTTCCTTGTTAGATGTATAAGGTCATACATCTGGGAGGTTTTCCTGCTCGATAGGACCAAATATACACCCGTTGGGCCCAGACAGCCAGGTTGACACCCAGCCGTGCCAGTATTTCTGCCTTAAGGCGGACATAGTTGCTTGCTTCCGACGGCTCTAGGTCATAATAGGCTTTTTGGGACTCTGGGCCACTAATCCTGCCAACTTTCCCTCTCAGCAGTTCTTTTAAATGTGGTCAAAAACACCTCAGGATCATCATCTGCAGTCATTTTTTGCAACAACTTGCTTACCCGAAAAACTAGCGAAGGCCCAACACCACTCTCAGCGTCAGCCTGCTCTCGTAAAGATATCTGCTGTTTTAGTGCATCTAATTGTTGTTGGTAGCTCTGTGCTTGTATTTCCAACAATTCCTTGTGGCGGGGCCTCTGCTTTTTCCAGACCTAGGAGCAATTGTTGGTTAGTATACTGTTGGCATTTGCCAAAACAAGCTGTTTTAGTATCTCCTCCATGCTGGCCTTCCAAACAATCGCTTATAAAGCTGCCCGCATCCTTCACCATATGTGAGATCGCCCGTAGCAATGGGGGGTGTTTCAAACAGGAAACAGGGCCAATGGGTTAAAAGTGCATCAAGGATTTTATTCACTAATACTATTTTCACACAAAAACAGGCAAAATAAAACAAACTGCAAAAATAAAGCCTGGCCACTTGGCCTCCAACTCACTGTTCCCTTTATTACCAATCCAGCCCAACCTAGTGCTGTGCAGGACTCTAGGGCCCTAACCATACATCTTTTCCAACAAAGTCTGTGTCTTTACTCACAGTTCACCTTGGACGTCCTCCTAGCTCACCAGACAACACAGAGCCACAGGAATAAGCAGGCTGGGAGTTTATATTCCCAGCCTAATTTCCAGTATGCATTTCAGGTGAGACAGTTATACCTGATCATACCCAGGCCTCTTTAGCTCCCCAACTTGACCAAGGAGCTCATTGTCATTAGGCCTGGTACTTCAACCCCACGTTCAGGTAAAAAGGAAAACTGACTAAACAGAAAAGTACTCTGTGTAAAACCTGTATCTGGGGCAAATGTACCTGCCATCCTGGATGAAACCCTGTGATTTATTTGGCCAGCTGCTGCACTATGTTCCTATCTTTTACTGGTTTAGGCTTTTAGTAGTGGTGTAAAGGTGTGATATTTTCTCGGCACATATTAGGCTACTTGGCAGTGGATCATTGTTTAAATGCCACAACATACCTTAATATGAAGAATTAATGACAGTTCTGAAAGCAAATGGGTTTCCAACCTCAAACTTGCATGATGTACCTAATAAAGTGGCCAGTCAGTGTTTATAGCATTCTTTGTAAAGAAACAATAAAAAAAAGTCCCCCTCTCCACTTTCCAGTTTTAATCAGTGTTGAAGGGTCACACTCTCGTCAGAATTGAATACACTGGGACTGATTATTATAGCTCTTCAAGACTGGAGGAGATAGAATATTTTCAGTGAACCTGTGTAATCCAGCAAACCTGTAATGGTTTTCTTTAACCATTTGCTATTATTTGGCAAATGTTTTCAATCCTGGACCAGACCTATTTCAGGTTTACAGGTTTATCCATGATAGTTTAACTCCTCCAATCGATAAATTGAGTCTGACCTCAGTGAAGACAGGGAGTATTTCAATTAATGGGGAAGGGATAAGGGAAAAGTCAGGCTTTTGTAGGCAAATTTAAAGTGTAAGAAGTTTTAATAGTATTCTTAACATAAATCTACTAAGTAATATACATTCCAAAATATGGTGTACCAAAATAAAAATACTGTGATGATACCGTGTTTACAGTTTCACACGGATGTTATCACTAGTAGGTGTCTCAAATTCCTGAGGCATTTCGCCCTTAGGCTGTTTCAGGGGTTAGTTCAGATCAGTAAAATGAGAAAAGCATGATAGCTGGAGTCAGAGAACATATGGGGATAACTACATCAAGGTATCCCAACAATAATATAAACAAATTTATTGAGACTAGAGGGCTGTAAAGGCCTGAATAAATGTGTTGCTGTCACATGATAGAAAACACACCATTGCTGGTTTGGTTTTTACCGTGGTCCGGTATTATAGTGTAGGGGGAGTATGTATTCCTACGATATAAATATTATACATATACATAAGGGGAAAAAAAGGTCTGTTGGAGGATGACTAAAGAGATTACCTATGATGATATCCTTTAAATAATCCTAGGGAGCGCTGAATGTAGTAGAGTGGTGTATTTTAAGGTTAAAGATATAGGGTATCCACAGTCATTTATATGTGGTTAGGTATGTGATACCTAATGAGACAGATTATTGCATGATAAGTAATATTGGTAAAAATGCAGCTGTACACAAACAAATTTAGTTGGTGTATAATGGAGAGTTAGAGAATCTAAATAAATCGTTGGTGAGTATGGGGTAGGTTTGTGAAAACCTTATACACATACCTATTAACTACTACAAACAAGAAATAGTTAACTTGAATCATGAACTCACCAATAAATATTCACAAAATCAAGATATTATGAATACAACCACATTTAGGGACAAATATCTTGTCTTAGGATCATCTGGAAAAATGTAATATAAACATAGTCAACGAAAAGGAAAACAAGTTCCAGAATGACAAATGGTCCTTCACAATTAATAAGGCATACAAATGGGAATCACATACCATGACTAGGAGTAATCCCTCACACTCACCACCCTCATCAGGCAATCCACCACCTCTACAAACACATTGCAATAGATCACCTCCTGCAGCTAACAATTCATTTAACAAAAACGCAGGGGACCCTATCAACCCCATCCCCTCTTCAATTTTAATTCCAAACACACACCAAGGCAAAAAAAGATTACAAAGTGATACTAGTCCAAAAACTGGGTAATGTCAAAGGCAAACCCTCCCTAACATCTCTGGGCATCATACCACCGCTCCCACTTCCACAAACAAAAACTCCCCCCACAACTAATAAAACCCAAACCAACCAATTCATCCAGACTCCCACTCATTCACAACAAGAACTGAACATCATGCATTCACCTCTTGACAGCCCCATACCGAGTCCTTTACCCTCTGACACCTTCATCTTAACTCCGGAACGTTCCCTGGTGCCTAGCCCTACCTACCACCCGTAGCTCTCAAACAGGTGCAGTCCCAAAGACTAGGTGGACTTTTTTTTAGCTCCACATCCCCCACCAATTTCCCTCACCAATTCCAATAGAGGGTCCCATAGACAAACACCTGTTGAAGATGTCCCTCAAGGACAGGATCTAGAAATTGTAAACCTTTCACCCTATCATCTAACACAAGAGGAATCATATGTATTAAAACTAGGATTGCCTTTCTGTCCATTCTCAAACTTGGATCATTTTGAAGTAATTAAAGACATAAGAATGTTTGCCCGAAAGTTATGTTTGACAAAAATAAAGTGAAGCCCCAATTTAAACCACCACCAGAATTTACTTCCTTCAATACTCAGGATTTTAAAATTCTCCAAATCCTTCATCAAACCCTCGAAGAAAACAAGGAATTTGATGAACAACTGGAAGAAAAGACACCACAGGAATTATTTACTCCTTCTACTCTTCCAAAATACAAAAAGATGTTCAAAACCCATCTGAAAGACCCATAATATTAGGGATTGGTTCTATAGCTACACATGCAAGTGAATTGGTGGACGCCTATCTGAGACCTATTGTCACAAGTTTACCATCGTACCTAAAAGATACGATTGAACTTTTAAAATTTACCACGAACATTAAAATCCCCCCAAATTCCTTACTTGGTACATTCGATGTTGAGGCTCTTTAATGTAGTATCCCCATATTTTGGGTATTAATATCATACTGAAACATTTACTTAGACATCCCGCCAATACGGCATTTATTCATTTTTTTCTTTTCCTTTTGAAATATATTCTAACTAAAAATACCTTTACATTGCACAACAAACACTACTTGCAAATTCAGGGTGTAGCCATGGGGATGAGATGCGCCCCTCATATGCCAACATCTTCCTAGGTGACTGGGAGGAAAATCTCCTTTCAAACCCTGAGTTGAAACCCTACCATCGATGTATACTCAATTGGAAGAGATACATCGATTATATCATTTTATTCTGGTCAGGCTGAAAGACCTCTTTAGAAAACTTTTTTCACTTGGTACAATTAAACACCTAACACCAATCTAAATTGGTTATGATGAACTACAGCAATCAGGAAGTTCCCTTTCTTGATACATACCTGAGAATCAATAATGAAGGCTCAACTGTACACAAAACTCTGTATCACAAAGAAACAGCAGGGAACATGATCCTTCACGCTGATAGTGTGCACCCTCAGCCTCTGAAGAATAGTATCATCTTCAAGCCAGTATTTGAGACTTAAAAGAAACAGTACGAATGATGAAGATTTTAATTCTGAGACTAAAGCTCTAAGGGACAGATTACTGGCAAGAGGATATAGTAGAAAAATCCTCAAAAAGGCATATAATCGAGGTAAATCTCTGGAACGTTATAATATTTTGTTTCACAAACCACAATCCAATAGGGAAGAACATCTTAGAATTATTACAACCTTTAAAAGACAACACCAACACATCAAGAACATTTTGTCTAAACATTGAAACATCCTATTAGGCAATTCTTCTACCTCTAAATTTTTACCCCTATATCCATCTATTACTTCTAGGAAATCTCCCTCTTTAAGGGATACATTGCTTTCCAGCCACTATTGGGAACCCTCTCAGACAAAGACATCTGACTCTTTCCCAGGTACATATAGATGTGGAAATTGTCCCCAATGTAAATGGATTAGAGAACAGAAAGATACTCTTCTTCCAAACAACACTACCCACAAAATGAAATATCAGGTAGACTGCTCCACAATTGGGGTAATTTATCTCATTACCTGCCAATGTGGAAGCTACTACATTTGCAAAACTAAAAGAGCGTTCAGAAAACGCATTTATGGACATATATACACCATCAATTCAGGATGTTAACCCCCATCAGTTACCATGTAGGGACTCTAATTTTGATAACAGTTTTATTTCTTTTGCAGCTTTGAGAGGAGAGGACATTGACAACATTTTACTTCAACTAGAATCCAGATGGATATATCGTTTAAATGCAGTTAACCCTCCCAGTTTAAATGATGTTTTAAATAGAAGGACCACAAGATGGCGTACCTTGACCATATTGTGTGATACAAACAGATAAATAGATGACTTGTGATCAATGTTTGAAATGAATATTCAAAGGAAAACAGCAAGGTATGAATGAATCCTATTTAAAAGGATTCTGATGAGGCAAAACCTCAGAATCTTTTATAGTAGGATTCATTCATCTTTCTATTTATTACACATATAAGTAATGGTAATTGTATATTTGATGTCCTTAAACTCTATCAATCATTTTTTTACAGTGAATTTCACAGTTCCATGGGAACACTCAACTTCAATAATCCATATAAATTAACTGTATAAACTCTTTGTGATTGTAAGTATTACATTAATCAATATTAATCCATCATTTCCCTCACCACACTACAAACTTTAATATTTAATTATTATCTACCCTTTAGATTTACTTCATTGATATAGTCTAAGAAGCAATAAACCCTGAATACATCATCAAGTTTTCATCTCAGATACCCAAGTAAGATCTTTTAATTGACTGAGCTATCTTTCTCACTATAATGTGATATTTTTGTTTGATGTTTCCTATACATTCTTTTCCTCCTTCAGAGCACCCAAACATTTATTGTGATTGAGTTACCCATGTATTGATACTCGATTGTTATTGAATTGGCGCAATCCTAACACTATAAGTATAGTAAGTTCATGCTATATTTATTATCCTTCCAAAAGTCCTGAATGTCGCAAGAGTTTTTGCACCCTTTATTGCATCAATATATATTAAAAAATTATCTTGGTACTTATATTTTCATCTTGAACGTGATTCTAATGAGTCATTATTGTAGTTCTAGGGTCTCTGTAAACCTGAGGAAGCCCTTCTGAGCGAAACGCGTCAGGATAAACCCTGTCCTTTGATTCATGACTTATATGCAAGTTTGAGACTTTGTTTATCAACATATATGGTGTGGCTAAAGCACCTTCCTTTGTTACTTTGTAACAGCGTTTTATTATCTTAAAGTTTTTTGTACTTAAATAAAATTATATTTGATTTTATACATAACTAATCTTCTTTGTGCTCACTTTCCTTCTCTTTTCCCTTTCAATAAGTACTAGTCCAATCTCTTGGAAAAAAAAGGCTTTGGCACCTAAACCAATTAATTGGGGCAATATATGATAATGTCAACATTTGTATGGCTAGCTATATCTAAGATATAAATATTTTGGCTGTCCCCAGTTACCAACCTAGCAACATCCTTTAAGGGGCCTTCATGCTCAAATCTTTTTGCTATTAATATATTTAAAAAATTTTTGCGGGTTTACCTTACTTTCCTTTGCAATCTGTTTTTCATTTTTAAGTTTTGCACATTTTATCTAATTTTTTCATCTTTTGTTATACTCTTTATAGTTTTCAAATGATGAATGTGATCCTTCATTTTTATATTTTTGGAATGCCCCTTTTTTGTTCCTTATGGCTTTTTTAACATCAGCTATGGGCCACATAGGTTTGAATTTTAGCCTCATAAACCTATTACCCACTGGCATATATTTTTCAGTGTGCCTTTGTAGAACAGACTTGAAAGATTCCCATTTCTGTCCAGTGTTCTTTGAGGACAATATTGTCCCCTAGTCCAAGACACAGAGAGCCGTCCTTAATAATGGAAAATTTGCTCTCTTAAAATTAAATGTTTTTATCTTTCCTGTTTTTGCTTCCTGTTTACAGCTTACATTCAATGAAATCATATTATGGTCATTGCTACCCAGATCCTCGTTTACATGCACATTTGTTATAAGCTCTGCATTGTTAGAAAGAACTAGGTCCATCAGAGTATCATTTCAAGATGGGGCTTCTATAAACTCTACCAAAAAATTATCTTGTATTAAATTCACAAATTTCCTCCCTTTTGCTGTTCCTTTAGTGCCATTACTCCAGTCAACGTCAAGGTAGTTGAAATCTCCTATGATTAAAACACTTCCACTTTTTGCTGCTTTTTTATCTGTGCAGGTAGTTGATTTTCTTTTTCTTCCTTAGCACTGCTCCATAATTAACTGTGTGTTACTCAACCCCACATTCAACTCATTCACTTTTAGATCACTTCTCCCATACAGACAGACACCACCACCCTTTTGTTTGACTCTTTCATCTTTACGAAAGAGAGTATACCCAGGAAAATTTATTGACAGCCCACTCATGCGAAGAACAAAGCCAGGATTCAGCAATGCCAACCAAGTCATAATTCTCCTCACTCATTAAGTCTTCCAACTCCCCTATCTTGTTTGCTAGACTTCTAGCATTGGTGAACAGGCTCTTTAAACCATTGCTCCTTTTACTATCATTGTTTGCTAAATCCTTTTGGTTTTTAGTACAACTAGTACTGCACAGTACAATGTTTGTTTGTAACATGGGAAGCTCCATAAATTTATCCATAGCCCTCCCCCCAACTATCCCCAATCCACCCTCCAATAGTGGCTGACCCCCTAATAACCTTTCTGCCACCTTATGTAACTGTCCACCCACCATGTCCTAGTTTAAATATCCCTCCACCATTCCCCTAAATCTTTCCCCTAGCACAGCAGACCCCCTTTCATTTAGGTGCAAACCATCTCTGGCATACAGGTTGTACACCAATGAAAAGTCCGCCCAGTGCTCTATGAACCCAAACCCTTCCCTTTTGCACCAGGACCTGAGCCATGTGTTTAGCTGTCTAGGGTCCCTCTGCCTTTCCTGTGTTGTACATGGCACAGGCATTATTCCAGAGAACATAACCTTGGAGGTCCTTTCCTTCAACTTGTAACCTAGTTCTTTATACTGATTTTTAAGGATCCTCCATCTTCCATCTATCTTGTCATTGGTTCCAACATGCACCAAGACAGCTTGGTCCTGTCCAGCCCCTCCCAGTAATTTGCCACTCAGTCCACCACATGCCGAACCCTGGCACAAGGAAGACAGCAAACCATTCGGTTGAAGGGACCTGGTGACAAACTATTTTATCTGATCATAGAATCCCCTATGACTACCAATTGTCTTAATTTTTCTGTCTCTTTTTCTCCTCCTCCCCACGCCCACCCTGAGATCCCGCCTTTCAAGGGACGAGAGCACCCACTGGCGAATTGCATCGCTGTGGGTGCACAGGGTTGAGGGTTGCCCCTTTCAGGCATCAGACTCAAAAACCCCTCCCTCGTTTGGGCTTGGCCCACCTACCATAGCTCAGGACCCGCAAACATAAGGTTTTTTTTTGCCCTTAACAGGTAAAGGCGTTCCCGAGGGCAGGCGTGCACACCCACCTATCCCGGGGGTGGCACAAAACTCCATATCAGCAAATAAGGCAGAATAGATTCTGTTTATCACCTTCTGCCCTCATTACACTCTGCACATGCTCAGTCATAAACTAAAGGCGGTGTCCTAACGGTGTCCTATAAAAAAGTACCCATGAAAAATAACTGCCAGGGGGCGTATACCAGTGGGTGTGTACAATGATCGTCGTCAGGATAGTTTCACTTTCAGTTTGCGTATGAATGCAGCATGTCATGTACTGCAGCTTTACATCCCTCCCACTGCAGCCTTACATCTCTCTCAGTACAAACCCCCATTCAGGGAACATAGGGGACCCTCATAGACAATTCATGTCCCCACCTTTAATAACTTACAAAATATTGGGGTCATAATTATAAAAAGTAGTGAAAATTGAACATCAGGGTTGTTGTTTAAAAAGTTAGTGTGTCTAGAAGCCCGAAATTAAACTTACAAATTAGGGACCCCCGGGGCCACTACTACTGACTACTGACCTGTCACAAAACTAGAAAAGTCAAACTAAACTACCCTGTCCCCTTTCATACTTTGAACCCCAATTACTCTGGAACGGGAAGATGTACAAAACCAAAAATGTAGGTGCAAGTGGGATACACCTGTAGATAACACCCCCTAAAATTTCATCAATAGGCCATTGCCAGAACAGGTAGAATTCTGCCCATCTAAAAAAAACTACCCTGTTACACATTGCTGGAGGCTTCCAGGATCTGAACCCCATTTTCCCTTGAACAGGGGGGTACAGGTGAACAAAATCATAGGTGCAAGTGGGGGCCACCTGTAGACAACACCCCCTAAAATTTCATCAATAGGCCTCGCCAGAACAGGTAGATCTCTGCCTATCTAAAAAAACTACCCTGTTACACATTGCTGGAGGCTTCTAGCACCTGAACCCCAATTTCTCAGGAACAGGGGGGTACAGGTGAACAAAATAAAGGTACAAGTGGGGGGGGCACTTGTAGATAGCACCCCCTAAAATTTTATCAATAGGCCATCGCCAGAACATAAACTTTGCCCTCAAAAAAAAATACCTTGTTGCACATTGCTGGGGGCTTCTAGCATCTGAACCCTAATTTTTCTATAACGGGGGGGGGGGGGGGGTTTTTTTACGAAAGGGGGGGGGTACTCGGTGTTATAGAATGGATAGAAAAAAAATCACAAGTGTCATAAAAATATTTATTATAATTTAAAGTAATGTTTTAAGAATAAATTCTCATCTGAAAGCTAATTTTCTTGTAAAATACACAAACCACCAATTATTCTAAGCATGTATTAGTTGCGTAGAGCAGTGTTTCCCAACCTTTCTTAGTCGCGGCACTGTCAAAGGCAAAATAAATGTTTTTGCTTCTGTGTTGTGCCATGCTCGAGTTATCACCTTTCAAAGTTTTATTATAAGGTAATAAACATTCCAAAAATGAGATCGCAGACCAGAAAATAAAGGGTGAAGAAGATTGGAGAATTGGGGGAGTCAAAGAAGAATTTTCCATCAATGATTGTTTTTTCCATTTCCATTTTTTTTGCCATTTTCTGTACATACGCAACTAATACATGCTTAGAATAATTGTTGGTTCATGTATTTTACAAGAAAATTAGCTTTTATATGAGAATTTTTTCTTAAAACATTACTTTTAAATATAATAAATATTTTCATGACACTTGTGATTATTTTTCCTTTCCATTCTTTAACACATAGCAATATTTTAAATACCAGCGACCTATGGCAGGGTCTACACAGACTGTTTCCGCAGCGTTTAGCAGAGTTTTTTAGTTTCTGTTGATATTTTTGGGTCAACGGTACCCCCCCCCCACGTTTCGTATAGAACTTTTGGGGTTCAGGTGCTAAAAGCCTTCAGCAATGTCTAACAGGGTAGTTTTTTTTTAATGGGCAGAGTTCTACCTGTTCTGGCGATGGCCCATTGATGAAATTTTAGGGGGTGTTAGCCATAGGTGTTCCTCACTTGCACCTCTAATTTTGTTCACTTGTACCCCCCCTTCCTGGGAAATTGGGGTTCAGGTGCTAGAAGCCTCCAGCAATGTGTAACAGGGTAGTTTTTTTTCATGGGCAGAGTTTTTTGTTATGGTAATGGCCTATTGATGAAATTTTAGGGGGTGTTAGCCACAGGTGTCACCCACTTGTACGTCTAATTGTGTTCACCTGCACCCCCTCATTCCTGGGAAATTGGGGTTCAGGTGCTGGAAGCCTCCAGCAATGTGTAACAGGGTAGTTTTTTTTTGATGGGCGGAGTTCTACCTGTTCTGGCGATGGTCAATTGATGACATTTTAGGGGGTGTTATCTACAAGTGTCCCCCACTTGCACCTATGATTTTGTTCACCTGTAAACCCTCATTCCTGGGCAATTGGGGTTCAGGTGCTAGAAGCCTCCAGCAATGTGTAACAGGATAGTTTTTTTTCATGGGCAGAGATCTACCTGTTCTGGCGATGGCCTATTGATGACATTTTATGGGGTGTTATCTACAGGTGTCCCCCTCTTGCACCTATGATTTTGTTCACCTGTACCCTCCTGTTCCTGGGCAATTGGGGTTCAGGTGCTGGAAGCCTCCAGCAATGTGTAACAGGGTAGTTTTTTTTTTTTTTTATTGGGCAGAGTTCTACCTGTTCTGGCGATGGCCTATTGATGAAATGTTATCTACAGGTGTCCCCCACTTGCACCTACTATTTACCTATTTTTAATTTTATACATCTTCCTGTCCCAGAGTAATTGGGGTTCATAGTATGGAAGGGGACAGGGTAGTTTAGTATGACTTTTCTAGTTTTGTGAAAGATCGGTGTAAATTTGGAGTTTGCACCTCCTTGCTATGTAAGTGGCCCTGGGGGTCCCTAATTTGTATGGTTAATTTCGGGTTTCTTGACACACTAACTTTTTAAACAGCAACCCTGATGTTCAATTTTCACTACTTTTCATAATTATGACCCCAATGTTTTGTAAGTTATTAAAGGTGGGGGGATGAAGCTAGCTAGCTAGCTATGAGGGTCCCCTATGTACCCTGAACATTTCAGGTAGGTAGGACATACTGTTCAGGAGATATGGAGGTTTGTACAGGGAGAGATGTAAGGCTGCAGTAGATGACATGCTGCATTCATACGCAAAGTGAAAGTGAAACTATCCTGACTTTGACGTCATTGTACACAACCATTGGTATACGCCCCCTTGCAGTTACTTTTCACAGGTAGTTTTTTTGTCAGGACAGCAGAAGTGCCCTTACTTCTTATGTTGATCTCTGCACAGGTCTGGTGTGATCTTGTGCGCATGTGGCAAAAGCTGGAATCTGATTTAAAAAAAAAAAAAAAAAAACTTTTGAAGATTGGCAGCTTGCATCTTGCTCCTACCCTGTACTCTCCAACGATTTCATGTGGATTCTCTAACTCTCCACTATAAACCAACGAAATTTGCTTCCAGACAGCTGCATTTTTTCCAATATCACTTATCAAGCAATGATTTGTCTCATTAAGTACCACATACCTAACCACATATAAATAACTTTAGATACCCATATATCTTTACCCTTGAAATACAGCACTCTATTCAGTACTCCCTAGGATTATTTATAGGATATCATCATATATAATCTCTTTAATCATCCTCCCACTGACCTTTTTTTTTCCCCTTATGTATATCTTATATTAGGAATACATACTCCCCCTACACTATAATACCTGACCACAGTAAAAACCAAACCAGAAATGGTGTATTTTCTACCATGTGACCGCAACACACATATTCAGACCTTTACAGCTCTCTTTTCTCAATAAATCTGTTTATATCATTGTTGGGATACCTTGGTGTAGTTATCCCCATATGTTCTCTGACTCGAGTTTTCACACTTTTCTCATTATTGTGATCTCAACTATCCCCTTAAGAAGCCTATGGGCGAAACATGTCGGTAATTTGAGACACCTACTAGTGATAACATCTGTGTGAAACTGTAAACACGGTATCATCACAGTATTTTTATTTTAGTACACCATATCTTGGAATGTACAGTTAAGGTCTATAAATACTTGGACAGAGACAACTTTTTTCTAATTTTGGTTCTGTACATTACCACAATTAATTTTAAATGAAACAACTCAGATGCAGTTGAAGTGCAGACTTTCAGCTTTAATTCAGTGTGCTGAACAAAAAGATTGCATAAAAATGTGAGGAACTAAGGCCTTTTACACAATCACTTCATTTCAGGGGCTCAAAAGTAATTGGACAACTGACTTCATGGCCTGGTGTGGGCAATTCCTTCTTTACGTCATTACCAATTAGGCAGATAAAAGGATTGGAGTTGATTTAGGGGGGGGGGGCTTGTATATGGAAGACAACATGCGGTCAAAGGAGCTCTCCATGTTTCTCCAAGTGAAATAAGCCATCCTTAAGCTGCATAAACAGAAAAAAACCCATCCAAGAAATTGTTACAATAATAGGAGTGGCAAAATCTACAGTTTGGTACATCATGAGAAAGAAAGAAAACACTGGTGAACTTCGCAACGCCAAAAGACCTGGACGTCCATGGAAGACAACAGTGGTGGATGATTGCAGAATCATTTCCATGGTGAAGAGAAACCCCTTCACAACAGCCAACCAAGTGAACAACACTCTCCAGGAGGTAGGCATATTGATATCCAAGACTGCATGAAAGTAAATACAAAGGGTGCACTGCAAGGTGCAAGCCACTCATAAGCCTCAAGAATAGAAAGGCTAGGTTGGACTTTGCTCAAAAACACCTAAAAAAGCCAGCACAGTTCTGGAAAAACATTCTTTGGACAGATGAAACCAAGATCAACCTTTACCAGAATGATGGCAAGAACAAAGTATGAAGAAAGTGTGGAACAGCTCACGATTCAAAGCATACCACATCATCTGTAAAACATGGCGGAGGCAGTGTGATGGCTTGGGCGTGCATGGCTGCCAGTGGCACTGGGACACTAGTGTTTATCCATGATGTGACACAGGACAGAAGCAGCCGAATTAATTCTGAGGTGTTCAGTGACATGCTGTCTGCTCAAATCCAGCTAAATACAGTCAAATTGAGTGGGAGGCGTTTCGTAATACAGATAGAACATTACTCAAAACATACAGCCAAAGAAACGCAGAAGTTTATTAAAGCAAAGAAGTGGAATATTCTTGAACGGCCAAGTCAGTCCCCTGATCTGAACCCAATTGAGCATGCATTTCACTTTTTGAAGACTAAACTTCGGACAGAAAAGCCCATAAACAGCAACTGAAAGCCGCTGCAGTAGAGGCCTGGCAGTGCATTCAAATGGAGGAAACCCAGCATCTAGTGATGTCCATAGGTTCAAGACTACAGGCTGTCATTGCCAGCAAAGGGTTTTCAACCAAGTATTAGAAATGAACATTTTTTTCAGCTTTTTAATTTGTCCAGTTATTTTTGAGCCCCTGAAATGAAGTGATTAAGTTAAAAAAAGGCTTCAGTTCCTCACATTTTTATGCAATCATTTTGTTCAAACCCACTGAATTAATGCTGAAAGTCTGCAGTTGTTTCATTTAAAATTAATTGTGGTAATGTACAGAACCAAATTTAGAAAAAGGTTGTCTCTGTCCAACTATTAATGGACCTAATTGTATTTAGCTTAGTAGATCTACGTTAAGAATGGGATTACTAAGAATACTAATAAAACTTCTTGCACTTTACAATTGCCTACGAAAGCCTGTCTTTTCCCTTACCTCTTCCCCATTAATTGGAATATTCGATACCAGGCTAGGCACAAAAACTCTTTTGTATTTAGAACAAAGACCCCTCCTGCAATCTTCCTACTATAGTCAAGACAGGGAGTAAGCAGTATTCCTTATAGCTTAGTGCATCCTTAAGCTTACAAACAGAAATATTGGGGCTGATAAATAATGGTAGCTTGGCAGTGAACATGTGGGGTTATTTACAACTGAGGTGAAGTGTTCAAAAGTATTTACTGATATAAAAAGGCAGGAAGTGCCATTTTTAGGTAAAAAGATCTTTTACGCTGATTGATAACTTTAAAAGGTTTGCTATTTGGAGAAACATTTTTGATCATTTAAAACCAATTCCTGACTACATAAGTCATATTCGAGTGATCATGTGAGGATATTAGCCACCAATATAATAAAATAAAAACAATTGGTTTGAATTTCCATATTTGTACCAACAAATCAGTTTAAAGATCAGTGTAGAGATACTAGAACACTAAAAACATAGGTAGATTTTCAAAGGTACAACTTTATAAACACAGCTCAAAAATGCCATCGTGCTACGTCACCAGAATGTTAACTCCTCCCCTGAAAATTTTGACATACAGACATTTGGTACCTGGATTAAACAACATTGTAGACAAAAGACAAACTTGTGCAGATATGGTGAAGAAAGTGACATTTTGAAGATTGTACAACTCAGTTAAGGCCACTGATATTTTTAGTGGTTTATACAGCACCATATCAAACCTTGCACTTCCAGATGAATGAATATTAAGCATAACTGAAAGGCCTTCTGAGCGAGAAATTAACCAGTGGTAGTTGAGGCAAAATAATTGTTTTGCAAACAAAACATAAAAATGGAAAAGTGATTTTTCTGTATATATCTGATCAGATTCACTTTTTCATATTTTACAATTTTGTGTAACTTTTGAACCTAAATGCTGTATGTAATGTGTTTTTTGTACTTTTCAAACATTTGAACCTAAATATGCTACATGTAATGTGTCTTTGTACCTCACAAACAATATGTATTTAGCATAATTACAAATGCTTGGCTACAATTATTTAGCATAATTCCAAATGCCTGGCTACAACTTTTCAATGTATTTTAATTTTACAAATATACTGATTGTGTTTCTTGCATCATAAATAACCTTACATAAGTCAATACCCAAGGTTTTATAATAAATGTAGTATTCTTTGTATTGTTTCATATAATTTTGCCTACAAAAGTAAACCCCCTAATACTGTGTAAGCAATCTGCTTTTATTTGAAAATAAAAGGTACTCACTGTGGTATCCTCAATAAGGGTTTTTTTTAGATAGTGTGATAACAGCCACTGGTGAGGAGCCCATTTTGTCAATGAAATCATGCAAACATTATATTTGTTGATGATAAGGCTAAATAATATATATAGGGTGGCCAAACCAACATTATATCCAAATTATCAGGCTGCGCTATCAAATTTTACCTGAAGCAAATCTGAATTTGCATCTGTTTGATAAAAGTGTAGTTTTATATTAAATTCAGAAAACTCATTTAGATTTTTTTGTGTTTTCTTGCATCTCTATCTTATTTTGTCGACTTTCTAACTCTTTGATATCATAACTAATTTTGTCAATAGGTGACTGTTCCCATGAAAGGAAGAGAAGCGTTTTCACCTCATCTGTACAAAACACAGATTTGTAATTGAAAAGTCAGTTTAGCAATGTTTCTTTGCATTTTCAAAAGGAACACTATACCAAGAACACCTTTTTAGCAAAGGAATTAATCAACAACTCACATTTAAAAATCTGTATACCCTGACAGAAACTGAGATATTTACCTTTCTTACCATTTTACTAAACGTGAAGTTATGATGTTTTATATAAATGCTCACTGTAACATCTTTATATTGGTGTAGCAAAACATTGCTTTTCACAGACTAAATTAAATTCGATAAGGTGGTACAAAGACCAAGATGGATTATATAGGATGGAAGATATAAGAACCATATAAGAACCACAATAATCAACAGCAACCAGATCTAAGTTTACTGCACTCATCCTAGCACTAGGAGGATTTTTGTCTGGTTGCCATTAGTTACTGAACTTTCCATATGGTAAGTGTTTTTGTTGTTGTTTGCTTTTTTAAAGCAACTATGACTAGCTCTGAGATGATTATCTTGTAGGTATGATGTCAGCCCCTATGTTCAAGAACTTGCTGACAGGGTCTTTTGTAATAATGACCCCTCTTGGGTAGAAAAGGAGTTGTGGGAGAAAATACAGTGATCTCTTGAGAAAACATACCTCCATTTGTTACACGTACACATTATTTAGCATACATGTATAGATATTGTAGAGGCTAGGTTCAGATGTTAGAAGTTAGGTTTGGAGTATATTGGATTAATTGTAAAGTGTTGGGGATGGTATGTGTTAAGGGTTTTGATAATGGAAGTGTTAAAGTTTAGTGTCAAAATAAAGTTGGGACACTTATTGGACACCAAAAACAACTGAACCTAGCTCTTGGCGTTGTAAACCAATGTTTAACCTGCAAGTATTATAGGTAGCTTTTATGTGCCAGTGTTAAGGTTGATGGGTCCATTAAGATGACATGAAAAAACACTGCACTAAATTAGAATATTACCTAATTGTGCAACTGTACAAATGTACTGTATTTTCCGGCGTATAGGACGACTTTTTAACCACGAAAAATCTGTCCCAAAGTCGGGGGTCGTCTTATAGGCCGGGTACTTACCAATCACATACAAGCTGCTGTAAGCGCACCAATGAGAAAGTTAGAAAGTTTCTGTACTTCTTGGTTGTCAGCAAATGAAAGCTCGCCATTGGTTGTTTAGTATTCTTTTGCTGCCACATTTTGAATCATCTGTTTGGGTGCTGCACATAGGGAGTGACATCATGGTGGAGGGACCCGGCTGTACCCTGAACGGGGGGAAGATCTGAGCTCGGGTTACCAAGAGTCAGACAGTGTCAGAGAGCTTCGGGGGAACGCTATGAGCCATGCGGTATAGATGTATTTATATGCGTGTTATATAATATTGTGATTTACAAATCAGCCACTAGGTGGAGCAGTGTGACTACTTTACATAGAAGGGTAGACAATTCTATTATTTAAAGTAAAAATTTTGTTTGTTACTGTTTTTTTTTTTTAAGTGCAACAAACTCTATATTTTAACTGGAAAAGCTGGGGGTCGTCTTATACGCCCAGTCGTCGTATACGCCAAAAAATACAGTAGTTCATGAAGACATACAACAATTACATAACTGAATACATTATCAGAAGTTTCTGTATTCAAATTGTACCTCATGTGTTTGCTTTATATTGTCAAAACAGGATTTCATAGAGGAGCGTTGCAGAATAATCATACAGTTATAGATAAGATGTAGACTATGCACATGCCTTTACTTTGCCATGAATAATAACTGATAACAACTGACAAATGGTGAACAATTCCTACTTCACTTAAGGTATTTTTTTAATTTATCACATAAAAAATATGCTCACAGTAACAGGAAATAGAGGGGGAGAGAGAGAGGGGGGGAGAGAGAGAGAGAGAGAGAGAGAGAGAGAGAGAGAGAGATCTCTTTTAACAGTGTCACCTTTACTTTTTGGGTTTCAGCCAAAAGACTACATCATTCTGCAATTTGTGTGCTGCTTTATCTACCCATAGCCAGGAGATATTTGGTAGTCAATCAAGCCAAAACAGTTTGTTAAGCAAGTGGCTGCCTGTATGTCTGCTGACATCTCGTTATCTTTGCACACAGCCCTGGGTTGTCTTTTATTAGGAAAAAACTTGATGGTTCAGAATAGATTTCCACAGATCATTGTTATTCCCCTGAGGTAAAGCCAATCTCAAAGCATAAAACTGCATGCTTGACTAAAACAAAATTTGATTGTTCTGCAAACTGTAATGAGTCTTTCTAGAATTTCTCATGGCCATGGTGAGCCATGAGTGAGCTTTTTTTAGAATACAAAATAGCTTAACCACTTGTAATGACGGTGAGTTCTGATTCAAGTTCTAATAATTGAAATGATTACAAATTTCCCAGGACACTGGAAAGCTCACTCTTTACTATGATCTTATGAAACCACTCCGCCAAATTACAGAACAATGAACATTACTGTTTTACAGCATATAGCTGTTACTTCCCTCCACAAGTGTATGGCACTATCTTTCAGGGGGGTGACACTGTCGTGAGCACCAAAGGATGTTTACTACATTCCTGCCAATAATAGGAGGAGACTGTGCACAAGTCCCTCCTATACATATATGACAATAAGCACCTGATCATAGCACCAATGTCTATGCCCATCTACAAATGAATGGGCTGGTGGCCCTCCCCCTAACCCATACTGCATAAAGTTTATGCCACCCCCACAGGAGTGCTTACATATGCTATACCACAGAGACCAGCAATGCGGAAAATTATAAAGTGCAACAAATACATAACACAATTTACATAATTGATAAAAAAAATGTATAGAATTTAGCAATTTAGGTGAGTCGAGTGCTTTCGATCAAAAAACAAATCAAAGGTTACAATATATCAATAGTATGAGGATGCCTTGAAGAGGGAACACACAATTACATTTGCCAAAAAAAAATTACAGGTTCTGCAGCACACAAAATTGTGCATTGCTAGCAGAAAGCATCTAGAAAAACAGTACTTTCAGCTTCTCCTGTTTTACATTGCCTGAGCATAAATTTTACAGGAGGGCCTTGCAGTGTTTTTTTTTTTTTTTTACCAAATGACTGAAAGTTTATAAAGCATTGTTACAGGAGAGATGCTTTTATTCACAGGTGTTACCCTAATGAAAGGCAAAGTGTACTTACTGTACATTTAAAGCACAATTAAACCTAAAACACAAGTCATCGTTTTCATAAGTTTTTAGATCATAACCTAAAATATTTCATATTCAACTAAGCCTTAGAAAGCAGTCAAGTAAAAACTTGTTTTATGTACTCAGCCAGCTTTGAAGAAGCTAATTGTGGGGTTTTGTAGAGAGTTTAATGTACTTGCTCAAACAATGCATAATAGCAAATTTGTCCAAAAATCATCTTCACTTGTAAGTTTCTCTGAAACATTTACAAGTATTTATTTTATAATTATCTCTATTATATAATCTGACTTGTGTAATATATATCTTTTTGGTTCTAAAAGAGATACTTGCTAATGGAGATGTTCTGATTTTCTTTTGCCATGATTTCTGGGCTTTTTCTAAAAGTGTATAAATTACAAACAAGAAAATAGGCACAGACAGCATGTGAAAAAGTGCATCCTTGATCACTTTTCTTAAACTACATTTTTTACTATAACTGAAATTTTTGGCCTGCTCCTAGGGCACTGCAAAAAATATAGTCTACCAGCTTTAGGATAAAGATTTGGCACACAGGATATATCTGGTACCATACATAGAGAAAGCATCTAAAGAAAAGTTTAGAGGTACCTGCACATAGGCCCTGATTTATTAAAGTTCTCCAATGCTGGAGAGAATACACTTTGAGCAGTGAAGCTGAGTAATTGAGCAAACCTGGAATGGATTTCCTAAAATCAAGCTATTTGTTAGCAAATGTTTTTAATCCTGGACAAGATCTATTCCAGGTTTGCTCGATCATCCAGCTTCACTCATAGAAGTGTATTCTCTCTAGCCTTGGAGAACTTTAATAAATCAGGGCTATGAGAGTTGTAAGTTGTAAAAGAAAAAAATAGGCACACCTATTTTGCTGATTGAGGGGGTAAGAAAAGCAAAAAGTTCCCACACCTAATCCATGCAGTTCTTATATAGACAGGTCCAACATGGAAAAAAACTGGATTAGCACCATAAGACTGCAAATTTTCATAGTTAAAAATTAATTTAATTAATTAAATATTTTTTGTTTGTTGACATAAAATGTTACCAGTTTACAATAGGTATCTTGTAAATAGTAGGCTGCTGGTTAATAGCATGAGGTGCAGTGGTTATTCAGACAGCATTGTTATGGGCACTTATCACATTATCACCTTAACTGTCAGAAAAGTGTTAAATACGGAGCTGACATTAAAACAAGAGAAGTAAATGCTCATCCTCACTGTGTGAGAAAGACTATTCTATGAAGATAGAAAATAGGTACACATGGATCTTCAGGCTTAATCTTGGTATTTAAACTACTGATCTATCTAAAAGGCTGATCTACAATGTATATTTAGAAAAAATAAAACAGTTGATAATGCTTCATTTTAAAGAACAATGGCTAACCTTTAGTCGTAAAGCCAAAAACAGAATATGCCTAGCTTTTATTTTAAATGTATTGTCTCTTCCCATGTAGACAAGAGCATTCTTCATTCTGTTTACTGTGTCAGCTTTAGTAGTTTTCTTGGTAACTCTAACATTGTTTTCTATAAAGTCATTCTCAAATTTAGAGTGCTGTTTATCTAGAACATTATAGCTTCCTAATACTGAGCTGGTTAAAGAAATCAATATGTTTCATTCTTTAATGCTTTCTTGTATTTAGTAGTTAGTTTAAACTTGTCTGACTTTACTCCAAAACACAGGCATTCTGCACATATTCTAAAAATTAATCTGAAAAAAAATCACATTTCTTGGAAAAGTGTTTATGGATGGTTTAAAAGAATGCTCCTCTATGCATGAGAAGATACTATACATCTAAAATAAAATACATTTAAATAAAAGCTAGACATGTTTTGTTATTGGCTTTACAACTAAAGGAAAGCCATTGTCCTTTAAAATTATCAGCCGTTTCACTTTACAGTGTTCTGATTATACAGCTTGTAGTGCTTGGTTCATCTTTATATTATCA
Organism: Pyxicephalus adspersus; assembly: GCF_032062135.1. NCBI lineage: Eukaryota > Metazoa > Chordata > Amphibia > Anura > Pyxicephalidae > Pyxicephalus > Pyxicephalus adspersus. The sequence continues at coordinate 108,217,050 of NC_092858.1, forward strand.
TTATAGATCAGTCTTTTAAATAGATCACATATTCAATTAACAAGATTAAGCCTGAAGATCCATGTGTACCTATTTTTTTTATCTTCATAGAATAGTCTTTCTCACACAATGAGGATGAACATTTACTTCTTTATTAACAAGCAGCCTACTATTTACAAGATACATATTGTAAACCGGTAACATTTTATGTCAACAAAAAAAATCATTTATAAGTATGAAAACTTGCAGTCTGTTGGGCCTGTCTCTGTGTACATGAACTTCATAGATTAGGTGTGGGAACTTTTGCTTTTGCCACCCCCTCAATCAGGAGAGAAGACGTGCCTATTATTTTTTTTTTGTTTTACAACTCACACTATGTGCAGGTACCTCTAAACTTTTCTTTAGATGCTTTTTCTATGTATGGTACCAAATATATATCTTGTGTGCCAAATATTTATCCTAAAGCTGATAGGCTTATATTTTTAGCAGTCCCCAAGAAGCAGGCCGTTAATTTCAGTTATAGTAAAAATTAGTGACTTCTGTAGTTTAAGAAAAGTGAACAAGGATGCACTTTTTCACATGCTGTCTGTCTGTGCCTATTTTTTGGTTTGTAAATTATAGTGAACTAGGTTGCACTTTTTGACACGCTCCCTTGCGACTCTGTTGCATAATGTAATCCTGTACGTGTGTTCCTCTTGTAAGGCTCCTAATTGTAATCATATGCATGTTCACGTCATGCTCCACAGTGTGTCACTGTTCTCTCCTACACCACAATATCACATACCCCCATTGTTGCACATCTAAAATAAAAAATAAAAACAAAAAAAAAACTGCAAGGCTGAGCTTAATCTTTAAACTATCCCACAGCTGTAAGTAGTGGTAAAAAGCATTTTAGAATGCAATGTCTGGCATGCTACTGCATTCTGAATTTAGAAATGTTTAGGGGGATATAAAGGCAAATAAATTTCCCACACATGGATGGTATGAGGAATGCATATGGGAGTAAGAATGCACTTTACACTTTTGAAATGGGTGCTGATCAAAAATTCTGACACATAAATGTCACATCTACAGTGGCATCAGAATAATCTTTTGCGAATCCATCTGACATAGTTGCGCCCAGAAAGTACAGTTGTACTATTAACAGTCTTAAAAAGAAAAACCCTTTATTCCCATACCCCATCCACATATAACTGTCCACCACTTGCTGCCTTCTGTCCCTGGCAATGCAGACACCATTATGTGGAGAATAATTGGTCCCTAATAATGAAGCCTTAGAAGTAACTTTACCTTATAGGAAACAATATATAATTGCAAAATATGTCCACTTTCCTCTTCAAACCTGTTGTATGAAGAAAAATGGTTAGAAATAAAAATCCATGTTTAAATGTGTTGTAAGATTCCTCCTTCTGTTTTTTTCATAGTAGGGCAGCATAATTATTGAAGTAGCATCAAGGGTAATAAAATGAGTCCAAACTCAGTTCTGAAATGCTCCAATCTTGTTCTTTCAAGATTGAACTTCCAGTTTCACCATTTTTTGCAGACATAGGTGTTATTGAATGGGATATTTCCCCTAGAATGCCAGGCTTTTGGCATTCAGATGGTAGAAGTGAGGTCACTGTCACACAAGGTTTCTCTGTCTGGAGACTCAATGTAGTTGGCAGCCTCTTGAAGTTTCAATAGCATTGCCATCTGTAAACAAAAGTACAGAGTATGTCAAGATGTGAAAGCTGTCAATCTGATACAATTAAAATTAAATTAAAGCCCAGCAGCATTTGTCATGTTTTCAGGAAAAGCAACATGCTCTGTAATCTCTCTGGAGTTTAGCATTGTTATAATTCATTGAACTATCACAGTACATCTGACTTGCTATGTGAAATAAGCACATATGTATTATACTGTACATCCTCATTATATTAGGCAAAATAGTTTCTCCTTAACTTAAGGCAAAGTATACATACAGCACATATGCCCATGTATCAGTGCTAATGCATTACAAAGAAACATTCTGCTTGTCAAACAGGTCCTTTTTGTTTGCTCTTATGAACTAAACTAAGCTTTGAACATACCAAAGGATCTGATTCCAAAGAAGCCGGAGGAGATTCCTTTACGATGTGTTCCCTGGGAGGGGAGGCTGAGATGTGAGTACCCATACTGGGTTGTGGTAGATGTAACAACTTTGACTGATCCTGTTGTGCTAAAGGCCAAGGCAATGTGTCTCGAACCCACTCAACAGGATCCTCCCAGGCAGACCTTTGTCCATGTACCTATTGAAACAAGGGAAACACCAAGTCAATCTCCCTTCCTTATATACTTCAATTGTAAAACATATATACAGTATATGCACTTTAACTACAGTTTGTAGCATTGTTATAAAATGCAGCGTAATATAATAGAGGGCCAAAATTAAAAACTTAGACCAAGTCGCGGACCAACCTTGAAATTGAAAAAAATTGAAAAAATGAGGACATTTTTCCTTCTCATTAGGTATAAACCCTTTTTTTATGGAAACAAAGAGGTTTTGCTTCACATTCAATCTCGAACAAGCTTATAATAGAGAAAGAGGCATAAACATTTTTTTTAAGTTTATTTAACAAAAAAATCTTATACCTCTTTCTCTATTTGTAGCCTTCTGAGTTAAATTTCAATGGTAACCTTTTTGCACAGGCTAACAATAATAACAATGTTCTTCTATGAAAATCCATCTATTCAAGTCCATGTCTTGGAGTAGCAAGGAAAAGCTGAGGGGGAGTGCTGGAAATGCCAGACGCGGCCAATGTGGAGCTAAATTTTATGAGTGGCCGGCCGCTGCAACTCCCTCTTCATTGAAATAGCGTGGCTACCTAAATTGCAGGCATTATTTGTGTCTATAAAACAGTCCAATGCGGGGCCACGCAGTCACGAGAGCCCGCTGGTCTACAGATGCAAGTGATGGCGGGAATTGTAGTAGCGGCGCTATTTCAATGCAGCAGCGGGCCAGCTGCAGTTCATATTTAGGATTCCTTTGGGGGCCAAAAAAAAAGGAGCCAGAGTTTGACACCCCTGTGTTAGAGCTATATAAATACAATAAAAAACAATATTATATTAAAAGAAAATTTACAGTAATGTGTAACATACTGTAGACTCTGCGTGACTTTTCCAGGTCTTAAATGTTGTCAGAACACATTTCTAGTAAGATAAAAACTGACATTTTTAATAGATTCTGGAGCGTTGCACAACTTTTAGGTTTTACACGTTTTTTGCTGAACCACATCTCATAAGATTATTTATCATACAAAATACATGGCCCTCTGATTCTAGAACATATTCCTGACACCATCATGTAAACTCAAAGGTGTTTGCCAGATGAACAGGAAAGAGAGTGAGGAAACCTAAAAATGTGCGCTAAATGCTGCGATTCGTGCTAAGAAATGCAAGTGCAAAATTTGAAGATTTTTTTTTTAACAGTTTTTATTAAAGAGTTTTGTACATACAAAAGACTAGTAACAATGAGAAATAGCAAGAACAACCAGTAAGGGAGTTAACAACAAAAATAAAAAAGGGAAAAGGAGCACCCACATCATCTTATCTGAAAATATAAACTTTTCCGTATTAGCCAGAAATTTTTGTAATATACCATGTCAAATACTTGAAAGAATCTCAAATTAGACTTCTGTCAGGGTTCGTAAAGGCGTGGGTCAAAAACAGATACCATTGCTGGAGAAAACAAGTAGAGTTAGATTAGTATAGAGTTGTCGCCTTGTATTCAGGTGTCCAGCATTTCTCTGTGGAATAAAACCCTTTAATGATGAAATAACTTGTTCTGGTTCAGGCCTTTGGGCTTGTATTCAACTATACATGATTGTTCGTCTAGCAGCCAAGAGACAGATCATAATTCATGCTTTTGCCGAATAAAGCACGTGGTCAGAGACGGTATTGTCGCAATATCCGAACAACATCAGTGTAGGAGTATTTGAAACAGTTTGACCTGTTGCAGTAGTTATCAATACCCGCACTTGTTGCCAGAATACATTAATACTGGGGCAAAATCACAAACAGTGAGATAACGATGCATTAGCACAATTGCACTTAGGGCATTGAAGATGCCATAGTCTTGTGTGTTGTACATCTGTGGAGGGTCGGTACACCTTGTATGCCCTATGGAGTATCATGCACTGTGACTCCCTCCATGTCTCGTTGACCATACATTTCCTGACCATTAGGTAACCTTGTATATATACCATGTTCCACTATGTTCTTATCAGGAAAGTCATCTTACCACAATTTCACATTAGTAGCTGACAACTCTCTTGTAAAAGTAGGCAACAAATAAACATATATATTGGAAATATTTGAAGGGGATAACAGTAGAAGCCTATCAAAAGTGTTAAACCATAAAGCTACTGTATCATCCTGTATCAGTGAACAAAAATAGGTCATAAATTTATTAGAATACAGTGGGTGGAGGGCCCATAGCAGGATATCATGTTTAGTCCTCAATTCAGACAGGGAAATCTTAGTATGAGTCCCAGGGTGGAACAAATCCCCGCACCTTATCAGTTCTTTTTGTTTCCATATTGCAAAGGCTGCATACTCTTTAACTTGTGGAAACATAGGGTTGCCGCATATTGGTAAGTACTGGGATATGCAAATTGGTACTCGGAACCTCTGCCCAAGATCGTTCCAGGTGACCACAGTATCTCTAATTAAAATATCATGGCATAGGGAAGGAGGAAAATCAGAAAATTTGCAATGCAATAGCGCACATAAGTTCCAAGGATGTGCCATAGCACTCTCTAAGGTTAAACTGGAGCAAAAGGAAGTCTCTTCGACCCAGTCAACAACATGTTTGGCTATGCTTGCCAAGTTGTATAATCAGATATTGGGGAATCCCACTCCACCTTCTGTCTTGGGCAACTACAGCTTGGTGAGAGCTATTTTCGGGTGATTGCCATTCCATAAAAAATTTATAAAGAACTTATTGAGAGCAGTAACATCAGTATGGGGTAACAGAAAAGGCAGAATCTGCAGTGGATATAACAACTTGGAGAAAGACATAATTTTAAATAAATGGCAACGGCCCATAAACAAAAGGGGGAGATTTTCCAACATCTTTAGTTCTTTTTGTATCTTAGTTTTCAAGGGTGGGTAATTTAATTTGTACAGTCAAGATGGCAAATGACCAATACGGATTCCTAGGTAAAGTATAGACTCCTTATCCAATTTGAACAGAACATGGGCACTCGAGCTCTCTGTCAGTCTATCAGACATAGCTAAGGAAACAATTTCACTCTTATTAAAGTTAATTTTCAGACCTAAAAAACTTTCAAACCTGGAGACTAATGCTGTCAACGCGAGGGTTGGATGTGAATATTAGGATGTCATCCGTGAAAAAGGCGGTCCTTAGTTCACTGTTATGAACCTGTATAATAAGAAATGAGGGAGTGGTATCTAAATATCGAACAAAAGGCAAGATTAAATAGGAGAGGGGATAGGGGACACTGCTGCCTTGTCCCTCTATGGAGAGTAATAGAATGGGATAAAAACCCTGGAGTGTGTACTCTGGCTGGATTTATATATGGCTTCAATATATTTGAGCACTGTGAAAAGCCATGACATATTTACAGTATCAAAGGCCTTACGTGCATCAATTGCAAAAATCGCTAAGTCAAGAGCTGGGTGGCGTTTTGCCCTTTCCAGAGCAACCAGTACCTTTCTAAAATTTGTCACAGCCGTTCTGCCTTAGACAAATCCCACCGGGGAGGGGGAAATAAGAGAAGGTAACAGTTTAGCAACTCTGTCTACAAGGATTTTAGACATTATTTTTGCATCCATGTTCACCAGGGAGATAGGTCGGTAGTCAGGAGTCAGGATCACATGGGTCCTTATCCTTTTTTAGGAGGACCTTGATATAGGCTTCCTGACCTGAACAAAAGTATTTACCCCTTTCCCACATATTGGTGTACAGTGCACTCAAATCGTCCACAAACTAATTTTTCAAAAACTTAAAAAATTTGTCAGTAAACCCGTCAGGACCTGGGACTTTACCATTCTTCAAATTAGAGATGGTTGCTAGGATCTGAGCCAATGTAATAGGCACATTCAGTGTATCTAAATCACTTTGCTGCAAATGAGATAATTCAACCTCTGAAAGGAAGGCGGGGCCTGCTTGTTTGTTCTTCAAAGGAGAAGAGTACAAGGTTTAAAAAAATTGTGCTAAATGGTAATTTACCTCCTTAGGTTTAGCAACCACTTCCCCCATATGAGTACGTAATTTCTGGGTTTCTGTTTCTGGGTCCTTGGATAAAAAGGAGGGGAAACGCCATGGAATGTAATAACCTAGAATAGTGGTTACGCACAACAATGGAATGGGAGAATGATCTGAGATCATCATAGTATGGATTTTAGGCAACTCAATTCTTATACATCATAGCATCTGTACAAAATAAGTAGTGAGGACGTGCTTGTGAAAGATGTACCTGAGAGACAAAAGTGTACTGACGTTGTAAGGGGTGGTGCTGTCTCCAAACATCATTCAGATGCATAGCATTTGCAAAGTCATACAGCACAGAGTGGGTCACAGGACTAGTACTTCTGACCGAATGTGAGTATCTATCCTCTGCATCTGACATTTCTGAGTTAAAATCCCCCCCGACAATCTTGTGGGGATTAGGGGGCTGGGCAAGCCACCTGGATAACTCTTGAAAAAAAGATGGTGACGGTGAGTTAGGTGCATATATGTTGTATATTGATAAATCCTGACCTTGAAATTGTATATATATTTTCAAAATACGCCCAGAATTACTTTGCACTGCTGTAACTTTGCCCTGGAAAGATTTATGAAGCAGCACCAGTACCCCTGCTTTACGGTCATCAGAAGATGAGCCATAAACCTTTCCAACCCACAATTTCTTCATTCTGTGGAAATCATTGCTGCCCGAATTCGTTTCTTGTAATAACACAATGTCTGCCATCAGCCTTTTAAAATGATGGATGGAGGACAGACATACGCTTATTAGGGGAACGTAACCCCTTAACATTCCAAAATATTAACTGCACAGTACAGGCATCAAGAGATATAGTACACAGAGAATAATCTTCTCAAGCAGCATCATCAACAAATACATGGTACTTTCCAGAGAATATTGTATCATTGAGTAAAGACAGTACACCCTGTAATCAGAGGACACAATAGAAATACAAGACAGAATGTACCCAGTCCATATATGGGAGATATCCGGAGCGTAGCAGTCAAGAGGATGTAATCCAATGAGCCTAGGCAGACTATCCAAAAAGAGGACAACTGTGAAGTGAGTCTTCCAAATTTAACTAAAAATAGCAGAACATGGGGAAAATAGAGGATAAACAACAAAGAAAATTGCATATTTTAAAAAAATATATAGCAAGACTACTGGTTGTAGGCTCACACTTCGCATAATGAGAATCATTAATCATATTTCAAAAACAAAAGGCACTTGGAAACATATTGAAAGGACCTCCAATTTGTCTAGCCTTAGAGGCTACTTCAGAACAAGGGGTGTCAGGGAATTTTTTAGTAGACAATGCTCCTGGGTTGCTTAGGAGAGTAGACCGGGATTGAAGAAGATTGTGAGTGAGTGTGGTGGGGAGTTGTGTGATGTTGCAAAGGAGGTAGATGTTTCATCAGAAATCAAGGTATGTACCAAACTTTCTGCTTCCTCAGGTGAAGTAAAGGAGTATTTACACCCCTGGGTATCTGTGAAATGAAGAACTGCTGGATATGCTAAGGTAAAACGCAATTTGTGGCAGTACAGAATAGAGCATACTTGCTGCAAGCCTCATCTTTTACGAGAGATCTCCTCTGAGTAATCTGCAAAGATAAGTAATGAGGCTCCTTCAAAATGGAAGTGGCGTTGGGTGCGGAATGCCTGAAGGATGCGGGATTTGTCAGTATAATACGAGTAGGCCACCAGGACTGGTCCAGGGGCAAAGGGTATCTTTGCTTACGGGGCCCAATATGTGGGGTATGATGGTAGCACATACCTCAGGGAGTTGTGATGCTTTGATACTTTCTGGAAGTCCCACAATTTGCAGGTTGTTCCGGCGGGACCTATTTTCCAGGTCTTCAATTTTATCCTGTAGAGCTTGAGCTTTGGTTTCCAGCATGGAAATAGTGGTCACAGTGGAGGAGACATCATCTTTTACCAGAGTGATTCGCTGCTCAGTTGCATCAATACGCTGAGACTGTTCGCGCAAGTCTTTACGTAAGGATTGGATGCCCTTTTGTATAGCCGCATCTAAAGCCTCCTGCAATGTGGGCTTAAGTAGTTCAGCAACTGCATCAGCGATTTTGGCCGGGCTGCAGGGCTCTAGGTGGTTAGCAGGACTTACAGGAGATGAGGCAGCGTTAGATTCCTTTGAGGAGGATGGAGCGGCGACCATCTTGGAAGGCATGGCCCGCTGCTTGTCTTTTTTCGTCATGGGAGTCTGACAGTCTGCGGAATAGGAGTGCTCCAGAAACTGGTCCATGCAAGCTCCGGACAACTGAAGAGCTGCCACGGGTGAGTAAGCTGAGAAGTGCCGATTTAGTATGCAGGGATCCTAGGGGTGAGCGGAAGCCTCTCTCACATGATGCCTGCACATGAGGCGCCAGAACCGGAAGTCTTCCGGTAGATGTTTTAATATATTTTTGAGGATTTTATACTATGTGTCCTTTTTCCCTGATAATGCTCATGAATTTGATAATGAAGAGACTTTAGGAAAATATTGTAAACGCCAAGACTGGAGGAAAGATAAATTTGATATTGCTTTCATTGTATAACAATTAGCAAGTGTAAGATTGGGAAGTACTTGAGGTTGCCTAAATAGGTGAATTTTTCACCTTCTTAACAGAGATTCTATGTAAAAAGGACCTCTCTTGAAATGGCCAAACCAAATGTTTAATTTGAATGGTTTCAGCACTAATTCACACATTAGAATAGGTTATGTAGTGCTTATAGACAATACTGTCAGAGCAATGTGTAAGTTTTGTCATAAATAGTGTGATATTACGGCAGCATTTTAAACAGCAGTAATAATTACACAGCTCAACAGCAAAAAAAAAATGTTTCACTTGCTATGGATTTTATATTATATTTAGTGTATTTCAGGTCTTCTCAATCCAGAAATGACATCATTTTCATTGAATTGGCTCTAATTCTTGTGATACAGGGATCGGAATAGACAATTTTACCAACAACAAATGTTAACACGGCATATTATTATCAATCTTTATTTACACCAATGTTTTGCATTTTATATATTAACCACCTAGCCGGTATACCCGTACGAAGGTCGGGCAAAAAAAAATTGCTAGGATGGTTAACCCCGTAATTTTGTCACAGCCTTACCTCCATGGTCCCGCTGTGCACATCCAGCAATTTAAAAAAAAAATTTCATGAAAAACAGTGGATCACTTTTGGTACAGAAATCTAGACCTCAGTGTAACGCTCAGGTGGTTAAATGTAGCATTATTTTCATGAAACTTTAATTTGCCTTCTTTTTTTCATACATTTTTTCACAGAAATATGTGTTCTTCAAGAAGTTGTTTAAATTACCCTAATGTATGTTACTACATTTTTGGTGACTATTCTCAGCAAAAACAGAGAAGAAACATTACAGCAGTTGTGAAACAAGCATATCTTGCATATTTTGGTAATAAACTGAAGGACCAAGATAAGTGTTGGGCTCCCCATATGGTATGCAAAACTTGTGTAGAGTGTCTACATCAGTGGAAAAATGGAATACTTAAAAGTGTGAAATTTGTTGTGCCTATGGTATAGTGAAAGCCCAAAAAAATCATCTTAATGATTGGTATTTTTGTGCAATGAATGTAAAAGGTTTCAATCGTTACAAGAAAAACAAGTGGGATGTCACAGATCAGCAGCACTAGCAGATCTGCTACTTGTTGTTGGCACCACCCGGCACTACTTGTTGGCACCACCCATCACTTTTCAGCACCCACCCGGCTGTATTTGGGTGGTTACTAAAGAGTTTGGTCACAATACAGGGGCTGCCACCCACCTACAATTTCTTCCCACCCGGCTTAAAAAAATTCCTGGGTTGAGCACTGGAGGATATACAGTGTTTGGAGTGTAATCCAGCAGAGTTAGCAGTGGAAGTGAATATGAAGGAAGTGTTTAATCAAACCAACAGTTCTCCCAAGAAGAGCTCCGGAAGTTAAAATAATGGTTTATAGGACAAGAGAGGTGACACTCATACCATATTTCAGTGAAGATAGAGCCTTTGTGTACCGTTGTAACATCCCTTGACTTCTAGCCCATATTGGAGTACCAGAATGCAGAGCAGAAGATTGGTGGCTTTTTATAGACAGTTCAACTCGAAGTTTGAAATCTGTTTTACTGCATAATGGCAACTGCTAGGCATCAATTCCAAATGGTCACTCAACAAAACTTAAAGAAGAATATGAAAATATCAAAATTATCTTACAAAAGCTTTGCTATAATGAACACCAATGGTCCATATGTGTTGATTTAAAAATGGTGAACTTCCTACTTGGACAGCAAAGTGGATACAAAAAGTACCCATGTTTCATCTGCTTTTACGTTCATTATGTATTAAACAAACTGGCAACCCTGATGATATCTTCCTATTAGGAGCTTCAGCTACAGCATTAAAACCCGCAATAACCCGATAAGCATCGGGATGATATATCCGAAGAGTGATTAAGACCACTAACACACAAAATAATTTACACACACATGCAGTGTAAGTACCTCAAAACGTTATTTCAATTTTCTTATTATACGCAGTTCAATCACATCAAGAACAACTGTCTTATATTTCAAAGCCATTTTCTTATCATTATCATTCTATTGAATGTATTTGTTATATACTCTTTGAACTTTGTATGATTGTTATGCTTATATTGTACATATACAGAAGATATTATGGTTAATTATTTATTGAATCAGATTATGTAGTTTCATAACAAACCATTAATATTACGCTTTTTTTTTCTTCTTCTGATGAACACTAGTTCGGGTCTAACTATCTCTGATATCCCCTGATGAAGCCATTAGAGGTGAAACGTGTTGGGTATTAGACATGGTAAGTGAAAATGTCTTACAAAACTGTGTGTATTAGAAAATAGTGTTTAGGTTGCCAATACTCTATATATATATATATATATATATATATATATGTCTATGTACTGTAATCTTATACAAAATGATTGGGATATTTGTAGATAATTTTTAAATAAAGATAATCATTTTATCAGTCATAATTAGAGTGCCTAAGAAAGCCTCTCTTTCCCTCCCCTCTTTCTCCCCCTTCCTAGTAATTGAGATATTTCATATATGAGGCTGGCACTCCCTCAGGTTCACCTGATGTGACTCCATAGAACCTGACTGGGTACTGGTTCTTTCCCTCACTGTCTATTGTACATTTTTTTCAGTAAAATGCCACAAAAAACATACCACACTATAGGGCATAAACCGTTAATTCCACTTTCACTATACAATTACTGCTATTATATTAATTTTAAGGCATGTCCCTGGAAGTTTCACCTGCAGTGAATACTAGATTCACTGCTTTAAAAATAGGACTCAAATCCAATCAAACTAGTAAAATATAAAGCATGTTAAAAACTGCCATTATTTTTTGTTACAAGAAAATATGTATTTTAGCATTTTTATTTTCCGTATAAAGATTCTGAGTTAGCAAAACTAAAAGTAAAAATGCACTACTGTTGTAGTGATCTGAACAAAAATTTGATGGCATGCTGGTCTTTCTACTGGCTTTTTTTTAATCTCAATTGTATTTTTGAGATAATAGGATTTGATCAGGCCTTAGACATCATTTTGTTAAAAAATTGATTCTAACTAGAACATCCGCTGGGATGCAATCTGGAAGGAAAGATGGTTTAGGGAGTCTATGTGCATTAAAATCTACAGATAGCCTGGGGCGCATGCACGCAGCGCGATGAGATAGGCGTGTCCTGAGCTCCGTTCAATCTCAGGCTAAAAGCATCTAAAATAGCGTGTTCCTCGGGCAACTGGACCACAACTACTGTTAGGGAAGTGTGGATGACCAATAACCGGAGATAGCGCAGATGGGTATGACACAACACCAGGTGACTTAAAGAACTTGTATTGTAAGGGTGGGTCTAATCAGAGGTAGCTTAAGCGCATTAGTCTTAGCTGAGCTAAGCACCCAAGCATCTATTGGGAACTCGGACAAGTCATTTTCTAGACGCACCCATAATTTGGAATATTGATTGGTATACCTATCCATAGGACGGTTAATATGCACAGCTTGATGATATAGCCCGAGTCTGGGAAAGCCAGACCACCAGAAGCTTTGGGGAGTCTCAACACTTTGACGCTCACCCTTGGGGTGTCCAGTTGCCAGACAAATTTTGTAAATTCCAAACGAAAGCGGTTAGAATATTGGGTGGGATATGAACAGGTAGGGCTTGTAAGAGGTGTAAAAGCCTCGGCATGATGTTCATTTTTAGGATATTACATCTCCCAAACCAAGTAAGTAGTTGTCTCCATTTCTAGAGCTCCCTACGCACAGGGTTAAGAAGCGGTATGAAATTATACCCTACTCTGGAAATTTAATCGAAGAGGAGGCCCACCTAAAGGGAAAATTAGGTGATAAAGCACTCTGTACAGTACGAGGTAGGGAGATATTCAAGACCTCTGATTTCTGCAAATTAATATTGTAGTTAGACAAAGCATTGTAATTTTGGAGGGGAAGCGACAAAGAAAAGCGGATGTGTCGCAAAAGGTTTTCTATAGTGAGGAGAAATGACCAGTCTAACCTATCAAATGCTTTCTCTGTATCGGTGGAGAGAAGCATTAAAGGAATGTTGTGGGAACTGGCGTAGTCAACTATATTTATTGTGCGTGTTGTGCTATCTCTGGCTTCTCGGGTGGGGAGAAATCCCCATTGATCTGGGTGAATAATACTATTCAGAACAGAACTAATCTGTGTGATAGAATACCTACAAATAGTTTTAAGTCGTAATTAAGCAGTGAAATTGATCGGTAACTAGAACATGGTTGGGGTTTTTTGTCCGGTTTCAAGATTACAGTGATGTGTGCTAAGAGAGTGTCTGAAGTGGGTTGGTGTCTTTTTGTTATGTCATTGAACATATCTACCATATGAGGGCCAAATATATTAAAATATTTTTTGTAGTACGCCAGTGTGAGCCCATCAAGCCATGGATCTTTACCAGACACTGCTCTTGAAATGGCGGATTGTAATTCTTCTAGGGTAATGGGTTTATCTATGCCTGCTGCGTCATCAGACCCACTCCAGGAAGCCGGCAATCGGCTCCCTGGTATGGACATCACTTCCTGTGGTGCCCTACACACATGGGACGCCGATTAGCGGGTCCCATGACACCCTGGCATTAGGGATGTATTTAAGGGGGATGGTGAATCCTTACCTCCCTGTGGGACCTTGTTAGTTCCATCTGCTGCAACTGAGCAACAGACTCATTTTGGACCTTCGCTTCACCTGTAAGTGCTTTTTTTCTCTGATTGCACTTCATGGGGGCAATTTTGCTTTAGGAGGTCTATTAGTTTTGTTTTGTACATTATTGAATTAGACATATCTCTGTACACACTTTTCTTTGGAGGGGGGGGGGGGGAATCGGCCCCTATGTTTATGCTGATCTATATTCTATGCAGATCATTTCATACAAGTAGTGTACTTATAGTATATTTATACTGGTTTTAATATATCTGAACATTCTATATATTTATGTGCACTTTTACATATATGTGTGTACATGTACACTGTACTTACATTGGTCCTAATGCTGTTACCAGTGTTGTGGCTAAAAAATGCACAAAGCTCATGTTTGATCTTAAGGGAGACATCCGCTGCATAGCAGGTTGAAGTCTTCACCAAAGATAACAGTGCCTAATTCAATACCCTCCAGTCGCTGAAGCACTCCTTCCAGGAAAGTCACTTGAGTATAATTTGGTGAATATACATTAACAAATGTAAATAATTGGGAACGTATCCTTACCTGAACTATTAGTAACCTACATTCTGGGTCTGTTTAAAAGAGACTAAAGACCAGGGGAATGACTTATCCAGCAAGATACTCACTCCTCTGGACAAGTCGGGGAGGAGCTATGATAACTAAAGTAGAACTGCCTGTTGCTCAAGCTAGGTATTTTATCATGTTTAAAATGCGTTTCTTGGATAAAGGCAACGTTACATTTAGACCTGTGCAGGTTAATAATAATAATACCTTTTAGTTGGTGAGTTCAAACCAAGAGCATTAAATAAAGTGAGTTTGAGCAACATCATTTAACAATAGCACTAATAAGAAGGGGATGTATGCACCTGCGGACTCAAGGGGCTTACTCAAAGAGTAAGGTGATCGGTGTGTGGGAAAACGGGAAGGAGGAAAAGCAAGAAACGGAAAGGGAAAAGAAGAAGGAAAGTGAGTTAACTAGATGGGTCTGCGGCAATAAGCAGACCCAAACAATCAGCGAGAGACCTTAGCTTTAGGAGAACTGTAAACTGTATATGGTGGACAGTATCCTCAAAAACGCACCTCCAAAATTCATGCAGTTCATTATATAAAATAGGAGGTCCCAAGAGAGACTATCAAATGCCTTTTGAAGGTCTACAGATAAGAGCATAGCTTTTATGTTTAAACTCCTGTCCCAGTTAGCAGATACTGCATAGATCAAGTCAATCGTTAGCCTAGTTTGATCTGGAGCCTGGCGAAATAAGATAAATCTCACTTTATCACGATGGATATACCCACTGAGGAAGGAGTTCAAGCAAATGGGAAGAATTTTGGTGAGGATCTTGAGGTCACAATTAATGAGGGAGATGGGGCGATAATTAGAAACAGAGGAAGGATCTTTACCTGGTTTGTGGATCAAGCCAATATGGGCTAAATTGGCTTCACCGCGTAAACACTCCCCCTCCCTTAAGGCACCAAAGTAACCCATTAGATGGGGGCCCAGCTTGGTTCTAATTTTTTTGTAAAACGCATTAGGGAAACCATCCGCTCCTGGGGGACTATTCGTCTTTAGGTGTTTCATCAGCTGAAAAGTTTCAGTTAGAGAAAAAGGTTCCTCTAAATTATGGACTTCTTTAAGCCTAGGGGTTAAGAGAACTCAAAAATTTATCAGCAGCAGCTGTGGAGGGCCGAAGGATTCGAGTCATATAGAGTTTGATAAAAGGCGCAAAATGCTTCAAAAACTTATTTTGGGATTTTGCGTGGGCCCGTGACCTGACCACCAAAGGGATTTTTCAGCTCTAGTGGGTAAACAAAGATAAATCATTGTCCTCAAAAATTCAATAGGGGAGCTGTTATTTTGGCCTCAATTAATTTGATTTGGGACTTTTGAGCCTAGAGGCTAGTTTATTGAATTCCCCTCTGATAGTAATTATAAATGCTTCCCAACTATTGGAGAATGACGTGTCAGAAGGGTCATTGGGCAAAAAGAAATGCTCGATAGCAGATTCAATTTCAATGCCCATTAGTTGGTCTTGGAGCGTATCATCATTAATCCTCCAATGAAATCCAGATGGTCTACCTCCCAGAGAGGTAAGCACAAGAACCACAGGGTCGTGATCAGACCAAGTGGAGGAGAGGATGCAGGCACTTTGGACTAGAGGGACCGAGTGAGCTAGAAGGAAAATGTGGTCAATTCCGGAATACAGTTGAAAAGGGTTTAAGTTCCCTCCAAATGTCAACCAGGTCGTGTTGACGTAACAGTAGTGCCAACCTATTGCTCTGCTTTGGGGGGTGTTTGTTGGGGGGTGTTTGTATCAGCGGAGATCTGATTGATCCAACATCTGGTCTAAGCTACATTAGTGTCTCCAAGGAGGATCAGAGTACTATGGACTGTTTGAGAAGATCCTGAAAAAATGCTAGATGGACAGTATTAAGAGCATATTATATTAAAAAAGTGACTAGATGGCCTGACAAAGAACCAATCACTAGTAAAGAACACCCCTCAGAGTCTCCTATAACTTCCACTTCATGGAAGTTCAGGCGTTTACTTAGGCATATTGGCCACGTGTTTTTTTCCTAGCATTTGACATGTAGAACCGTAGGTAATGTTTATAAAGGTAAGAGGGGGCAGAACTCCTGGTAAAGTGCGTTTCTTGTAACGCTATTTTATCAGCCTGAAGAGAATGGTAATATTAGAAAGCTTTCCTTCATTTTACAGGGGATATTGGACCCTGGACATTATGGGAGAATATTTTGAGGTTAGGAATCTGGAATTCTACTCATGATTGGTTAGGGAGGGAGTTCCTCTGTGGCATCTTCTGGGTCCTACGTTTGCAGCTGAAGAACAAACCCTAATTTCTGGACCTTAATTTTGTTTGATCCAATTTGCTGATCACTCCCCAGTGAGATTTCATTTGATAGAGAAGAGCAAAACCTATATTTATTCGAAACATCTATTGGTTCTGGTTTGAATGTCCTTCTCCTTTGCTCCTGGAGAGGGTTCTCTCATTCCCCATGTTTGCATCCCATGCCAGGCTCAGTTACACGCGAGACTACATTCTCTGTGTGCTCTATTCATTGAGGTTCTGTACACGTACAATCCCTGATGAAGCGGATTAATTCTGCGTAACGCGTTAGATTATCAGAACTCCCCATAATATATCAATGATAGACATCTGTCTGGTGTTATGCACTGGGCATTTTTTTTTAATTTTCTATCCCCCCTTTTTTATCCTTTTGTACTCCAAAAAATATTGTTTTTTTTAATTTTGAGTCACTTTGTGATATGCATTGAACTGCCTTTAAAGTCCCATGAACACAAATTGCTTTTTCATGTAGAGAGGGAGTTAAGCTAGTTTACTGTAGTGAAAGAGCTGGTGAGATGGACACCTGGAGTGGACTGAGGCCAAAAGGGGACAAAGGAAACACAGGATAGGGGACAAAACAATCAAAAAATGGGCAGAAAACAGTAAAAAAAAGAACAATCACAGCTGGGGTGAGTCCTCCCAGGACCCGGCGAACCCCAGAAACAGAGGAAACACCAAGACCAAGGAGGAGTGCAGCTACAACAGGGGTGAAATCACACGTAGGAGGCTCAGAAGCGTGTCTGAAAATCAGACCCCCAGCTATGAGTCCCAGTTGGGAGGGCATAAATACCTCCTCCCGCTCCAAGGCACAAATAAATAAAATCTTATAGCAGCAGCAGCAAACATGAAAAAGTCAGAAACAAAACAGTGCAACAATAAACTAATATGAAACTAGAACATTCAAAGAATATTAGCAGAGATTCAATGCAAAACTCTATAAAAAGGAACAAGAGCACTGGTATGAACCTGTTAAGCCAGGTAATCCACAGAGCGCAGGGGCAAAGAACTATAGTAGAGTGCTGGAGTGAGAAGACAAAGTAAAGGTACAGCCGCACCAAGATAAGTTAACTTCAAGACACAATAAACAGAGACACATGATTAATTAAGCAATTAAAATCCCTTTTTTAGACTGTAAAGGATGTAAGGTGCAACAGTAAAGAGGTAGAATGTGACCTTCTCAAAATAGACGGGATCCAAGAATCCCCTTCAGGAACACGAAAATCCTGGGAAAATCGTGGGTAAGTAGTAGAACAGTCCTCAAAGAGACGAACTCACACAAGACCAGGTAGTAGGCAATCCAGATGAACCAGGCGCTGACATCAGGTTGGATGGCACTTGTTGGCCTTAGTAGATTTATTCCAGAAAGGATAGAGTGGAGCTTGGGAGCCCTCTTGTGGCAAAGCAGAGGAGGCATTGATTGTGTAGTAAACTCTGGTCAAACATCATCTTTTCATAATCAGGAAAATTGGAGAAGCAGAAAGATTTTCCTTTGTACTGGAAAGTTAGGCGTAGTGGAAAAGCCCATCTGTAGAGAATTTCGTTGGTAGACAACAGTTGAAGAAGTCGCTTTAAGGCTCTCCTTCATTGGGAGGTCAGAGAAAATCTGGACCGCAGCTCACTCATCAGTAGCTGTTGTTGACCTCTAGCAGCTTTTATGACAGCCTCCTTGGTAGAAATATAGTGTGGCTTGACTAATATGTACCTACCTATCTTTTTTAGGTGCAGATAAGGCTCTGTGGACCTGATCCAATTCAAGCCTGTCTACTGGGCACTCAGGTGGCACTGCTTGCATAAACTTTTTAGTGGCATCATGGACATTGTGGATTGATTCAGGCAGACCTCTAATACAAAACAATTTCCCCTTTCTGGACCTATTTTCTAGGGCATCAATCTTTAATTTTAATTCGCCGATCGGGGAATCCATCACTGTAATCTAGGTAAAATTTTGGATAACTCTAGAAATAGTGTCATCTATTTTCTGCTTGATGTGGCCGAGCCTGGCCCCCAAACATTGAAGATCTTTGCGCAACTCAGATGGTGCTCAGTATGACCCATGGAGAATGGCAGGTCAGGTGGGCTCGCTGGAGAGCCTGAATACAAGGAGGGAGGCCCTGTAAGTGAGCCCCATTCCTGCTGCAGGGAAGGAGTAATAATGTGTGGTTTAGGGGAGGAGTGTAATCCTGCTTGTGGAGAAGCCTGAGGATTCTAGGGCTGAGCAGAAGGAGATTCTGGAGGAGAAAAGGACCCACTTGCAGAGTTTTCATCCCCCCCAGGGAAGGAATCAACGGATCCCTGCAGTCCCATGCCCTGTTACTCACTTGCATGCTGAGACCCGCGTGCCGGCACCATCTTGGGATCCCTGAGGGGAGTTTGGGATCGCAGATTACGGTCCCTCTGCTTGGTCCCCAACTTCTCCATCGCTGTGGTCGGGTGCAGTGTTGGTCACCGATCCTCTCCTGGCCAGAAGAAAGCTTCTACTGCTGCTAAAGCAGCTTCTAAGCGAACCTGGGCAACGGAGCCAGCTAGGACATTGGCGACCACGCATGCGCACCTCTCTATCACATTAATGATTAAACTGATTTGTGGTTAAAAGCAATGAGGAAATCTGAAAATATATACAGTCTGTACAATAAAACTATGCAGCACAACAAAAACCTGTCCCAAAGAAAGTATGCTTGTAAACCTAATAAAAAAAAGGAACACAGAATGTCATTTAACGTCAATACAAAACTCCAGATATATTTACTTTATTGGCAAAGGAAAAAGCTAAGAGGTGTCTCTCTAGCCTGCCCAACATTTGTAATTATAAAGATTCCAATACCCTTCAGTCTTAGCTTACTGAGCAAGTCAGCAAAGTTTAATCTGCTAACTATATCTCGTGGACCCCACAATTTATGTGTGCCTATTTAACCTCCCTAGCGGTAACCTCGAGTGTGACTCGGGGTAGAAAAAACTTGCTAAAAGTGGTAACCCCGAGTCACACTCGGGGTAGGTAAAGCAGCGATAAATAAATGATAAATAAAGACATACCTTATCTGCCGGCGTCCTCCTCTGTTCTGCTTCAGTGATCGCATCTTCCTGCAGGCTCCTCTCTTCCTGTCTTCCCCCTGCAACAGCGTCTCTGTGTCTCTGTCTTGATGAGTCACCGGAGGAGTTTACTGGAGACGTCTGTGCATGTGCCGGGGGCGTGGCCAGCGGGAAATTCAAATTTTTTGTTTTGGATTCAATACAAATAACTGTATTGAATCCAATACAAAGTAGCCAGTATCTTTCTGACGGTTGGAGTGAGAGATACACTGTTACAGTGCACTGCCTACCTGCCAATACATTTGATTACTGACCTCTGCATTTGATTACTGACCATCTTTTGACCATTTCCCTTGTTTCAAAATATATCACACCTGGGATGTTTATTAGTTGTTTATTAGTTTATGAGAAAAATCATAAAAACCTCAGATTTTTATGTTTTTTATTTAAAGTTTATTATTAAATTTAATTAATATTATTATGACATGATTTTGTGTTTCAAACGTCTATTTACTCAGATTCTTGTTTGGACATATTCTGGTCAGTTTTGCCTAAGAATTACAGGCCTACAATGAAAAAAAATGTTCATGAAAAAAATGTACCACTTTTTGACATATAAATCCAGAAAGAAATGAACCGCTAGGGAGGTTAAGCCAACTATTTCCTTGCTTCCCAATGGTGGAAAAAAGTTGGTTTCATCTTCTGCAGTAAGTGTACACACTAAATTCAGAGCCTAATATTTTTCACTTCATTCCACAGATCCTTTGAATCTCAAGAAGAAGTAAACCGATAGTTTATGTATTCAGGAGACTTACCTTGATTCCATCCTTGGAACCTTCTTGAAGGTATGGAATAATGGAGTTGTTCCACAGGTCAATAAACCACACACGAAAATCTTCAATTCCAATTGGACAGGACAAAAAGAAACAGGGACCTAAGAAAAAAAAGAAAACTATTACATATAGAGTTTTTTTTCTGAATGCTGTGTAGACACCAATAACCCACCTACATATTACATAAAAAAAAAAAAGTTTGTTTACTGCCATTAATTACAAATAAGGTTACTACACTATGCGATTTAATCCAAATCTTTGGTTGTGGAGCTACTATTGATATTTTATAAAATAATGACAAACAGCTATTTTATTTACATAATTTCCCAACGATATTAGGATTAAATTACTAGATTCTGGTGTGAAAACTTTTTGCCTCACATTCCAAAACAAAGCTGACTGAATGTATTAGGATATACTGATTTCCCATCCATAGATACCAGTCGACAGGTACAATATTATGCTAAAGCATTGTTTATCTTGCCCTTGCCTACCATGCTGACATTTAGGAACTGTTCTATCTACTACATTTACAATACATTAGGTAATGCCCCAGGAGATAGTTGACAAATTAGTAAATATATTAATAATTTGTTGAAATAATAATAAATCCAAAATAATTATGGTGTTCTCTGGGTTGAAGCCATGAGGGGTCACCGTTTGATGCTTTGTCTTCTGATTTTGCATAATTTGGTACTGAATATGTCACTTGCTAGATGGAATATTGCATGAAATGTCTGAGACTGTTTTTATTTGGTAGGCACAATTCAGGCAAATGTGTTTTGATGCTACAGACATCTGGTGCATATACCTAAGCAATAATTTAAAAAGGTTTATAAATAGGCAAATAAAAAAACACCACAGTGCCTTCATTGCAATCTTAGTTGTTTTTATACTGAACACTTCACACAATGGGGAAGCAGATGCCGGCTGGGAATCGCCAGGTTACACAGATGCTGGTCGGGCATCGCCAGGGGAAGAAGATACTAGGCATTGCTGGAGGACGCTGCAAGCACTGCTGGAGGACGCTGCGGGCACCACTGGAATACCGCTTACCAGTTAAGCTTTTTAAACTCTCTGGCAATTCCAGCCCGAGTGTGGATGTGGGTTACCACTTTTGGTACTGAAAATTTACCCTGAGCCAAGGTTAATTAGATATTTTAAAGCAATGTGTGTTAGCCAGCAACATAACATCTGTTAAAGCAACCAACCAGATTTGGACATGTTTTATGGTGTACAGATTGCTTACCTAAAATTGCTCTTATCTTCCCAGGAATAAATAAATGTTAAAATCACCTTTATATCTCCTTCACGGATTGTCAGAGAAACATGAAACTTTTATGGTACACAGGAAACCCTGAGAGTTGTACCAAAACGCAATTTCAGCCCCCTAAACATATAAGTTGCCAGATATGGGGTCACAAGCATAAAATCCTAAGAACAATCAAAGAAAATTTTCACATTACGGGGTGCTATTTCAAGACCAGGGTCACCAAATAGAGTTTGCAAGTTAGGGACCCCTGAGGCCCACTTCCCTGGCATTGAGCATTAGGATAGTGTTACTTTGCTCTGGGCTGTGGTGCCTCAAATATATATTTGCTCGTTCACAAAACTTTTAAAGGCTGCGTTCAGACTGGCAGTGAGGTTGTGGTGCTGTTACACCTTCCTCATGCCATAGAACCCTGCCTAGGGTGCCTGTTACACATAGCTGGCCACTTACCTTCTCTGAACCCCAATTTCTCAGGAACAGAGAGATGTTGGCAACTGGAAATGTAGGAGTATGTTTTTTTTGACCCCTTCCCTATTAAAATGTTATACCCATCATATCATGTTACCTTGTTAAACAAAGCTATCCCCTTACTCTCTATGGACTCCAATTTCTCTGTAAAATAAGGAAAGTGTAACAGCAAGTGCAGGCTATAGCTAATATACCATGCTACCCTGTAACACATATCTGGTCACTTACTTTCTGTGAACCCTCAGGAACGGGGAGATGTAGGGACCTGAAAATGTAACCGAAAAAACATGTGCCCCTTGGATATCTGTCACATAAATTGCATTTCATCGGTTGCAGTGATTTTGGGATAAAAAGAAGGTTAGTGGCCCCCTATTATTGACAGGATGCATTGTATGGTGTAGTTTCTGCTCTTTGGTACACAAATGGTGAGCGAGAGCAATGTCTGACCTGCCAGCACTGTATAATGGCTTTGGTTTTGTCTCCTTCATTACATCAAATGGTGAGTGCAGAATTTCTTGGTTTGTCATTTGTTTTTGAAGCATGTACACTACAGTAACTAGAAACATTTCAATTTGAATAATACGGGTACAAGGAATGGCAGTCACCTATACATACTTACATTGGTGTGCAATGGTTAACAACACTGATTTGGATAACATAATTAGCTACTGAAGCAATTTAAAATCAATTGCTCAGCAACTGAGCTAGAAATTGATTAGAGTATCTGCAGCACAGAATGACTGCAAATCGATTTCAGGGTACTTTGTTGTCCTGCTCATCCAGTGGTTTTAATGTTTTTTTTAAATAACTGACCTAGAAGTAATATGCACCCAGTTTACATAAGAACCATGGCAGACAGCAAGCATTTCTCAAAGAAGAGGCCCATCCACTGTTTCAGCACTGTTTTCGTAAAAAGATGAAGCCTAAGGGTAAGTTAAGCCCTTAACGATAAGCCTGGGTGCCTACTGCCCACAGCTAGGTGCCCAGGAGGCAAAAATGCTTGCTTTTCTGCAGACATTTGCATAGGCTTGCACAGGAGTTTGCAAATGGCTGTGTGGGAATGTGAAAGTGTTATTATTGCCTTGCAAAGCTTTTTATAATAAATGTAAAAACTAAAAAAACTGTAAGGTGCCCCTAACATTAAAACAAGACCATTTGTTAGGCTTGGAAGCTTCAAACGGAAGGGAGCTACACAAATTTTGCCAGGAATAGGTCCCAAGCCTATTAAAGGGGTCTGGTTTTAATATTAATGAAGACACCACACAGTTTTTTTTAATTTTATCTAACACTTACAAAACCCCCCAAAAATTGCAACTCTAAACTTAGTCTGACTGACAAATATTTAGGCAAAATAAGTCCTACAGTTTTATTTAAAGAAAAGTTGTAACAATCAGAATAAAAATAAACACAACAGAAATTTGATCAGGAATACAGCATCCTTACATAGGCAAAGACACTGTTATGTTCATATCAGTTATTATAGTCACTTATTTGCATTTTAGCAGCCAATGAAGATTCTTTACTGCCTGATCTGAAATAAAGAAACTAAATGGAAATGTTTTTACTGGTCTGGAATTCATCTTACTGCAGCTACCACAAAAAGACAATATTGGTAAAGTTCTATACCCAGAGATGCTGACCAGCTATATGCCCACCAATATTTGAGGCAACTACATATTTTTTGAGTCAAGTGCATTACTGCATATTTGAAACCAGACAAAAGCTTATCACTGTACCACTTGCTCTGTCTGATATTTGGTTAAGGAAATAATAAGAAATACATTATGATAAATCAAATATGTAAAACATGTACTTAGTCTAGTAAAGATGAACATATAAGGAAGTACCATCAGTGTTTTGGAAAGCCAGTTAATTCCTATGACAACATTTGTGTTGTTCCTATAAATACATTTGCTGAATATACCTATTAGAAAATCTGGGGTACTGTGCTTCTCCAGGAATGTGTGTAGATGGTACCACAGCCGAGGCACCCAGTCAAGAACCCTGAGCAACTCTCCATGTCCAGTCCCAATGCTGCCTTCAGATTCCAGTAACTTCCGCCGCAAATACCGACCTAAGAATCCATTTGCTGGCTCCACATTATTGGAGAAAGTTAGCATCCTGTGAAATTACACAAGGTTGTAGGGTCAGCCTATGCCACATGGACTAACAAGCATTATTTTATATGTACAGCATACTGTATTGCCCTTCCATATTTATTCCACAACTTCATTGTTTTACCTGAAGCTTAGGTGCAAGCCATGGTTAGGAGTCATCTTCACTGGCTGATTGGTTGTTCCAATGACATAAGGGCTGCAAATAAAAAGAAAAAAAAATCAATACATGTCAACAAAAAAATGATGACATGCAACAAACTCCAATATGTAAATTTATTACAATATTAAGAAGTCAGTGAAAAAATGCCAGAACTGTAATGCTATTGGCATAAACACTGTTTAACCCCTTTGCTCACTCTGTACAGAAATGTCTTTCCGCCCACTGCGCCATGCCGAGATCACAGCATTTATTAGACCCCCATATGAAATAAGAACAGTGCTGTTTCTAACACCTGACCTTTTTTATACCTTATTTTGTCAGCTTTATTTAAACATGTAAGTAGATTATTTATTAAAACTATGTCTAAATTAAAGTTACATATGTTCTCAGGGCTAAATGTGGCCTGAGCATCTAGGTAATGAAAATAATCAGTCAAAAATAGGTTAACTCTTCATAATTTTATATTTTGTTTATAATTTTCTTTTTAATGTTATTGAATTTTCAATTTTGTGTCAAATTGATCATTACAATCAAAACCCAAAAAGTACATAAAAGGGAAACAAACATTTTTAGGACTACAGCCAGCCAGGAAGCAGTTAATGTAATGACACTAGATAAAAAAGACAAATAAACATGGAAAAAGGTATGACAATTTCCTGGAGACACACATGGAAACAATATTTAGATGGATATTATGAAAATAGTATCCAACAAGATCTAATAAAATAAGCAGCTGGCACTAAAAACAATAAACCTGAAAATATATATATCAGCTTAGCAGTGGATGGAAATGTATTATGAATAAATTCTGATAAAAAAATATAAACTGACTTAACCTGTATAATTAAAACATGACTACTTTATCTGGATTAAAAGTAGAATGCATTTGCCTGAAATTATTAAAAAAATATATTTTATCATCAGGGCATTCAAAACAGCATTTTTAACCACCCTACATTGAAAAAGAAAAAAATAAACTTAGACAGCAAAAGAAGCTTGCTACTTATTACACAAATGAAATGCTTTCCCATGTATTAAAAGTGAAAAACAAAATTTGCTTCTCATGTTAGTGTTTGGTACAACTTAGAAATTGAACACAAAGATTTAACTGCTTTTCTTGAACTTTTCTTTAGTTTTAATGCAAACATTTGAAATTTGCCATTTTTTTTGCAATCTGAAGGTTATTTCTTGTAGCATTATGTTCTGTTACATGACTATTATTATAGGCAAATCTCTCTAAAGAAGGCAAGTTTCAAGGAAATGTAAAATATGGTTAACATAGAAGATACAGTATTATTAGTGTTGTTGGAACAAATTTTAAATGGGTACATTTGTGGTGTTCCACAGAGAGTCCTTCACAAAATAGCAAGACAAGCAGGTAAATGTAAATTATTAATACACACAGGGCAAGATAACTACATAGTAAAGTATCTGAATAACACTACATATAAAAAATAGATCCCACTTATTTTAATGGCATGGGAGTTGGGGTGGCAGAGGAAAGCATCCACATAAAGTAATAGCAAATTTAAAAGATTAAAAAAAAAAAAAAAAAAAAAAAAGGTTTAGGTTTTAGGGGAAAAAGATTTACTAGAAGTGACAAACTTTTCTGATTATATTAAGATACTTTACAGAGGTGTATGGAGTTAGATTTGATCACATTTCTTCACAATCACATTTGTCTTCAATAACAACACAACAAAAGGAGAGATATGAAACATAACATGCACCAGGAGAATAAGGAGGCTTCCAATGCTGACCTCTTCGATTGTCTGGCCCTCAAGTGGTTTACTGGTTCCATGGCAACAAATAACTGCATTATGTTGTCAAATCTGTTAGCATTTTAGATCAACTTGCCCAATCTCTTTTTTAGATGACTTTTGTGAAATTGAGGTACCACACTCTGGCCCTACCTTTCTCATCTCTTGATTTGAAAGTCTTCAAAGGAATGAATAATTAATGGAAATTTGACACATTTAAAGTAAAGAGAGTCGATCTTTCTTAAAAATGTGAGTGCAAATATGTTGTCATGGTCACAATATTGCTGCAATTGTAGTATATGCATTGAGTGAAAATACTTTTTTGTATTTTACCAATCATCATTGTAAATCTCTCTGATGAGGCTCTTCTGATGACGCTCAAGTAGCAAAATGCAACAAGAATATATTATAGCATATATAGGGCATATATTCTGTTCCAAGTGAAGTACAAATTCTACATATTTTATACTGTGTAAACCTTACCACTTATGGTATTTACAGGTCAGGGCCCCATTCACCAATTCACTAATGGCTCCAGCTTCACTCACATCATCCAGCAAAATCACCAAAGGAACATCACATGTCCCAGTCTCTCTGTCAATCTGGTTAGCTAAGTTGGAAAGGTACAGTTGCAGATCCTATGAATAGCATATAAATAAAGTTACATGACACACATTACAGGTATGTTTGTACCTGAAAATGCTGTTTGAAAATAACAAATAATACGTATGCAATCTAAACTTTTTCTCTTCTCTTTTCAAAAACATTTTTTTTTGTAGTGTAATGTAAAACATTTTTTGAGGAACAAAAGTCAAAACTATAATGCATTGTAGGTAAAAAAATTATATATAGTGGGGCTTTGTTTTGTTGACAACTTTGGTTAGTAAAAACAATTATTGCTCCAGTTTTCCTAAATTTCATTTACTAGCCTTCAAAGTGATAAAGCAGCTTAGATAAGTATAATTTAAAAATACCTTGGACATTAGGTATTAGATAGCAACATCCCTAATTTTTTTACTACAATAC
This sequence comes from Pyxicephalus adspersus, assembly GCF_032062135.1. Taxonomy (NCBI): domain Eukaryota; kingdom Metazoa; phylum Chordata; class Amphibia; order Anura; family Pyxicephalidae; genus Pyxicephalus; species Pyxicephalus adspersus. Next base: position 108,244,016 of record NC_092858.1, read on the forward strand.
CAACATTAAACAAAAAAGTAAAAATTCCATAAATCAGGTACAAAATGGTCACCTGACCTTGCTGGTTTGTTCCCTACATAAACAATTGCAGCCTAGGAAGGAAGACTGCCTATTCAATCTGGTGACATATAATATAGTCATGTAACACTCAACAAAAGAGGTAATATGATGTCACTTTACCATGTTGCAGAGGAAGGTGCAAAGAGGTGTGGAGGCAGAGGCTCTGCCATGTTATTGCAGTGCATACACCATATCATATGAACTGGTAGCCCGACCGGAACTAAAATATAGCACCCGAAATAAAACCTCCCAAAAATGTTTGGATATTTTAAATTTCAAATTGTTTTAGAGACCCACTGATCAAGTGAAAAAGTAGCTGAAATGTATTCCCTTGTCACTAACCTTGCAGCTCTGTTGATGCATGTTGAAGGCAGTAACAATGCCATTGGTAACCTCTCGCCCTGACCTCTCCACCAAATATTCAGCAAGTCTGTGTGCCAGAAAGCTCTTCCCGGTGCCACTAGGACCAGATAACAATAGTCTTCGATGTTTCAACAATAAGCTAACATAATGTTGAAGCATGGGCTTAGGGATAAGTGATTCAAATACCAATAGATCCACACATCTTTCTTTGAGACCTGTAAATTAAAAAAAAAAGAAAAAAACACTCCAGAAAAGATAAATAAGATCAGCATGAATGAGATAAAAACAAAAGATGGCAAAGTCAACATCATAATTGTCCAACCTTTTAGCTGTAAGATAACATTGGTGGTGTTTCGCAAATTTCTAGAGGGAGGAATTTCAAGTGCTTGTGTATCCAGCGCCCTAGATATGTGTCCTAGGTTGTATCCACTCACAGAATCCTTGCCAAGACCAAGTGTAGCTCCAGGATCAACCTGATTTACATAGTCCTAACAGAAAAAAAAAGAAAGAAAGAAAGAAAGTAATGACAAGAAGGAAGACATAATGAAGGTAAAACAAAGTACACATTTTTATAAGTTACCTGAAAGGTTTGGCACACAGCTTCATCCAAACTTTTCCAGTCTGCTTTGTTACTAATCTTTACATAACCCAAGAGGAACTCCTGCTGTTTCAAATCCTAGGATAAAAGATATGTGAGTGTCAGATGAAAAAAGTACACTCTTTGGAGAAGATTCTTGAACTATAAAGTATTACCAACAAATGTGTTCAATATACACAGATGCTGCCTGAAGCACATCTTTTAGACAAGCCTACACTATAAAAATACTTGTTTACAAGGTTTTCCCTATTTAATCTTAGAAATCACCTGACATATGTGCAGATCAATTGATGTATCTATGCAAGAAGGGAGTGCATAAGGCTATATATGCTGCTGGTTTCTGCTTCTAGCAGTTAGAAACTAAATGCAGTAAGTAAAAAACCCAGTCAAAATCAGCTTTTAATAATAAATCACAGTCAGGAAAAATGTCTTATCCAACACAAAGGGACTAGTATATTAAAGCTCAAAACTGAAAAAGATAAGACAATCATGGGAGAACATGGGTGATCCAGAAAACCAGGAATCGAGAGCTTTAATAAATCAGGCCCAAGTTAGAAAAAAAATGGTTTGCCCTAAAGGAAAAATATGGCGTGTTTCCAGTGAAAGCACATTCAGATATAAAAAATACTTGCATGATCTTTCCAATTTATTACTAATATTTTTACTATATATTTATACAGTGCTGACATATTCTGCATTCAAGTGTATATATATTTGATATGCAGATCTGTAGACTGTAATTATCAAACTGTGCAGTTATCACTCTAGATTCAAAACATCCCTAAAGAGCATCATTTATACCAGGTAAAATTTGGGCTTTGCAAAGGTTGCCTCGGGCAGAAATGTTACACTTAATATCACTTAGAATGGTTCTCAATATGTTAAAAAATATATACTATTGGAGCAATTGGTCCAATTTTACACTTGGAGGTCAAATGTATTGAATAATTTAGATCTTTAAAACGTTGATTACAGTCGCTGTATAATTAAAAAAAAAAAGATATATTTCTTTTTTAAAAACCCCTCACAAAAAGCACAATTGGCATCAAATATTACAGTGCCAAAAAGAATGTGTTCTTTTATGCTCTGCTTGAGATCTGCAATTGGGTTAAGAATGTAATGACAGTGAGCCTGTTACGTAAAGCGCACCCAAACTAAGAAATTTAACTTTACATAAAAAGGTTGACAACCCTTTTATGTAAGGTAAAAATTCTGTTTGGGTTTTTTTTTTTTAATTGCAACACCCTTTTTAAAAAAAAAAAAAAAAAGAAGATGCAGCACCGCCCCTCTAATTCTCGATCACCTAGAAGAAAAATTTGCTGTTCTCACGCATGCACAGTGAGATTGGCAAGTTTTTTTTCTGTCGCCCGATCTCCTGCCTGCATCGGGTGACGTAAGAAGAGGTGAAGATGGCGCCACCCGCCGTGCCAGCTCCGAGACGGATGTCGTGACAAAGCGGGACCCGATGGAAGACACCTCGGGATTGATCGGACTGCCCTGAGGGATTGAAGGTAAGTGTATATTTTTGTTTTAGGCACCTTTCATTTCATCTTTTAACCACCTGGGCGTTACACTGATGTCTAGATTTCTGTACCAAAAGCGTTACACTGTTTTTCATGAAATTTTTTTTTTTTACATTTTAGACCTGTAAGTTACAGAAATATGTCCGAACAAGGGTCTAGTAGATATCATGAATATAAAAAAAGTTTGAAACACACAATCATGTAAAAAAAAAATGTACTTTTAATAAAATCCTATCCTATTTTTTTTTGCATAGAAATTTTTGTTTATATTGTGGGCTTGTAATTCTTAGGATTAACTCCCGGGTATGATAATTATATTTATTATTATTATTATATTAAAATCCTAAATTATAATATAATACATAAATATAAATAATTTAAAACAATAATGAAATAATAGACAACAATGTAATCTAAAAATAAAATTAAAAATGTACTTTTATTTTTATTTCATGTTGGGTGGTGTTTTTGTACTGTAAAAACCATTTAAAAGCAGATTACATTGTAATCTGCTTTTAAATTTCCCTCCCTGACACACCCCCATACATCACCAATCACATCACCCGGAAGATGACTCATCCTCCGAGTGATGTGAGGGGGGGATTTCCCTGCCCAGCTCACACAGACAGAGACAGAGACGGACGCTGGATGCTGGAAGCTGCTGCTGCTGGCATCTCCGGAGAGATGTACAGAACAATGCAGGATTTCTGCATTGTGCTATACATCTCACTGCAGATGCCAGCAGCAATAGCAAATCTTTTATTGCTGCAAGAGGAGCTGCGGACACTGGGTAAGTATTTCCTTTCAGTTGTAATCATACAATGTATGACAATCGGATTGCAATATAACATTTGTTTACATTTAACCACCTGGTGAGAAAAACTCGGGGTTAACACTTTTTGCAAAAGTTTTTACCCCGAACATGCTCGGGCTTAACGGCCAGGTGGTTAAGAAAGACAAAATAAGGACCTGATTTTTTGCATCATCTGCTTTGTGGAACCACAAATTCCACCCTACAATTTTCTAGTCATACCTCCATAAAAGGTGGCAGAAGATAGAAGTTTGCCCATCCAAGCCAGCCAAATATAACATTTCATTTTGTCATTGAAGGTTAAAAAATGCAAAGGGTAATCAAGGGTATCAAGGGTAATGTCACTTGTTTCTCCATGCCCTAGTTTATATAAATAAAGCATACTGTCAACAAACCATTGTTATCTTTACCACTAGTTAGTATTTATCACACTCACATTTAGTCTACAAAGTCCCTATATCTCTACTCAATACTATTTAAGTTTTGCATAAGGACACCTGCTATTTACGTCAGTGTTCTGTTCAGCAGACTTTTTTTCTCACTTTCTGGTAAAAAGACACAGCAAGTGATGGGAAATTGCTTTAGATTGACAGCATTGAGCTAGAATTTGATAAATGTGCAGGAAGGGGGTGAATAAAAATAAGAATTGTGGTCCAATCCTTATGTGCATGTGGGAGATTCAGATTGCTGTCACACACAAGCAGCAGGTCTCACACATTTTAATACAGCACTTAGTACAGAATAATACACAAAAAAGCCTATTATGTGTGTGTAAAGAAAGTTTTAAATCCCAGGCATACTATAACCACTTGTGTGTCACTAGGGAAATGTACTTGCTGTTTTGCACACACAACAGCAAGTAAGAGAAATACCCTTTTTAATACCTGCAGCGACATGCCCAGAAAATAAGGCCACTTCTGGGGACCAGTTGGTTATTGCACAACTGATGTGGAGGAATTCTACAGAAATGAGTAATACAGTAAATTGTCTACTACTTTATACCCCCAGGTTGAAAGGGCATTTAAACCTTACTATCCTGGCATGGGAGCACCCAAAACCTGTTTTTAAAGCCTTACTGGAATTCAGGTAAAAAAAAAAAAAATACAAACACTTCCACTTTACAACAGACATCCGGAAATTATAATGTGAGACACCATGCAAACTTACCCCTTTAATAATATGCTGTGGGGGAACTCTTATAACAGCACGCAGTGTCACTTCCCTCTGAAGAGACCCATTTATACTATCCATTGGAGAAAGATCTGAAAAAGTTTTACAGCAAATTCATTATCAGTGATTTTTTTGTCAGCTTGTAAGTAATCAAATTTTTGTTAAGGAGAATTAAGAGAGAATGAAGGGCTTTTAAATGATTTAAGTATGAAATTGTTAATTACAAGAAATAACATATGTGTACTGTGAGCTATTGAGTATTAGGGCATAGTAAAAAAACAAAACAAAAACAAAACATCAGGTCTGAAAATAGGTAAATGCAAACTCGTGTAAACAACAAGACATGATATGTTGTAATTTCTTTTTAACAAAGACTAAGACAAAATGCAGAACTAATGTGCAAGTAATATGTACACTCTTACTACTTCCATTATAATTAGGAGGATAAGTGGCCAAGAGCTGCTAATCAAATGCACAGGATTTATTGATCATCAGCAAGTGTAAGTGTGACCACCTCTAAAAAAGCACATATGTTGCAATGCTAAAGAAGAAAGACATCAGCAATGACCTTAAAGAAGAAATTGTTTGGGCGTGGCTTGGATGGCGGCGTGAATGGACGGACTTCTTTCTGGCACCGGCCTGCATTCTCTGGACTTTTGCAGCATGCATCAGCTCCTGAGATGGGAAGCAAACAGAGGCAGAAGGACCCCTCACTGCCAGGATCCTGATCACAGCCCCCGCCGAAGGCGTAGCCTAAAGAAACTCCTGGGTATATCTCCTCGCTGCTACAGCGAGCAGAAAGTTCCCTGCAGCTTCACACTGATCAGCAGCAACAGGCTTGTGTGCAGGAATAGGAATTCCTCACCACACCCCACAATTTGCGAGGGGGGTTCTCATCCATGCAGAGCAGGACCAGCAGCAGTTTAAGTGCTCTCCCTCTATATGGTCAGCTTCCCAGCCACCTAGCTATAGACACAAGCTTTTTCTCCAGGGGTACCAGAGCACCCTCTTTTATTACTTTTATTACTTTCACCACAGCACACCTGTCCCTCCTCTGCCAGCAGCAATACATCCCATGTGCACCTCCTGTGCCAACCCCTATGAATTTATCCCATAAGACAGCCCACGGCCAGTCAATATTTTGGTTTGACCATTTGCAAAGCCCCTTAAGCTAGATTGGGCCCGTAGAGCCATTCGACCCCCGGGCCCCCCATCTCGACCGCGTGACGTGGTACCCAGGGTGAAATACTTTTCCCTCAAAGACCTCATGCGCTCCATCAGAAACATGAGGTCTATTGATTTTGATGGTGCCACTATCGAGCTGTTCCCAGATATCTTGTGGGCTATTTTCCAATACTGCAAACCCTACTCTAATTACCCTACTTTGTGACCACTCCATTTCCTATAGATGGGGATTCCCCTTCAGTCTGATAGCCAGGAGGGAGGGTAGAACATCGACTCTTAAGCACTCTGAGGATTTACCTATATGTACTCGGACCTTGGCATCCCGTGTCCCAATGTTCCGGAATGGGAGACTACACCGCTCACTCTACCTAACAGCTGGCAAGAGGTCTGCAAGTGTCGGTGATCTCAGCAGCAGGACGCTCCTGCATCACCACCTGCAGTCCACTGGCTTGGGCAGTCACTTCTCCTAAAGAGACTGTACTACCTCACCTGCACTACATATCCCTTTGCTTATCCTCCTTTTGCCCCTTTAAAGTGTTTTATTGCAGAGTACTATGTTGAAAATCCATTATTCTGCTTATTATGCAATAAAGCTTGTCCTTTATAATCGGGAGTGCAGGCTGGATTAGGAATTAGCAATTTGTTGGTTTTAGGTGTGGACATGCCTGGCGTTTCGCCGGCCCTCTGACACCGTTCCCCATGAGGATCTCCCTTCTGCCTTTTTTCTAGTCCCCAGTCATGGTCACATTCTGGCAAACTTACGGACATTAGTGAGATTCCCCCTGTTCTAGGTTGGGGTATTTCAAGTTCTGTGGTTTTTGTTTGTGTATGTATATGTTTGTTGATAGTCCTTTTTTCTATCCCCTGCCCCCCCTCACCCATGCACTCGCGGATCCTTAAAGCCTGTGCTCCACCCTAGTAGCCTGGTATGATGATTACCACAGCGTTCTTTTCCACCTTTTTGAATATCCATGGTAAGGTTAATGTCCATGAATGTTAAGGGACCTAACTCTCCCAGCAAGCGTTAGCTTCTATCCCAGGAGCTTAAATTTCTGAAAGCAGATACAGCCTTTCTGCAGGAAACGCACCTAGATCAAACAGGAACCTTCAAGTTTCTTTTTTTTTTTTTTAATAATTTTTATTGAGATATTCCAAGGTTTACATACCAATAAAATAGCATGTCACATAATGTACGAAAAAACCAATATGGAAACAACGTCCTGAGAAAACACAAGCCAAATATACAAACACATTAAGATGTTGATGGATGCAATGATGGATTATTAAAATAAAGATAAACCCCAGCCACCGAAGACCAGTACGTAGACGAGGAAGGGCAGTCCCAAAAAATATGTAATAACGAACCAGGAGCCAATCCACATCTCCAGCAGATATTGTCAGTATGGGGGTAGATCTTAGCCAATTTAGAGGGCGTTCTATACTAACGAGTGGCCAGCTTGTAATTTGTCTCCTGGTATTTATTGCAAACTGCAGCTAAAATGGAGTAACATATCCTTTTGAGTTTCCAAAAGACATTTTCAAGTCGGTCTCCCATTGGGTCACAAAACCAGGAGGTTTGGGTGCATGTACAGCTAACAGTGCCTGGTACAAGTAAGATAAGGAACCTTCATGGGATTCCCCGCTGAACACAAGGATTCCAAAGGCAACAAGGAGCGGCAAAAGGTTGCTGGCTGTGCAAGAGCATGTAACACATAAGTAAGTTGTAAAAAGTGCCAGGGATCCAAAGGGGGCAACTCCTTGGCACGTTGCAACTCAGGCAAGGCATACCATGACCTATCCTGTAGAAAATGAAATGCCCTGTAAACATCACTGGTGACAAATTGCATAGGAGATGCCAGATGGAAACTACGGACATCCCAGTATGGAAGACAATGGAGATGGATAATCAACTACCTTTTGAGAGGAGAAAAACCAAGAGACTACTTTAAGAGTTGTCTCAATCAGAGGGTGTTGCATAATAGAAGCTTTGACCCTATTCGGGGGGGCCAATGCCAAAGCGTCAATAGGGGTCGGTGATAGAATGTCTTCCAAGCTTATCCAGAATTTAGACCCACTGTTAGTACACCAGTCCAAGAACCTAGTCAAGTGGACCACCTGTTGATATAATATTGGGTCTGGAAATGCCATATCTCCCTTTGCCTTTGGAAGTCTCAAAATTTTAACTCCTATCCGAGGAAAGCCCGAAAACCATATAAACCTAGTAAACTCTGACCTGAATTTACTCATAATATGCAAAGGAACATGAACTGGGAGTGCCTGTAACATATATAACACTCTAGGCATCACGTTCATCTTAACTATATTACACCTCCCAAACCACGTAAAGGCCATTTGACGCCATTTCTAGAGGTTTTTCCTAATACAGTTGAGTAGCGGCAAAAAGGTAAGTTTCACAATGAGTGACAAATTAGCAGGTATCTGTGTACCTAGGTACTTAATGAAAGTGGACGCACAGCTAAAAGGGAAAGACGGTGTTAGAGCCATTTGAGTTTGTCTCGGGAGAGTAACATTCAGAGCCTCTAACTTCTGGAGATTAATTTGATAAATTTGCATATGTACGAAGTTCTGCTAGTAGATTAGGAAGGGTTGTGACTGGTAAAGAAATATAAAATAACAGGTCGTCTGCATACACTGCCACCTTGTGTTCAGAATGACTGACTTGGACTCCTTTTATGTTCTTATTAGAATGAACATGTCTTAAAAAGGGCTCCAAAGTTAAAATAAATAACAACAGAGACAAGGGCCACCTTTGTCTTGTTCCACTTGTGATATTGAACGGTTGTGAGAGTTCCCCGTTTATGCGCACTCTGGCTGCGGGGGTGGTGTATAAGGCTTTAACGCACTGTAAAAACCTCCCAGGCAGCCCCAAATATTCTAATGTGGTGAGAAGAAAAGACCAATCTACCTGATCGAATGCTTTCTCCACATCTGTGGAGAGAAGCATAAATTGCAATTGCCGGCTACGAGCGTAATCTATGATGTTAAGGATACGAGTCGTACTGTCCCTAGCCTCTCTCAGTGGCAGAAAACCACTCTGATCAGGATGAATAAGCTTACTTAGTACTGGTGTCAGCCGACAAGCCAGTCTGCTCGAGAATAATTTTAAACTGCAGTTTAGTAAAGAAATTGAGCGGCAACTGGCGCAAGATTGGGGGTCTTTATCGGGTTTCAGAAGTACAGATATGTGCGCCGACAACGTATCAATGGGCAATGCATATCCTTGTGAAATAGCATTCATCACCGTTACCAAGTGGAGTCCTAAAACAGAGAAAAATCTCTTGTAATCTACTAAGGTAAACCCACCTGGACCTGGTGCTTTGAACTTTCAAGTTTCTTAGGCATTATTACCCAGTGGTTTTTTCTGCCCCGGGTAAGAACCACAAATCAGCATGCCATACTCGCCCACACCTATACCCAATTTATCCCCACTGACTCTGTTCTGGATCCTGAAGGTAGAATTGATGCAATGGAGGTAGTACTATGCAACGTTTTTGCCCCCAACTTGGCTCAGAACCATTTTTTGGAGGTGGTTATGTCCCCACTGACTCTGTTCTGGATCCTGAAGGTAGATACATCAAGAAAGAATTTATGCAATGGAGGTAGTACTATGCAATGTTGTACCTACCTCGCTTTCCTGTACCTACTTGATATTGGAGGGGGGGGCATTAACTTCCCCCATATCCCCCAGTTAGACCGCTTTTCCTTGGATGCCGCTAACCATCCTCCTCCTACTTCCCGCCCCTCAGGTGGCTTTAGGTGTTAACTTCACCAATATGACCTGTTCGATTTCTGGCGCATTCAGCACCCTACCGACAGGCTATATACCTTTTACTCCAACCCTCATAACACTCACACCAGACTAGATTATTTTTTGGTCAATACCCTGGCCCTTAGGTCAACCATCTCTACCTCAATTAAGCCAAGTACAGTACATGGCTCGATCATGCCCCATAATAATGTCAACTGAGCATGGTAGAGTGCTATTCATGAAATACGATTGGAGACTAAATGAGTTTCTGCTGAAAAATCTCCCTACTAAAATGGCACTTCAAAGTGACCTTGATGCTTATTTTCTGGAAAACACCCAGTCGGTATCCCAGATCTCCACTTTATGATAAGCTCATAAAACGGTCATCAGTGGACAGTGCATTGCCAAATCGGCCAAACTCAGCTTGAGATCTCAATAGCCGAGCTGAAGCGGTCCCTGTATGCTGCCCCGTCTATCGTCACTTCGAGGGGTGATCGATATTCAAAATCACCTCAAAGAGCTGGCCATGGATAGGGTGAAGCAATAGAGATAGCCAGGGTACCTTGCATTACAATCCCAAGACTATTGCTGAGATCTTTGGTGATTATTATAAATCCTTGTACTCTTCAGTTCACAACTCACAATTGAAAGAACATGGATGAATATTTGAACAGCTGCTCTATGCCTCAGCAGTGGAAGCCTTCAATGAAACCATCACTGCAGAAGTAGTAACTCTCACCATCAAAAACGTACCACTCCAGAAAGCTCCAGGGCCTGATGGATTCCCCTACATTTATTATAAACCCTTTAACTCATTCCTAACGCCACATCTAACCCCACTCTTCAACAGCTTTTTAGAGGGCGCCCCAATTTCTCAGTCTATGTTACACTCCTACATTTCTATGTTTCCCATCTCAGGCAAAGACCCACAGTCCTTCCAGTTACCACTCCATAGCATTACTTAATTCGGATCGAACCACATGACTAGGTATGTACATGACCAGTATAACTGACAAGGATCAGAAAGGTTTCCTGGTGTACCGCCAAGCGAATGACAACTCCAGGCAGACAATTGATATTGTGGATGCCCTGAACAAAACTGAACAAGAAGCCCTACTACTCAGCCTGGATGCTGAGAAAGCATTTGACCGGCTTAGCTGGCTGTTCCTCACACAAACCCTACAATGGATTGACCTTAATGGCCCTTTCTTTCAAGCAGTTCAGGCCTTATATTCTACTTCAACCGAGGTCCGGCTGACACATGCCAACTTGTCCCTCATACATATTTACAATGGCACTAGGCAGGGATGCCCATTGTCACAGCTCCTGTTTGCTCTGTGCTTTAAACTGCTAGCTCTGACTATTCGCCAACATCCTGATATCCAAGGGTCTCCATTAGTTATAAAACATTTAGCATTGACTTCATACTCTTGACACTGACAAACCCTCTCATCCCCCTCCCTAATCTACATATTTTCCTGGATAGGTATGGCACCCTCTCTGACTGCAAGATCAACGCTTCCAAAATTGAAGTACTCCTAAATAATCTCCAGCCACAGTTGCTAACACACCTTTACTCCCAATACCCCTATCATTGGAAAAATGATTCCATTAAATGCCTAGGGTTCTGTATCACTCGTAACTATGGTTCCTTGTACAATTCTAACTATCTAACCCTCATTCGAGAACTCCATTCACTTCTCCATTAATGGCTAGTACTCCTGTTATCGTTTTGGTCGGATCGCCCTGGTCAAAATGTCAATGCTCCCTAAAATGCTGTATTTCTTTGTGACCCTCCCGGTTCTAGTTCTGTGCTCAGTCATTGGACGACTGCAGGCTGCTTCTGACTTTATTTGGGGATATAAATCCCATTGACTGCCTAAATCTGTACTGTGCTCCCTTCAAGAGAGAGGAGGGCTTGGTGTTCCAGAATTCCTCAAATCTTATCTTGCAACCCACTTTCAGCATCTGGCCTCATGGTCTACCCTGTAGTCATTCATTCGCTGGACAGTGATAGAGAAGCTGTGGATGGCCCCTATGCACCCTAACTCTCTCCTCTGGAATTCATCTACCACAATAGCTGTGGGTGTCCTTTTGGGCCCCTTGCAATTTACTAGACAGATTTGGACCCAATGTTAAGATAAGTTTAAGCTTTTGGCACCAGCCTCCACACTCACATCATTCCTATTTTTCCTCAATTTCCAGGATGGACTGCATGTCAGCATGGTTGAGCCATGGCGTGCCAGGAGTCTATCCCATTTTGGTCAGTTGATCCATCCATGTTCATACAACTTTTAGCTTTTGTTGATCTCCAGAGGAAGTTTGAAATCCCTCACACCAGCTTCTATGGGTACCTGCAAATAAGGCACTATGCGCAGTCCATTACTAATAACCTTACCTTCTCTGCTATGACTGGATTTGAAAGGATATGTGCAGGTGGCCCAACCCAAAAAGTTCTCATCTCAGAAATATACTTAATACTAAATACAGAAACAGCGGTGCCCTTTGTCAAGCACTCTTATATGTTGAAGTTAGAGCGGGCTCTGAGCAGAGAGCTTCCCCTGGAGATTTGAAAGATGATTTGGAATAGTGCTCGGAAATGTTCCTTCTGTACACTTTACAAAGAAAATGCGTATAAGATCCTGATGCACTGGTATCTCACTTCTGACAGACTGCACACTAGTGATCGGTGCTGGAGATGTCAGAGTGAACAGGATACTTTGTATCACATTTTCCAGTCCTGCTTAGCCTTGGCTCCCTAATAGAAATTGGTCAATGACCTGCTCGAGGGTCTGTTTGATGCCCAGATAATGAGTCTTTCCAAGCTTGGCAAAATGGCCAGCCATGTCTTGATAGCAGCTAAATGTCTAATATCCCGGCGCTGGAAATCGACCTCCCCTCCTGGGATCCCAGATCTTTATGCCCGAATCAAGGATGTCCAGATAATGGAACACCTTACAGCTAGGTTGCATAATCGTATTGAAAAATGTATGGCTATCTGGGAAACATGGAATTATTATATACAATCCCCCTCTAACATATTCAGGCAACACACCAGCTCTACCCCACAGGGAGATTCTGCTAGCTAATTGATTAATTTTCTGTAAGAGCTCAATGGAAAAAAAGTTTCACTTTACTCTTCCACATCAATGGGTGGGTGGGTACTGTCATCTGTTGTGTCAATTTTTTTTACAGAAGCCTGTTTATTGTAGCCAAGTTTATTGTAGGCTTACCCACATATGCTTTCAAGATTTTTTTTTGTAATGGAACTGCTTTGCAATGTATTGGTTTGATTCTCCTACGCACACTAGGCTTACTGATGTATGAGATGTCGTCAGTTTTTTTGTCATTGTTTCTTTCCCCTGTTTATTTTCTCATTTTTATTCTCATGTTGTGTTTTTTAATGATAATCTGTACTTGTTGGAAAAATTCAATAAACATACAATTAAAAAAAAAAAAAAGAGCAATTGTTGCCGCCCATTAATGTGCAAAGGGTTATAAGGCCATTTACAAACAATCAAGAAAGATCAAAGATCAAAATTCTACAGTGCAAAGGATTATTCATTGATATAAAGTGGAAAATATTCAAAAGAGCAGCCAACTTTTTTAGTAGTGGATGACCCGGCAATCATTTCCCACACTCTGAGACCTTGCAAAGCTCAGAAAAATTGCATAAAAACCCAAGAACCTCACCTCATACTACCTGTCAAGCATAGTGGTGTAGTGTTGATGATTTGGGCCTATTTTGCAGCTACAGGACCTGGACACCTTGAGGTTAGTGAGAACTCCTTTATACACCAAAACATCCTAGAGTGAAATGTGAGGCCAGTGGTCCAGAACTCAACAGAACGAAAAGCTGTGGCAGAAATTTAATAGAGATGTGCATAAACATACCTTATACCTTGAAAAAATGCTTTCAAACCTCAATGAACTGAAGCAATGTAGTAAAAAGTGAGCTCAAATTCATCCACAATGATGAAAGAGACTGATACTGTCACACAGAGAAAAATTAACTCCTGAAAAAGTGGCACCATATCAGCTTATACCACCTTGTCAAGCTGACAAGTGGTGAACTGTTTAATATTTCCAAACATGGCCTATTTACAAGCCAACGTAAGGAGTCCATGAGGGCAGCTTTGTAGATGGCTCGGCATCCTCCGGATTCCTAAGCGACTCTCCCTGTAGCTTCTCTCGACAATCACGCTACAGATCAGCTGTGCAGGATCCGGACTGCTCGCTGCACAGTTGTAGGATGGTCAGGAAGTCGGAGACAAAATCTAAAGACCGCATTCAGCGGTCTTAATCTCAGCGTCCGGCTTCCAAGATGGCGGCCTCCCAGGAATCACACGTGGCTGCAGGCACTGCATTATTAGAGAAGGAGAGGTTCTCCTCCACAGGTATGACCAGGGGCACAGCAGATAAAGGCCAGCACCCAGGCTGAACAGCTTTCCCCTAACCTCAGCATGATTCAGCCCCCCTCACAGCTTTGCTCTCACCTGCAGCCCTTAGCTCCCAGATTCATCATAGAGAGGATCCAATTTCCGTTGGCCCACAGGATTTGACCCATAATAATGGATCCAGAATTAGTGTGCTTTCACAGGACCCCATTGCTTCACCACCCCCCTTTGAGCTTCCCTTGGCGGAAAGCAGGCTGTTTTTAAATCTGGCTGAGCTTCTGCAAACAGAACTGGCTAAGGTTACTTTGACTATCGCCTCTGAGCTGCGTCAAGATTTACAGAACTTGGGCACCAGAATTGATGTTTTTGAAAAGAAAGTAGACGAGACGGTCTCAAAAGTTACCCAGATTTCCAAAGAAATTTCAGTTCTGCACAACCATATTGAGGATCTGCAACTTAAACTTGATGACCTGGAAAATAGATCGCGCAGGATGGTCCTCCCAGGGATGTGATTGTCAAGCCCCACTATTTTACTACTAAAGAAGCTCTTCTGAAGGCGACAAGGGGCCTGGACCACCCTGAGATGGAAGGCCACCCGATTTTTTCAGATTTAACACCATTTACTATTCAATGCAGGAGGCGCTCAAACCCTTACTACAAGTTCCTATTGATCATAAGATTAAAAATAGATGGGCATTTCCTTTGAAATCGATCTTCCAGCTGCAAGGGAAAAGTTTTTCCTTCTCCTCTTTTGGTGAGGGTGAACAAATCCTCAAAGACTTGGATTTAATCTCGAGGGAAGACGCTCCATCCCCGCTAGGCAGGGAAGCCTCTACCTCTTTACCACTTTGGAACAAGGTCAAGGCAACTGGCAAACATCATCAGAAGACACCTTGAAAATTTTTTCTGGACGCTCTCCTGTTGCAGTTTTTTATCGAGTGGATGACGATCTGGTGCCCTTCTGCTGTGGCAGATATAATGCAAATGTAAATTTTGGTCCTTTTTTTCTTTTTTATATATATATATTTATATATAGATTTATATAAAATATATATAGATATATATAGAGGCCCCAGATCTGATTCTATTTCAGTGACTGCTGCTATCGCCCCAAGACAGGGCGTCATTGTTAATCTTGGTCGAAGTTGTATTTGTTGTATTAATGTACCTCATTGAGTTACTTGTTTTGTGGCTGCCAAGCTCATATCTAGCTTATGATCTCATCAGGATGATCTTTTTATGTTGAGCCATATTTCTATTGAGGGAATCATATGCCACTGTACTCAGATTTGGATGTCCGGGACTTTGTTTTTCCCGGGGGTCGGGGAGGGACCCGATCCTCCTTGTTCTAGCACATCATATTCTTGTAAGTTGGATGTTTTTTATTGTTTATTTAGTTTTTTTGGGTTCCCCATGGTCCCCTGTCCCACCTCCTTCCCCCTAGAGGTAGTTCTCCGAAAGATTTCCACTGCAATCACTTCCACACATTGGCTCAATTAGTATTACGATTTAATGTTGATTGAGCCACCCACGGTTTCTGCTACTTCTCCCAAGCTAACATTGCTCTTACATAATGTTCAGGTTCTTAATTCTCCGATTAAGAGGTCCAAAGCATTCAATTACTACAACTCCCTGAAGGTAGACATCTTAGCTTTGCAGGAAACGCATTTTTCCAACAATTCTGTCCCGAGGTACTTTCATAGAAACTATCCCATATTTTACAACGCAAATTCCGAGAAGAAGAAATATGGGGTCCTACTGTGTTTTAGAAAGAGCTTGAATTTTGCACCTCAAGAGGTCTTTAGAGACTCAGGAGGTAGGTTTTTGCTGGTAATTGGTCATGTTGGTGTCCAGCTAATTTCTGTAGTTTCCTATTATGCACCCAATGAGGGCCAATTGGCATTTTTTCACACCTTACTGGGCTACATATGGCCCAGCGAAGGGCTCTCTTATCTTGTTAGGTGACTCTAATCTAGCTCTTGATCATATTATATTTATCATATAGATAAAACCAATTTAGGCAGATATAGAGACCCCCCCAATAAGAGTCATGGTCTCTCTCTTATATTGAAAAAATATGACCTCATAGATACTTGGCGGGAAATGAACCCATCAGTCAGGGACTACACCCACTTCTCAGCGGCCCATAATCAGTTCTCCCGTATTGATCATGGTTTTGTCCAGTCCCACATGCTTCCAGGCTTACTAGGGGACCGAATTTTGTCAACTCCCTGGTCTGACCATGATCTCTTAGCCATATACCTAACCGGCTTTTGCAGGACCCAAGCCGGGTTTAGATGGGGACTTAATGAAAGTTTGGCCTCCGATACATTGGTACGAGGAGAAATAGAAAACCTTCTATGTGGTTTTTTTCAGATCAATATTTCTAGCGATACATCCCCGGCTATTATTTGGGAAGCCCATAAAGCATATATTAGGGGTGAAATTATCCTCATGCAAAAAGGCTTATAATAAACTTATTGATGACCTTCTTAAAGAATACCACAGGCTACAGTTATAACACAAAAAGGATCCTCTTTCTGGGTCGAAGTCCCAACTGGAGGCCAAGCGCACTGAACTCAACTTAATTCTCACAACTAGGGCGGAGAAATCTATACATTGGGCAACACACAAATTTTTCCTTTGGAGTGATAAGCAGGGCAGCCTCTTAGTTAATAAACCTAACCCTAGACCTACTGACTCATGCCTACTAAAATTAAGGATGGTAGGTTGTCACAAAACCCAGAAAAAATTATTTCAGTTTTTGAGGACTTTTATGGCCGTCTATACAGTTCCAAAGACTCGAGATAGAATTGATGGGTTTCTTCGAAATCTTAACCTTCCCAAATTGGAATCCAAACATAAAGATATCTTGGAAAAGTCCTTTACGACTGAGGAATTGGATGGTGTTTTTCGATTTCTTAAAACGGGCAGCTCACCTGGCCCGGATGGCTTTTCTAATTTGTACTACAAAACATTTAGTTCAATTTTTGCTCCGCATTTGGTTGATTATTTTAATTTTCTGAGGGAGGGGCACCCTCTCTCAGGCGATGCTAACAGGGCATTTATAAGTGTGTTTCTTAAACCGGGGAAAGATGCTTCGGAGGTAGCCAATTATAGGCCAATTTCTTTGATTAATTGTGACCTTAAACTCATGACGAAGATTCTTTCAATTTGACTGGATTCCTTTTTAGGGGCCTATATCCACCTGGACCAGGTGGGCTTCATGCAACACAGGCAGGCTCCTGACCAAACAAGAAGGGCAATTGACCTCATATCAGTAGTAAACTCCAGCTGGGACGGGGGACCTCAACGCCAGGCAATGCTAATTTCCCTTGACCTCCAGAAGGCCTTTGACAGTCTTTCCTGGACATATCTGTTTAAGGTACTTTCCAGTATGGATTTTGGCTCCCATTTTACTAATTTGTTGCTTGCTCTTTATGATTCACGGGAAGCGAAAATATCGCTGGGGGGATTCTTTTCTAAAGGTATTCCGATTAGAAGGGGGACCAGACAAGGATGTCCTCTTTCTCACCTCCTGTTTGACTTGGCAATCGAACCACTAGCGATAGCCATGCGAAAGAACCCAAATAATAAAGGAATTAGGTATGGTCAAGTTGAACACAAATGCGCCCTATTTGCTGAGGATATATTAAAGTTTGTCACTTCCCTAACTACCACCTTGTCCAACCTCTTTAAACTTTTAGATGATTTTTCTCTTTGCTCAGGCCTACAAGTAAATAAAGCCAAATCCCAAGCTCCTAATATAAATGTTCCCTTAGGGTTGCTAGCAGCAATCAAAAGAAAATTTGATTTGAGCTGGAGTGAAGATTCCATCCAGTACTTGGGTATCCAGCTGTCCCCCTCTTACAGTAGCCTCTATGGGCTAAACTATACTCCTTTGACCAGGAAACTCTATGCGGACCTTCAGCTGTGGTCCAATTTACCCCCATCATGGCTGGGAAGGATTGCTGCTGTCAAAATGAATCTACTTCCTAGGCTACTTTATCTATTTCACACTCTTCCCAGGTCCCCCTGAAGGAGATTGTACTCCTCCAATCTAAAATAATGAAGTTTATCTGGGCAGGCAAAAAGAGCAGAATCCGTAAAGATACTCTATTTGCTCCTATGCAAATGGGTGGCTTGGGAGTCCCTCATCCTAAATACTATTATGTGGTGGCACAGGTGGCACAACTGTCACTGAGTACCTTGCACGGAGCCTGACCTCAATGGGATGAGATGGTTGAGAATCAGGATGGTTTCCCGGGTTCTATAGAATCTCTTATGTGGTGCAAGAAAAAGCCAAGGGGGATTTTAAAATGCCCGGCATTGCCCCTGATTCATCAAGCAGAATCGGATTATCGGTCGCGCATTCGTATTCGCGATCCGAAATCGTGCGCCATCGCGCTATTCAGCAACTGAAAAAGCTCGCGGCCGGAGCCGCGCATCTCCGGCAGCTTTACACTGGCGAGCTTGCATTAAAAGTCACTGTGCGGTAAACCGCGATCGATGGCCGCGCGTACTTTCGCGCTTCCAACGAGCGCGGATTTTATTGATGAATCAGGGGCATTGTCTCACTCCATTCAGCTCTGGGATAAATACTGCAATCACCCAAAGTTATCCTCCCAACACAAACCTCTAACTCTGCTTTGGAATAACCCGGATTTTCCGCCAGGCCAGCACATAGAAAATTTTAATTGGTGGATCTTAAAAGGCTTTAGAAGAGTGAAAGATTTGATAGATGTTCGTTCGGTGCTTATCAAATAATATTTGGATTATTTGACCAGTAAACGTGAAATCCCTCCAATGGAACATTTTCAATATAGACGATTTCGTTTATCAACACAATAATCAGACAAGCCCCGAGACCTATGCGATCCTCTCCATTCGAAAGCACTTGTTCATCAATAGCCTCCACAAGAGGGAAAATCTCTATTATTTATTCAGCCCTAGTCTCCCCTTCTAGTAAACTTAAATATATGTTAGACTGGGAAGCTGAACTGGGTACCACATGGGAATTGGAGGACTGGTGGGATACTGTTTACTCTCTATCTAAGGTCTCCTTAAACTCCTCGTTGGTGGAAGCCAACTATAAAGTCGCGCTTGGATGGTATCTCATTCCAGATAGACTGGCAAAAATGTTCCCATCAGTCTCCCCTTTATGTTTCCGAGGCTGCAATTCTAGAGGTTGTATGCTTCATATCTGGTGGTCCTGTCGGATTGCTAAGGAATTTTGGAACGAGGTATTTAAACTGATTTCTAGGATTTTACAGCGTGAAATTCAAAGCACCATGGAGGCAGCCCTATTCAACAAGTTGACCATGACCCTTCCCAGGCCTGCAATGAAATTGATCAAGATGATTTTACTGGCGGGTAGAATTTCATTGGCTAAAGCTTGGAAGTCAACCTCAATATCATTGGATCCCATTTTTACCAAATTAAACTGGGTTTTGATAAATGATAAACTTACCCATACTCTAAAAAACTCACTAGTCAAATTTGATGACATTTGGGAGCCCTGGAGTCGACAGCACATTGACAGTGATTTGCATAAAGTTACTTACAGATATAGTGAAATCTTCACTCCAGCTTCTCATACTTCCTCTATTTCCCCCCCCCCCCCCCCCCCCTTAATTTTTTGTTTGTTGTTTTCTCATGTTTATGGTTGCGACACAATTATATGTCACTACAATGTTCAAACACTGTTGTTTTTTATTTTTATTTCTCAGCATGTTTGTGACTTTTTTTATGATAATTTTTATTTTTGACTGGCCTGGATTTTCACCAATTACTGTGTTTGTACATTGTTTGTTTTGCCTTTTATATGCATATTTTATGTGTGTGTCTCTGTTCATCACTTGTAATGTCTTAGTTATATTTCCTTTTTTGAAAAATTTATTAAAAATATTGAAATACAAGCCAATGTAAATGCACAGTGGTATGTTGACTGTTGAAAATGCTTATTGTAATACATAGCACACATAGCATAGATGCTACTTTCTTCACATCCCATGGACAAAATGAAAGGAATAAATCACTGCATATAACTGAAGAACTGAGAAGCACAGCAGTTCATAGAAGGTTTGTGTTCTGGATAATGTATTATTTCATTTACCTTAAAAACCATATTCATTGTCACAAAATTGGTATTATGGAGCAAGTAAGCTAAATCTTTACATGACACATTAAACAAATGTTAGTTAAACAAAAGCCAAACATGAAGTTTCTTTTTTTCTAAGTTATTAGATAGAAAACCATTCCCAAAGATACCCATATCTATTATGAAAATTGAGGATACCTACCCCCCTACCCACTGATAAATGAAATATTTTAAAAATACCATACTTAACAGACTGACTTTCCATTAGGAAAAAAAAATAGTATCGATGTTACAAATAACATCCTCTTACCTGTATCTGATGATGGAGGAATTCCAAGAGACTGTGGAAGCATCAAAGCTACAGAACGTCGTGGGGATGGGCAAGATGGTGGGTTACCCAATGTTACTGAGGTCGGTGGTACTATTTTCAGACGGTCATTTTCTGCTTTCAAAAGGTCAACTTCAAGCTACAAAAAAAAATTTGAACAAGTTTAAACCACCATTTAGATTATAAAATTATTTACATGATAAAAGACAATATTGTGGGGGGCGTGGCCTGGCCGTCTCTGGAGATGACCGCATGATCTCTCCACTCTGACGGCACTGGCGGCTAAACTCCGCAAGCACTCACAACTCAGCGACATGGGCAAGTCCAAGTAGATTAAAGGAGGAAGCTTACCTCAATCAGGGCATTTGTTAGTGATATTCCCGCGGCTCCCCAGGATCCTAATATGGTGCCGGCTCCAATGTCCCCTCAGCACACGTGGCGTGTAGAGCGCATGGACATGCGGCGTCTGGATTATGCTGCAGCTGCTCGCTCTCTCAGTTCCTCTAGTCAACTTCCTCACAACCTGGCTTCCATAAAACGGGGAGAAGATCCACCGGAGGCTGCATCTAATGCGGGGGAGAGTTTCTCCACCTCTATAGAGGGTTCTCTATCACCAGAGGCACATCAGGCAGGGGGGGGGATTTCCTACTCTCCTGAAGCCCCCTATGCCTCCTTGGATGACACTATCCCGGCTGTTTTCCAGCCTGAAGCTATCTCCTCTCCCTGGGGAGAGGTGACAGGAGACTCTCCCTTTAAAAAAGCCCAACCCATGGGGCTGCAGGCCCCTCACAATTTAATAAACAAGGATCGGTGTATAAAAATCCTGAAGTGGGCCCCTCATGGCAGCAACATCTTCAAATGTTACCCACCAAGGCAGATTTTCAGCAGCTTATTACAGAAGTACAGTCTACCCTGTGATCTGAAATAGGGGCCCTACGTGCAGATTTACAGTCCCTAGCTGGGAGAGTGGGAGATCTTGATGAGAATTTACATCAGGCCAAAGGTGATATAGAAGCCTTAACCTATAAATCCTGGGACTACCACTTGAAAATCAGAGACCTTTATCGCCACTTGGAAGATATGGACACTAGAACTCGCAGAAACAACATCAGGGTCCGTGGTTTACCAGAGGCTACCCAAAATTCAGATTTGAAGCTAGTGTTGCAAGCCTTTTTTAACCGCCTGTTGGGGCGCCCTTCTTCATGTTATCGGCATTACTATGGCATTTCGGGCCTCGAGGCAACCTGCCTTGGTCGCAAGACCACTGGATGTTCTTTGTCATCTGACCGATACAGATCTTAAGAAAGAGATTATGGCGGCCGCAAGAAATATGTGTAATCTGGAGTTTGATGGAGCTACTGTACAGCTTTTTCAGGATTTATCCTGGCACACCCTACAACAACGGCGCCTCCTGCAACCACTCCTCACCATTCTACGGGATAATCATATCCCCTATAAATTGGGCTTCCTGTTCAGCCTAACGGCGTGCAGGGATGGCTTATCAGCTGTGCTACGCTATCCGGAGGACCTCCCCGCTGGGACATGGGAATTTCTTTGCCCAAACTCCCAGAATGGGAGCTTGAGGGCCCCTTACCTTCTCCTTCATCATTGTGGCAGGAGGTCAGGCCCAGGAAGCAATCCAGGCGAAGGGTTCAACATTCTCCTCCACATACCATATCCTTTTGCATACCATATCCTTTTTGATACTGACATTTTCATACTGTTTATCTCAGAGAATTATGTGGTTTTTTCTACTATGTTCATACAATGTTTTAGCATCTTGTTTCTCCCTACTTTAACCTGTTGGAGATTACTGCTGGGTTTCTGCCCGTACTGGTATTGCTGTATTACTTATGTTTACCATTATATATGTTGGATCTCACTAATTGGTGAGGCTCCGTGCACTTTACCTAGATGTCCCAGGAATTGATGCTAATTCACACCCTGCTATTACTTTTATATATATATATTATATATGCCTGACATGATATGGATGTGCTATCCCAATGTTAATTAGATAGCGCTAAGACTAGGTTGCATTTTTGTTTATGGTGCACATGATGTTACTTCTCAGTATTTTATTTCTTTGTCCTGTGACTTCATGGGGGGTTCTGCACTGGGCCCGGTTTTTGGGGCGAGGTGTGGGACATCCTTTTGAAGCTCTTATCCTGCTAGACCGCCGGTGCCGGTCCAATTTGGTTTCTGATGTTATCTTGTTTGTCTGTTCATTGCTCTGGGGACTGTTGGGCCCCTGACCCCCTTGGAAGTGTTGGTACACCCGCCACGTACTGTTGTTCCTCAGTGGTTCCTAGGGACTCCTCGGGACCGGTGGGCGACGAACACCCCTTAGTCGCTTATATGCGACTGATTCAGGTTGGTTTAATGTATGTGTGTTTAATTTTCGGTTCCCCTGTCCTTTCTTCCCCCCCCCCCCCAGGAGGGCATTTTGCACTGCTTCATGATGCTATTCTGGGTGCAAGTGGTTTGCCTTCCTACCAGTTCTTCCACAGATAAAATGGTTCTAATCGGATTGTATTTTAATGGCGACTAAATTTTTTTCTCTCACTGTTAAGGGGCTGAATTCTAACACTAAGAGGAAGTTGGTGCTCAGGGAATTTAAACGCCATTCGGCAGAGGTTATTTTCCTGCAGGAGACATAATATGATCACACAGGCACTTTTAACTTTGCCTTCAAATACTACCTGCATGCCCATTCGGCAAATTCTCCCTCCAGAAAGAAAGCAGGGGTTGCCATTTTAATTAGGGACTCCTTTAGGTTTACACCAACCCTTTCTGTTATTGACCCTGATGGCCGGTTTATAATACTACATGGTATGCTGCAAGGAGTCCCCTTGACTTTATGTAATATCTATGCTCCTACTGTGGGTCAGCTGCCATTCCTCTCTTAAGATATTGGCTTTACTGGACGAGTTTGCCCATACCGTCCTTATCTTAGGGGGTGATTTTAATGATATTTTCTCCCCAACTCAGGACAGGCTGTCTACCTTCACACCCCCTCCGCCAACTTCTGTTCTGCAGCAATCTAAGGCCTTTCGACAGCTCATTAGACGCTACCAAATATAAGATAGCTGGCGCATTCAGCACCCAACAAATAGACAGTTCACATTTTACTCCCCGCCTCACCACACTCACACTTGCATTGATTATATTTTTATTAACCTTCTGCTACTGCGGAACAGTGTATCTGCAGACATTCATCCTATTACTTGGTCAGATCATGCCCCGGTCACCCTGGATGTTTTTCTTGCCCCCTCTAAAACTAGAGTCTGCCATTGGAGATTGGATGACTTTCTCCTTAAAAATGAAGATACCAAATTGGTCCTCACTACAGATACTCAAGATTATTTCATTGAAAACAAGGGCTCAGTGGCGCATACCGTTACACTTTTAAGCGAGAGCTCAGAGCCACACACTGACCTCTAATAACCGCCTTGTGAGCCTCCCACTGAGCCCTTGTTTTCAATTAAATAATCTCTAATCTGCAAAGCACTGACTGAGCGGAAGCTACGCTCTGCGGAGGCAAACTGAGAAAGTCAGTTGGATGATGCAACGCACCCGACAATTATACTACCACAAAAGGTAACAAGGCAGATACACTACCATGGCCATCAAAGACGAACACGGGGTAATAAGAAATGATCTGTCCTGTATAGCCTCCTGTTTTGAAACCTACTACACTCAACTGTATCAGGTCATGCATCAAGCACAGAACTCTTTAGGGAGCACTTTACAGGAGAAAATAGATTCCTACTTAGCAGAACTACTAGATCTCCCACAGCTGTCGGAAGAGCACCTAGAACATCTCAACTGAACCATTACCGAGGATGAAATCTCTAAAATTATATCTCATCTTCCATCTAATAAAGCTCCTGGTCCAGATGGCCTATTGTACTTATATTACAAAACCTTTCTACCAGAATTACTCCCACACTTAGAGGCTTTATTTAATGATTTTTTGCAGGGTAAACCTATTCCGCCTTCCATGTCCAGCTCCCACATCATGGGTATACCCAAATCGGGTAAAGATCCGATTGACTGCGCTAACTATAGAACCATAGCACTACTTAATTTGGATCTTAAAATTTACACCAAACTGCTGGCCAACAGACTCTCTAAGCTCCTTCCATATTTAGTACATGGGGACCAAACTGGTTTTATCCCTTTTCGTCATGCAAGTTAATAACACCCGAAGGGTTATCGATGTTATAGATATCCTTAACAAACATGAAACCCCATCCCTGCCCTGATTCTTAGCCTAGATGCAGAGAAGGCGTTTGATCGCCTTAGTTGGCCGTTTATGTTTTTCACATTTGCCAAGCTGGGATTTTAAGGACATTTTGTCAAGGCAATTCGGTCCCTTTATAGAAACCCCACAGCCTCTGTTAAATTGCCCCATGCCTCTTCCAGACAATTTTCTAATAAAAATGGCACACGTCAGGCGTGCCCACTGTCCCCCATTTCTGTTTGCCTAAAGTATCGAAACTTTGGCAGCAAAAATTAGGTCTAATCCAGATATCCAAGGTGTTCGGGTAAAGGAGTCCTCCTACAAGATTTCGCTATATGCGGATGATGTGCTTCTTACACTGACACAACCTACTATTACTCTACCGAATATGTTGTCTGAACTACATTCGTTCGGTGAAATTTCAGGTTACAGGTTCAGGTGAACTCCTCTAAAATGGAGGCCTTACCTTTACATATGCCAAACCTGCAACTTTCAGCGTTGCAAGACAGGTACTCCTATATGTGGCGGGAACATTCTATTGGTTACTTAGGAACTCAGATAAGGGCTACATACGACCAGCTATACTCTAGTATACGGCCAGTGTAATTTTCCACCATTGTTCTTAGAGCTTCAGAACTACTTAAACAAATGGAAAACACACCCGTTATCGCTTCTGGGACATATAGCATCAGTAAAAATGATACTCCTACCTAAACTTTTATATTTATTTGAGACCCTCCCAGTGCTGGTTCTCGTCCAGACCCTGAAAAAGCTACAAGCTGTTTTTTTGAACCTTATCTGGGCACATAAGTGACATAGACTTTCCAAGTCGGTACTGTAGTTTGTACACCAAGGGAGCTTGGAGGGCTGGGAACTGCCTTTTTGGACCTCACTAACTTCCTCCACTATTTGTAGGGAATTGGAGGAATCCTGGATCGCTCCGATCCACCCTAATGTGATGCTTTGGAGATCCTCCCTCCTATTGGCAGATAAGGATTTGCTTTCACCAATGCTGTTTACTAGAAACCTATGGCGGACTTATAAGATTAAATATACTCTATCCTTCACAGCATTGGTACTGGCGCCCATTATCCACAACCCCATACTGCCTGATAGTCTTACCAGAGGGATGTGGCAGTCCTGGAGGGAGAGGGGACTATTCCATCTTAGGAATATCTTACACCCTGTGGAGAAGAGGTTGCTCTCCTTTTCGGAAGTTCAAGTTTTGCGTATCTGCAGATTAGACACTATGCCCTCTCCCTCACCCAGGCATCTAGGTTTACAGTAATTACTTCCTTTGGGAGGATATGCATGACTGGTCCATATACTAAAAGTCTGGTTTCTTTAATTCGCCACCTACTTCATACAAGCATACGAGGGATTTCTGGTAAATTTGCATATATGAGCACCTGGGAATCTATTCTAGGCTGCACTTACAGTGACAGTGATGAGTGGTCTGATTTCTGGGAAGCAGCACATAAAAGCTCGATCTGTACATTATATAAGGAAAATTTGTACAAAATAATATTTCGAGGGTACCACACACTGGATGTGTTGCACAGGTTTTTTCCCGCTGTGGACCCTATTTGCTGGTGATGCGCGACACAGTGGGAAACTCTGGAACATGTTCTGGTATTGTCCCTCTATTCAGAATTTTGGGACCAAGTCCATAAGCTGCTTCAAGATGTGACCCAACAGCTTTTACTAGATCCGCCTAACCATTTATTGGGGCTACCCTTTACGGGCCTCCCCAAACTTACTAGTAAACTGATTTCCCATAAACTGGTGGCAGCTCGCACCCTGATTCCAACCAGATGGAAATCCACCCTGCCTCCCACTCTAGAGGATTTATATACCCGTATCCAGGATGTTCACCTAATGGAATACCTTACGGTCCTCATACAAAACAAAGTGGATAGATTCAAATTGATTTGGGATCCATGGGACGCCTTCTACTCACAGATGCAGGACTAGGGAATAGTTGTGCATACTTTACCCTGGAATATCTTACTATTAATGCCCACCTGCCCCCCCTTCTCCCCCCTTTTATTGCTCTTGGTTGTTAATAATATGACTTATTACATGTTTTTGTTTTTATTGTGTGTTTTTTTACTTTTATTTTTTGTTTTTTCCTTTTCTTTTTTTCATTGTCTGTTTCCAGCAATACCGGATGGGATTCAATTTCTGACTCTGGACTCAATATTATTTGAATGTAGCATTTGCTACCTTGAACAAAGACATATACTTTGATTGTTGTGTATCTTGCCGCCCCCCCAATGTTTATTTGTATTATGCATATTGATCCTATACCTGTATTGCTATGTTTCCTTGTTTATATTTACAGAAAATTCAATAAAAACTCAGTTTCAAAAAAAAAAAAGACAGTATTGTGCCATAATTCTGAACAGGCTACCAAATAAATGTCTTAACCACCAATTTACCCACAATTATTTTTAAAAACACCTTTATATTTGTCTTTCCACACAAAAAAAGTATAGACAAAGAGCTAAAATTTTGAACATACTGTACCTTAAAGAGGAGCTTCATCCCTACACTTTTAGCTCACTGCTAACTTTTGCTCTAATCCTACAAAACTGCTCATCTTTGTTTCGGCATCTGTCACTGCTTACATCTGCAACCTCTTTCTTCTCTCATCATTTCTGCGCCTCCATCACTGTTCATCTTTGCATGAATCCACTGCCATTAATTATCACTTCCATTGATTATCACTGCCTCCCTCCTACCCTGACCACCTTTTCATCTGCTTTGTCAACCACTAATCACCTTTGCACCATCCTGCACAGCTCTTTTTCATCCACCACTAATCACCTGCAACCTCCAAAGTCCACTGGACCTTTTTGTACTTCCCTGAAGCCCTTGTCCCACCACTTTCCGGCAACAGTGCTCATCTCTGCTCATGTCATGCAAAACTCCCTTCACCACTGCAACCCTTCTTTCCTACTAATCACCTTTGCACCAAACAGAACCCCACTTGGCCACTGTAACAAAATCCCAGCACAATCCCAACAAATGGTTTAAAGAGAAATTTTTTAAACTTTTAGCAAGTCTATCTGTGCCCCACCTGCTGTTTGGGAATAACTAATTAATACATAATGAATGCATCTACAAAAAAAAACAAATTTACACAAAATAACTTAATACATTGCTGATGCTCTACAATTCTTAATAGGTTATTACAGAACTGGCATCTAACAATATTATATCAAATATGATTACTTACATAGCAGCTCATTTCTAAAAGTAAAGAAAAAGTAGTGGTATAAACAGCATGCTAATCTTGTCCAGTCCATGAATGGGATTTAAAGCCTTTCACTGTTTTTTACCTGCATATTGTGCATAGTTTCCCGTAGTTGCTCCAGCTGATGAGCAGAGTTAAGAGCTTCCAAGCGAATATCGGTTAACTTCATCTCTTTTTCCCACAATTCTGAACGTAATTCTGATACTTCTCTCTTCTCTGGCTCCTCCCCTTCTTGAGTCTCAAATATGCTACGCAGATATGGAAATATTAACTGACTTTATACTGACAACTTAACTGCTACTCATTTTAGTTACTGTAAAAAAAGATATCACAACCAGAATATACATGGTGACATAAATTACGAAAAATTTTAAAAATATAGATTTGCATAGAGATTTCTAGTGCATCCCCATTGGTCCAAAATTTATTCAAATAGGCTACTTGCAACTAAAAAGACTTTTTACATTATACCCAGCTATATGTGAGATACATACACAGAAGACGAAGGCGATGAGCGTATTGAAGGTGATGGTGGACCTGGAGGTCCCTGTTGCTGTTTTGGAGAGGTTGGTGCAGATGAATCTGGAGTGGCTGCTTCTTCTATATCAGAATAAGAATTGCCTGACTTGGGCCCCTTCTTCATGCTGAATGCCTTATTAAATGAGCTACGCAGCTGTAAAGGGAAAATTATATATTCTAATCTCAGACACTATAAATAGCAGATTTGAAAAAAATGACTGAAAATTATAATGTTACTGGGAAACATTGCTTTTCAAGTCAGCATTGATATCTCTCATATTTACATCTTCACATGGTTCTTTCAAAAATGAAATTTACAGTATTTCAGTAGCATTTCAGTGCCTACAACATCCTTGGTTGGGGATGATAAAAACTAAATTATGTTAAATGAACATAAAATGAGCATTACCTCTAGAGGTTTTACATTTTTTTTATATGTTGTTCCAAGAAAAAGCTTACCCAGCTCTTCTTCTTCTTCTTTTTGGCATCACTATCCTTGACACTTCCGGCACTGCAGTGACTGGATATGCTATTTAGACTGGAGATGCTATCAGAAGAATTCTGGCGCCTAATTCGCAGCTCTAGATAGAACCACAAAATAGTGATAATATAGGGTTATCAGCTTATTACACTGGTCAACAAACATTTTCTGGCCAAACAGATTAAAGTCATTTTAGGTTATGTTTGATGCAGATTCTAAATATGGTATTTGTTCTGCTAGATTTGCTATAGTTTTTGAAATAATGACCTCAATAAAAAAAACTCATAAAAAAACGAATGAAACTAGATTAAACTAGATATGCTTACATATACAAAAATAAATTTTTGAAATACTTAATGTCAATATATTTTATTTTCAGTATATTTACAGAACTAATCATAAAGAAGTCATTGAAAAACCCTGTATGATTTCCTTTTATGCTGATGATCAGGACAATCACGTTAAAGGCTCCAGCAGTAGTCTGCCATCATGTGTCTATCGCATCTGCCCTGATACCTTTTCTTCCATTGCCTATACATCTTGATGGAACCTCTCCCCTTGTTCTCCACTGAAATTGCCTAGTTTTTCTGGAAATTTTAGCAAATGGCTATGAAGATAGTGTACCTTTATGCTCATAGTAGCACAAACATTTTTAAAGTTTAAGAGCAAGAAGTTCTTGACAACCATGACATAGCTGTGTCAGGCAGAAGCTTTAGTATCAGTCATGAAACCTGTGAAATTTGAATCATTTATCAGTTTCTGAATCTGGGATCCATCAAAGATTTCTGCTTTTAATTTTTCAATACTCAATCCAGGGAAGAATCTACAAATGTATTTGAAGCAATAGCCATATTTGTTTAGAGCTTCAACAAATTGTGTCATTAATCCCAACTTATGTGTAGTGGAGGGAGAATGATTTTTTCTTTGTCAACCATTGGCTTGTTATTGATGTTCGCTGCACCTTTTTTCATGTTTTCCCTTGGAGGCCATGTCACTTTTTTTTCAGTGATCCTGCTTTGCTCTACTATCCTACAAGCAGATGAAACATGGGTACTTGGTGTATCCACTTTGCTGTCCAAGTAGGAAGTTCACCATTTATAAATCAACACATTTGGACCATTGGTGTTCATGATAGCAAAGCTTTTGTAAGACCATTTGGATATTTTCATATTCTTCTTTAAGTTTTGTTGAGTGACTAATTGGAATTGATGCATAGCAGTTGCCATTATGCAGTAAAACAGATTTCAAACTTCGAGTGGAACTGTCTATGAAAAGCCGCCAATATTCTGGTTCGGTATTCTGGTACTCCTATATGGGCTAATAGTCCAGGGATGGTACAACAGTACACAAAGTCTCCATCCTCACTGACATATGGTTGGAGTGTCACCCCTCTTGTCCTATAAACAGTTATTTTAACTTCTGGTCTGAGACAGTTCTTTTCTATTAGCCTGGATGCTAAAAGTACAGATGCTTGTTTTAACAGTCTCAGGTCACATATTAAATCATTGAGCTCTTCTTGGGAGAACTGCTGGTTTGAGGAAACACTTCCTTCATATTCACTTCCACTGCTAACTACTGGATTACACTCCAAAGAATATCCTCCATGTCGGACACAGGAATATCAGGGAGTGTACTGAACATAAGCATGTATGGGAACATAAGCACCATGGGGAACAGGTCATCTTGCTGATTCCAAATCAGGGTACTCCCACTTGTTTTTCTTGGGCTCTTGCAATACCATAGGTACACCAAATTTCAAACTTTTCAGTTTTACTTTTTTCCACTGACGTAGAAACTTTACACAAGTTTTGCATACCATATTGGGAGCCCAATACTTATCTTGGTCCCCCAGTTTATTACCAAAATATGCAAGATATACTTGTTTCACAAATTCTGTAATGTTTCTTCTCCGCTTTTGCTGAGAATATTCACCACAAATGTAGCAAAATACATTAGGGTCATTTAAACAACTTCTTCTTGAAGAACTCATATTTCTGTAAAAAACAAAAATGTATGAATAAAAAGAAGGCAAATGAAAGTTTCGCGAAATCAATGCTACATTTAATATATAAAATGCAAAACATTGGTGTAAATAAAGATTGATATATGCTGCGTTAACATTTGTTATTGGTAAAATCGTATCACAAGAACTAGAGCCAATTCAATGAAACTGATGTAATTTCTGGATTCATCAGACCTGAAATACACTTAATATTTTGAAAAATCCTTCCAAATGGAAGCAAATCTTTTTTTGTTAAGCTGTGTTAACAGTGCAGGATCCAGCTGCAAAACGCCAGCAAACAAATGAAATCAAATACATGTGAAAATGAACTAAATTATATGCAAAGGACAAAGGACTAGGTCAGTAGAAGATTTAGGAAATTCCCATCCTTATACTTCACAGAATTGATACACTATAACTGAATCTGATAAAACTCAAACCATGTGCTTGCTTTATAAGCTATTCAGTGTTTTTTTTACAGAATACCAGTTGCTACATTTTTGTCTCTTTTCATTTAATACTTTAAAAAACAGGATTTGGGAAAACTTACATTTCTTTCTATAAAATTTACCAATAAAAAGTGTTATTTTAACTCTCTGCTTTAATTGCTCTCTACAACCATTGTGATTTGTCCAGTGGTCAATGCTTTCTGTCACTCTTCTATACAATAAAATTGACTGTAGGCAGGGAAACCGTGCCAGTTCTAAAAAATGTCAGATCTGGCCATCTGCTGAGTACCCATAGCAGCTGTATATTTCTTCTTAATTTAGGCTTTGGGCTCAGAAATTAAAGGTGGGACTGGCAAAATACAGCACATCTTTGCCTTGAGATATGACCTATTTCAGTATTGCAAACAGTGGAAAGGTGCATCAGCATCATATTTGATGGTAATACAAAGGTTAATAGCTGGACATACACGGATAGACACTGTTGCTTGAAACATATATTTTGGAAATATACAGCCAACAGTGTATAAATAAACAAACATAGCAATGAAAAACTGTCACACACTATTCACTGCAATCTATAATCTTTATTCTGCAAAATAAACAGAATAATGTTTACAGAAAGTGACAGCGTACCCCGTGGTGCAGGTTCTTGTGGGTTGAGCGCCCCCTGGATGACAGCCTGTGCCTCGGAGTTCTTGGACTTTAATGATTCGATTGTTTCTTTCAGTTCTACAAGCTCAGAGTCCTACAATTAAAAATTTGCAAGGTTAAAAAAAAGATAAAACTATAATTGCTTTCTACTCTTCCTAACACAGTTGTTATTACCTTTCTAACACTTTGTATAAAGTACATTTTAAACAGCTAACATAACTGCACATATAGCACTCCAGTTAACGTATGTTTTTAGTGCAGACAAAAACAAACGTTTCTGTAAGGGGTCCCTATGTAGGAAGATTTATTTAGTCTAGTACAGAAATACATACCTTGTCTCAAGCTTTACCCCCACCCTACGAGTCCCATAAAACTGCTCCTCCGCTGTATATCTAACATTGCTTCTCCATAGAAACAATAGTTTGTGGGGATTATCAGTCTATGCAGGAAGTGTGTTACTGTCATGTTCACAGAGTGAAAATTAAACAAAAAGAGCTTGACAAAAAATGACGCAACTACCACATCTAAGAACTTTGAGGTGACACTATATCAATTTTTTGTTTTTGCATTTAAATGCATCTAAACACTTTGCAAAAGCTTGCAGATCAAATGCTCTTAGAAGCTAAGATCAGGGGGCGTGGCATGCGGATTGCAGAGTGGCATGCGGATTGCAGCGTGGCCTGTGGATTGCGGCGTGAGCAGTGTTTCCTGTGAGCTCCGTGTCTGCTCCGGAGGTATACACCCGTAATCTTCGGTCAATCAGCTTTTAGGAGCCCTAGAGTACTCATGGTGAGACGCAAGCAGCCAAACTGCATTAGCAAGACACAGAGACGCACCGGCCTTTTGCGGTATTTCCCCGCGAAACCATCTTAGAAAGCCTGAGTGGGAGGCCTCCAATGTGGCGTCCCCATGTGCTCAGCCTGACAACACTATCCCTGAAGCACCTCTGGAGGGCTCTCCCATCCCGTGCGCACAAGTCCGACCTCGTCTTTGACATCTTCCCCTGCTTCTCCTCGGCTCACTGTGCAGTCTACAGCAAAGCTCTTCCCCTGCACAGACCTTGCCACGAGATTAACAGGCATTATTGCATTTCATCTCATTCAAGCATGACATAAACTCCCTATTAGAGCGGATAGAGGGATCATAAAGGCTGCTTTTTACCCTGTTTCCCCGATTATAAGGCACTCTCTTATATTTTTTGAAATGCCAAAAT
Source organism: Pyxicephalus adspersus (assembly GCF_032062135.1). Lineage (NCBI taxonomy): Eukaryota > Metazoa > Chordata > Amphibia > Anura > Pyxicephalidae > Pyxicephalus > Pyxicephalus adspersus. The sequence continues at coordinate 108,277,140 of NC_092858.1, forward strand.
ATGCCCTGGGTCTTATTTTCAGGGGATGTCTTATTTTTCCATGAAGAAGACTACAGTACACATTTATTGTTGAAAGTCACTCATGATCACTCATGTTCCATTGATTGTCCCCTTCTGATCACTCATGTGCCGTTCATATTCCCCTTCTGATCACTCATGTGCCGTTCAAATTCCCCTTCTGATCACTCTATGCCATTGATTGTCCCCTTCTGATCACTCTATGCCAATGATTGTCCCCTTCTGATCACTCTATGCAATGACTGTCCCCTTCTTATCACTCTATGCCATTGATTATCCCCTTCTGATCACTCTATACCATTGATTATCCCCTTCTGATCACTCTATGCCATTGATTGTCCCCTTCTGATCACTCTATGAAATGATTGTCCCCTTCTGATCACTATGAAATGATTGTCCCCTTCTGATCACTATGAAATGATTGTCCCCTTCTGATCACTATGAAATGATTGTCCCCTTCTGATCACTATGAAATGATTGTCCTCTTCTGATCACTATGAAATGATTGTCCCCTTCTGATAACTCTATTCCATTGACTCCATTGTCCCCTTCTGATCACTTACCCGTAATTAAGTGCAGGGATCTCCGTTAGGGCAGGGATCAGCAGCTTGCTTCCTTGTTCAGAATCGTGTGCAGGCTTTTTACTTTCAGTTTGGCTCAGGAATAGACACGCCCTGCAGCCAGCATCAGAGACACACACGCTGCAGCCAGCATAAAGGACACACACGCAGGATCAGATATCTGGAGCTGTCTTATAAACGGGTGAGTGTCTTATTTTAATTATTTTTTTAAAAATCGGGCGTGGCTTACTTAATGGGGATGTCCTAAAATCGGGGAAACACGGTAGCAACATCTTACAGCCAACGATACCAAGATAACAAAATTAGAATCTAACTTCACACAATCAAAAGCTAAAATCATGGCTGTGGAACAGTCACATTCCCAGCTTAGGTCGCTGCTTACCACAGTCTCATTAAAAATCGATGATTTGGAGATGGAGAACAGCGTGCACCACAATAATGTGCGGCTCATGGGTATTTCAGAGGCCACAGCGGGAGCGGATTTGAGGGCGACCACAGTAGCCATATTGAATATGGTGAGGGATCGCGATGCCGCTACAGATATAGAGCTGGACTGCGTGCACAGGGTTGGTCAACGTAGAGCTCCTCCTAACGATGTGTGTGTAGGATACATCACTACAACTTGAAGGAGATACATACGTAAGGCATGGCAAAAGGGGCCACTTGACTTTGATGGAGCTAATATTCAAATCTTCCCTGATGTGTCGAGCCGTATATTACATATGCGCTGCATACTACTGGACCACATAACTTCTGCCCAAGCAGCACCCTATCGCTGGGATCACTCCTTTCATTTAGCACACTCCTGCTCAACTGCCAGCCTTGAGTTTCTTGGGTCAGATCCCATTCCAGTACCTGATTGGCTAACATCCACAGAAGAGCTGCTGGGGTCTCCTTTACGTTTGCCCTCAAACTACCTGAGAGAAAGACGACAAAGAAACCGCACGGTGTCTAGCCCACCTGCACCTAATACCAGAGATGCACCAAGTCCTAACTCACCTGAAACATTCTAGTGTTACAAATTGTTTCAGTGGATTTACCCTATGTTAATTACTGAACGTTGTGTCTACTAGATTCTTGGTTGACTTTTTTCATGCTCCCTGCCTAGAAATAGTTGTTTTTCTTGGAACACTTTACCAGTCTTACCACTTGGACCTCTCAGCGCATTTATGCACAACGCCATGCCATCTACATGCCAACATCCAAGAGGCACTGTGGGGTCAGCAGCGCACGTGAGATAACTATGTGATGTTTTATGACGGTTTTGTATATATGATATTTACAGCATTGCCTTAAAGATATATTCTAAGTCAGATATGGTCGACCTATCTCATCTCATTATAGTGCATATTTGTTATAACGTTGATAACATTGGGTAATGTCATTACTAGTTACTGCCTCTCTAATTAATCTATGGTTTGTTTTACTGTCAGCCAAGGCTTACTCCTCCCTGGAGACAGTCTCCATGCAAGAATGGTTAAAAATGATTGACCATATTTCTGTTTTTTTGTTTTTTTTTTTGCTTAAGATGATTGTATTGCCGCAGCAGTGGACACTGCTCTGCTGCCTTCACTTGTGTACCCCCCAATTAGGCCTCCTTACCTCCTATTAAAGGTTAGAGGCTTTATTGCTATCCAAACCTACTTAGCGCTAGGTCCTACACCCGTACCCACCTGACCACCTTCCTCTCCTATCTACTCACCTAAATCCCCATAGCTCACTGGTTGGTTTTTCCCCTTTTGCCTGGTAGGCCTCAACCAACTCAAGTTCATATCGCATAAAGGTCTTATTTCACCAACAAAAAGATGCATACTGCTAAAAGAACTCGATAGGACCAGGTGCAGTGTCGCATTTTTAAAGGAGACCCATTTCAGACATGACAGGGTTCCTACCCTACGCAATAGACGCTTTCAGGTAGCGTACCACTTCACTTCCCTTGACTCCAAGTCAAGGGGCGTCAGTATTGGTTTGACAAAACATTTGAAATGGTTCCTGACCTCAGTGCGCACTAATCCAGGGGGTAGATTGCATATTGTACAGGGCACTATAAACTCACAAATATTCACAGTCATCAATCTGTACGCCCCAAATACTGGTCAGCTATCCCTTCCTGGAGCAGGTGCTTGCTAAAATTGATAAATATGGAGTAGGTACTATTCAACATAACAATTAATCCTGGGCAAGATGTCTTCTAAAAGGTCCTCCCACATGACCTATGTGACGCACAAGCGTTTAAAATCCCTGCTCCATGACCATCAACTGGTAGATATTTGGCGTATCCAGCACCCTACCCTAAAATAAATTATTTTCTGGTTTCACATCACACAATCCCTTTGATACTGATGCTGATACACGTGAGTAAGATAGTAGAATACCCTAAAGATTCCGGTATGCCCCCTATTTCAAATGAATGGACTGAGATCTTTGATAAGCCAATTACGATGCAGGAATTACAGAAAGCCCTGACGCAAGCTGCTTCAGGATAAGCTATGGGTCCTGATGGCTTAACCTTACAATATTATAAGAAGTTCTTACAGATTATAGGCCCACACTTAGTGGACACATATAACGCCATATCTCAAGGACACCTACCTTTGAGAGACATGCTGTCAGCGTATCACTAGGATACTAAAACCAGATAAAGACCCACAGTCGTGTTCCAGTTATAGACCCGTATCACTGCTGAACTGTGACCTTAAACTTTTCGCTAGTATCTTAGCTCAAAGACTGACTCCACTTTTCAGTATTATGATCCATCCTGACGAATGTGGTTTCCTCCCCTTTCGGGAGGCTAGGGATAATACCACCCGCACATTGAACATCATTGACTATGTACACACCCACAAACTCCCGTTCATGCTCCTCTCCACAGACACGGAGAAAGTGTTTGACAGGGTGGACTGGTGACCTGCACACGCTTCTAGAATATATCGGTCTCCCGGGCCGATTTTTGGCTTAGATACAAGCATTCAATTCTGGACTGACAGCACACATCAAGATTAATGAGCAGTTGTCCCAACCCTTTCCCATTAGCAATGGTCCGAGGCAAGGGTGTCCCTTATCCCCGTTGTTATTTATCCTTACTTTGGAGCCCTAGCTTCGATGTATTCGTTCCAATTCCAATATAAAAGGTGTTACCGTTGCCAATCTGGAACATAAAACAGCAGCATATGCAGATGATTTATTATTCTACATTACTGCCCCAACCACCACGCACCCTAGTCTTTTAATGGAAATCCGGTGATTCGCAGAATTGTAAAATTATAAGAATAATATGCAAAAATCAGAGGCCCTTAATGTATCTCTCCCTAAAAAATAACAGAAAATGCTGGAACCACATTTCCCTTTTAAGTGGGTTACTACTTCACTTTCCTATCCAGGCATCTAGATCCCTTCAGATTTAACTTGAGTAGTGGAACATAATTTAATCCAACTTCTTAACAAAATCTGTAAGGATTTTTATAAATGGTGTCAAATGACGTTTACATGGTTTGGGAGATGTAAAATACTCAAGATGAACGTCATGCCCGAGCTCCTATACCTGCTCCAAGCCAATCCCGTGTGCATACTGATGCATGTTCTAGCCCAGGGGTCAGCAAACTCCCGCCTTTAGGCCAGATACGACCTAGCAGGTAATTTGTTCCGGCCTAACGCCCCCTGGCCGATCCAGCCTAATGCCAGCCAGCAACCCATGGCTCCGGAGGATCAGCCAGGGGAAGTTAGGACCTATCGGAGCCGGAGTCGCCGGAGCTCCAGAGCCGCTGGAGCTCCAGTGCCGCCTCCTTGCTGTGGCCCTCCTATTTATTGCGGCTGACGTTGACACTTCTGCCCGTGTGGTAAATGGGGAATGCTCTCTGAAGGAAAATCCCTCTCCTCCGCAATGCATACAGAGGAGAGGGATTTAACTTCAGGGGGCGTTCCCTGGTGGTGAGCAGAGCCATTAGGGCGGGACTCAGAGTTAGGCCTAGTGTGCTCTCACCCACCCCTGAAAGGGCCTAGTAGCCATAAAAGTTTGCCGGCCCCTGTTCTAGCCAAATTTAGGATGGAATTTCTTAGATTTCTTTGGCACCCGGATACACTGAGAATAGGTGTCAAGACACTCACCCTTCCCAAAATTTATGGCGGAATGGCATTCCCGGATGCAATCCTTTTTCAACAGGCAGTGCATCTGTCACGTTTGATAGACTGGTGCCGGAATAAGCAGCTGAAACTATGGGTACTGCTGGAGGATGCAGTCTCCCCGATAATAGATGCCATGTTAGTAGCCATTTCTAGATATTATAAGTCAAACTCCACTACATACCCCTCTCCGCTGTGTTTTGTGTTAGAACACCCAGATTTTCCAGCTGGGTTGCTAGACCCGGTATTTAGATCTTGGCGCCGCAAGGTAATACACAGTGCCATACATTTTATCTCACAGGGTACTGCTATCACAACTCTAAAGAGAACAAGAGCCTACTTTGAGCAACTGGCACTCCCTTTGGAGAAGATGTGTGCTGGTTCGGGACAGTGCAGAGGCACTCTATCTTATGCCTACAAAACTTTAATAATGTCACGGATCTCAGCCACACCCCTATTCATGATCAGATGGGAAGCAGATTTAGGGATATCCTTCACAGAAGAGCATATGATATGATACTATACTATGGGCATAAGGCAGCGATTAGTAATAAGTATCAGGAAAAAAACTACAAACTCGTGACACATTGGTATAGAACGCCCACTAAATTAGCGAGCATAAACGCTCAGGCAGATGATACATGCTGGAGGTGTAAAGCGGCCTCAGGTATGCTCCTTCACATCTTCTGGGAGTGCCCAGTGTTGACAAACTTTAGGTTGGGCTTTGCTGATCTAACATACAAACTCACAGACAAGGATATAATAGGAAAGGCAGAATTAGCCCTACTTCATGTCTCCAACATGTCCAGGAAACAATATAAATATTCCCTTCTACACCATCTACCTAATACGGCAAAAGCATGCACTCTGTCATGTTGGAGAGGATAACCTACCAACGATCAGTCAGTGGCTGAGAAGAGTGAAGGACATATATTGTATGGAAGAAATGATGACCACAGGAACATAAAAGGCAGAGAAGTTCACACGCACCTGGTACTACTGGATACAAATCAGTACTACCTCGGAGTACAGCTCATTAATGCTCCAGACCCAAGCCGAATAATTAAAAAACTAAAAATTTTTTAGGCCAATCAAGTCTGTTTATTACCCAGGACGGTGCCCTGGAACTCTAAGGGTTAATTTCCTGCAACACTATAATACGTTCAAAGTGCGTACAATCCCCCCCTCTTCTATCCTTTTCAACCCTCCCTACCCTGGTTTATACAAAAAACGACATACTTTATGGTGTGTAACAGCTGGCCAAATAAATCACAGGGTTTCGTCCAGGATGACAGGTACATTTGCCCCAGATACAGGTTAGACGCAGAGTATTTTTTTGTTTAGTCAGTTTGCCCCAGATACAGGTTAGACGCAGAGTATTTTTTTGTTTAGTCAGTTCTCCTTTTTACCTGAAGGTGGGGTTTGAAGTACCAGTCTTCTTGGCCAGGTGGGGGAGGTAAAGAGTCCTGGGTATTATCAGGTGTAACTGTCTCACCTGAAATGCATCCTGGAAATTAGGCTGGGAATATAAACTCCCAGCCTGCTTATTCCGAAATACCTCTGCTAAAACCATAGCCTGGGAGGTGTTCCAAGTTTTCAGCCAAGTAGGAGTGGCTTACTGATCAAGGAACCCCGTTTATATGTCCCGGTTGACTAAAGAGTTTTGTAAACGTTTAAAGGTGACACAGCCGCGCACATCGGTGTATCACCCTCAAACAGACGGCTTAGTAGAACGTTTTAACAAAACTTTAAAACAGATGCTGCTGAAGTTAGTAAAAAAAGATGGGAAAAATTGGGACTGTCTACTCCCCTATTTGATGTTTGCTATCCGAGAGGTACTCCAATCCTCAACGGGATTCTCTCCCTTTGAATTAATATATGGGGGGCACCCCAGGGGACTGTTAGATATTGCTAAGGAAACATGGGAAAGTGAAAGTTCCCCTCAAAGAAGTGTCATCGAGCATGTGGCGCAAATGCAGGACAGAATTGTGCAGGTAATGCCTTTGGTTAAAGAGCATCTGGCCCAAGCGCAGTTGGCGCAGCAGAGAATTTATAACGGGGGTGTCCGTATCCGTACTTTTGCCCCTGGGGATGACGTTTTGGTACTAGTTCCAACGGTGTAAAGTAAGTTCCTTGCCAAATGGCAGGGCTCCTATGAAGTAATGGAAAAACTGAGTGAAGTAAACTATAGGATTAGCCAAACTGGTAGGCGGAAACCAGAGCAAATTCATCATGTAAATTTGTTGAAACCATGGAAAGAAAGGGAAGCATTAACTGTGAGGACCACCAAGCTACCTGCTCAGTCTGACTCTGCAATCCCAGAAGTCTGGATACCAGACACCTTGTCAAAGAGTCAACAACAGGAATCGAGAGATTTTGTGCTACAAAAAAGGGATATGTTTTCCAACTTGCCTGGACGAACATCCATTGCTACACATGATATTATCACCCCTCCAGGTGAAAGGGTAAGATTAAAACCCTATCAAATTCCTGAAGCTAGACGAGAGGTAATACGAAGTAATAGGGGTTATAGAGGAGTCCAATAGCGATTGGTCCAGCCCGATTGTGTTAGTTCCCAAACTAGATGGTAGCTGGAGATTCTGCAGCGATTACCGTAAGCTGAATCAGACCACAAAGTTTGATACCTATCCTATGCCCCGAATAGACAAGTTAATTGATCGGTTGGGGAATGCTAGATACATGACCACCTTGGATCTTACTAAAGGATATTGGCAGATCCCCCTATCTGAGTCAGCTAAGGAGAAAACTGCTTTTGTGACCCCTGACGGAGCATTCCAGTATCGAAATATGCCCTTCGGACTACAGAATGCTCCAGGTACGTTCCAGCGTGTGATGGATAAAGTACTCTGACCCCGTCAAAAATATGCTGCGGCCTACCTGGATGACGTAATTATTGATAATTATTGCGCCTCGCATTTATCAAAGGTTCAGGCAGTGCTAAACACACTAAGGAAAGCCGGGTTTGTTGCAAACCCTAAAAAATGCGCTATTGGGCTGGAAGAAGCCAAATATCTGGGGTACACCATTGGAAGAGGAATAATAAAGCCTCAGGAAAAGAAAGTGGAGGCCATCCAGAATTGGCCACTCCCAATAAAAAAAAAGCAGGCTTCTGCATTCTTGGGGATCGCCAGCTATTATAGGCACTTTATTCCTCACTTTGCATCCCAGGTCGTTCCTCTGAAAAATTTGACAAAAGGGAATCAGTAATGGTTAAATGGTCCCCAGAAGCAGAAGCTGCATTTGGGGCATTAGAAAAGGCTTTGTGTTGCGAACCAGTGCTATATTCTCCTGACTTTTCTAAGAAGTTTTTGGTGCAGACGGATGCGTCCGATGTCGGACTAGGAGCAGTGCTATCCCAGGTTCAAAATGGGGAAGAACACCCCATTGTTTACCTTAGTCGGATGTTAAAGGCCCATGAGTTAAATTATGCTACGATTGAAAAGAATGTTTGGCTTTGAAGTGGGCACTTGATTTTTAGAGATAATGTCCCATTAAAGTGGATGGCCCAAAACAAAGAGACTAACAGGAGGGTTAATAGATGGTTCTTAGCCCTTCAAGAATTTAGTTTTACTGTCAAGCTGCAGATGGGAAATGCCGATGCTTTATCTGGGGTTTATACCTACTTGGCAGCCTGTGTCCCAACCCTAAGGTTGAAACAAGAGGGAGGGTATGTAACAGCTGGCCAAATAAATCACAGGGTTTGGTCCAGGATGACAGGTACATTTGCCCCAGATACAGGTTATACGCAGAGTATTTTTCTGTTTAGTCAGTTTTCCTTTTAACCTAAAGGTGGGGTTTGAAGTACCAGGCTTCTTGGCCAGGTGGGGGAGTTAAAGAGGCCTGGGTATGATCAGGTGTAACTGTCTCACCTGGAATGCATCCTGGAAATTAGGCTGGGAATATAAACTCCCAGACTGCTTATTCCTGTGTCTCTGTCTTGGCTGCTGAGCTGGGAGGAGGTCCAAGGTGAACTTGGGAGTAAAGACACAGATTTTGATGCAAAAGATGTATGGTTAGGGCCTTACAGTCCTGAACAACACTAGGTTGGGCTAAATTGCTAGTTAAGGGAACTAACAGTGAGTTAGTGGCCATGTGCTTTCTTTTTGCGGTTTGTTTTATTTTGCCTGTTTTGTGTGTAAATAGTGAAGTGAAAAACCCTTGATGCACCTAAAACCTGCTGGCCCTGTTACCTGCTTGAAACACCCCCTCCGTAACATATTATATATAATATAATATTTAAAAGTTTACTGTAATGCATTAAACAATACAGTTTTAGTATATCTCTTGACTGTAAGGGTAAGGGAATTCATACAGTATTAAAAATACCAAACAACTTTTTTTTTTACCACTCTTCAGGCTGTTCTCCCCTCCAACAGCCTTTCATATAGAGACAGGATAAGGAGGGATTTAGCAGACATGTCTCTATCACCATGCTACTGACTCTGCTCAGTTTAAATATTCAGGGCTTGAAGTCCCCTCATAAGAGAACCAAAGCTTTTCACTACTTCCAGTTCAAGAAAATTGATATTTTTGATGATTCATCTAATTCGTGCCCCAAATATTTCAGCAGTAGCTATCCACAGGTATTTGTCTCTATCAGGCCAACTAAACAAAAATATGGGTCCCAATCATTTTTTGAATCCCAATAGATGGCCAAAATCTTCTCACGGTAGTCAATTATTATGCTTCTAACACCAAACTTTTTTTTAATCGCTTGATATGCTTATTACAGAAGCACCAAAAAGGCACCCTATTTTGATGGGTGACTCTAAAATGATTATCCACTCATCTCTGGACTGACGTCATGCTGCCCATTAACCCATTTTCCCCCCGTACGCCAGCTTGCGTTCTAGTTGGTTTGCAAAATTTTTCGCACGCCATAATTTAGTAGATAGTTGGAGGGAACTCTATCCACGTAAGCAAGATTACACATTTTATTCTTATCCCCACAATACCTGGGCTATAATTGACCATAACTTGATTCCCTCTCATTTCCTTACGCTTGTCCTCTCCTAGATTTCATCTGGTAGGGATCCAGTAGCTAACAAAAAAATACTTAAAATCTTTATTTGCCAAAGTCTAAAGGAGGCTTAGTGGTACCCAATAATTCTCATTACTATAGAGCTGCTCAGCTAGCCCCGCTGACAGCATACCACGCCACCTCCAATGCGCTTTTATGGGTTAGCCTGGAAGTATACTATGTGTTTCTTATAACAATAGACACCTTGCTCTGGACCTCTCCACAACCTTGGAAAGATATCCCCAGCCTTTCTTTCATATTTCCTAAAAGTGTGGGATGACGTAAAAAATACTCAGGCAACCTAATGTCGCCACATACACCTTTAGGCACTTCGCCCAGAACCTGTCCTCCATCTCAGGGTTTGAAGAACCAGGCCATTTCACTATTTGGCTAAGGGTCCCTACAGAGCTTTACTCCTGCTGAATCCCTGTAGGCTGCATGAAACATCAGGTTCCATTCCTTAATTTTGCATTTTTAGCCACTAAACAAACCCTAACAAAAGCTTGGTTCTTTAGTACTCCAATGGTTGCTCATGTAAAGCGCAAGGTCACTTGGTACTTTAATAAAGAACTCATGGCAGCTAAACTTAATGATTTCACAAAGTTTGGACACCTTGGAGTACCCATTACTCACCCATTGATTTCAATGTAAACTTTCTCTCAGTTTATTTCCCCTGTACATGTTGACAGCATTTTATCAATAGTGATCACAAATCTCGGATTTTGTTCGCCCTATCCCTCCTTTTCCCATCCCCCTATTACCTGATCCCTTGTTGTTTCTTTCCTTTGGCAGGATATAGAATTGGTTTCACAGTTATTTTCTGCACAGTTATATGTCTCTGACACATTACTTCCCTTTTATACATCCACTTTTATTCTAATATGTTAATATATTATCACATTTGTAACCTGTTCTCCCACACATTGTTTTTAATACCCTATTTTTTGTTGTCTGGAAAACCTCTTAATAAAGCTTAAAAAAAACAATTGAAAATCCCCTGATTGCCATATTTTCCACTGCATTGGTAATGTTTCAAATTCTGGCAGAATTTTGATAAAGTGGAACCCACCTCCTTTTCATAGCGTATCCTAAATGTTCATCAAAAATATTACAGCTCATCACAAAATCTATATAATCTAGTGAAACAACACTATATAAAATCTAGTGAAATACCTGCTAAACAATAATGAGAAAGTGTTGATTGTTGTTTCCTAGGTGACATATAATAATTAACCACCTGAGCGATAAGCCCGACCTTGGTTCGGGCTTCAAAAAGTTACAATTATCGATAAACCCGAACTTTTCTCACTGTATGAAAATCCAGTGAGAAAAGTTCGGGTTTATCGATCACTTACCTGGTCCCGCTGCGATCATCCATCGTCGTGTTCCAGCGTCGTCCTCCAGCGTCGGGTGTCCTCTCCGGGAAGAAGAAGCCAGCCGGCTTCTCCCTCTGTGCGCGTACGTCTGCGCGTACGATGACTTCGGCGGGTGTGTGGGAAATTCAAACTGAAACTCATTCAAACACATTTTGTATTGGATTGAAAACAAACTCCTGTATCCAATCCAATACAAAATAATTCAAAATAAATACAAAGTATGTAATTGGTAAATTCAAACTCTCATTTTGTATTGGATTGGATACAGGAGTTTGTATTCAATCCAATACAAAATTAGAGTTTGAATTTTGTTCTCATTTTGTATTGGATTGAATACAAAGTCCTGCATCCAATCCAATACAAAATAATAGAAAATATATTTATGTGGTTTTGTCTATAGGTATGTGACGGACACTGGGGAGGTGTTTTAGAAAAATATATTACTATACAGTATACCGAATTATCGCATTTTCAGTATTTTTCATTTATTTATGTATTCTTGTTTAAGCTGATTTTTTGTGTCTTTTATTTAATTTTATTAAAAGTAATTTTTTTTTTTACATGATTGTGTGTTTCAAACATTTTTTATATTCATGTTATCTACTAGAACCCTGTTCGGACATATTTCTGTAAGTTACAGGTCTACAATTTAAAAAAAAAAAATTCATGAAAAACTAACGCTTTTGGAACAGAAATCTGGACCTCAGTGTAACGCCCAGGTGGTTAAGAAGCAGCTTTTTTGCTTGTGAATATACATCAATATATGCCACTATGTGCACTCTATAACAAATACACCTAAGGTTTAGAAACATGATAAAAAATGATTACTAATTATTAGTCACTTTCTATTTAAAAAGAACTTTATATACATTAGCTTTTACTCACTGATAGAGGGGGAACCAGGAATTTTGCTTAGTTGATATTACCCACCTTCTCTTGTGCAGTATCAGCAAGCTGGCGAAGCCTGGAGGTCATGTTCACCAAAGACTGTTCAAATGCTGCAACTAAGTTTGCCTACAAAAGAAAAAAAAAATCACAGGAAAAAATATCCTTTAAATTTATGGTAAGTGCCCTAGATCTTGAACTGCAAAGTTTTAGCAATCCTCTTAACCCCATACATATATGGTAAAAATAAATGTATTTTAATGCTTACGGACATGTTTTACAGATGAAAAAAAAACTTTCAAGTCTCCATGAAATCACGTCCCCACTAGTGAGCAGCAACATCGCTGTCCTGTTAGTAGCGATTGTGCTTTTGTAACATTTGTGGCCAGTGATGAAGTGATTTCACAGAGGTTAGTAGAATGTTGTCTTACAACTCTGCCACTGATGAAGTATCGATAGGTGAAGTTGCCTGCATGTCCCACACCAGCACCTACCTCTCTTATGAGTTTGAAATAAATGACACAATGAAGTCATGGGCCATTGCACAAATGCTAAGCAACAGCTAAGGTAGTGCTGGTTCTAGAATGGCTTCCCTTTTAAAAGACACCCAAATCACTCATGCACCTAATGTGTTATAACCAGAATGCACAAACCTTTTACTTTTCATTTTATCTTGGAAGTTAGTCAGTGTTTTTTTTAATGAGCTCATATGAACATTAAAAGCTGTGGTAGAAACAAAATAATTTTGAATTTAATTATGTAATTAGGATAGTTATAACATAGCAAGTACCATAACTTGAAATTTAATTCTCTTCTGTTCATTCCCGTTAACAGATCTCTTTTATGTGTGTAGGTTTTCCTTCTCATACATGCTTATTTTAAAATTGTTAATGTTGTAAATTGTTAGATAGAAAATATTGTTGCAAACCTTGTGGTAGATGACCCTATTGGATGAAGGGAATTAATATATATATATATATATATATATATATATACATATAACTAATATGATATGGGCCATCTGCAGATTTTGCAAGATTAGAGTTATGTTTAGATATGATACAGATGACCTAGGGGTGGGATAATGTAAATGTTGAAACCAAAATAAGCCTGTTACCACTAAATTAGCTATTGCAAACCATTTCGGAATTTTGGACCTAAAACCACTTTCTGGTAAACGGTTATTCTAATTTAATAGTATAGCTACAATAAAATTAATTTCTTGTAAGTACATAAGGACAACACGATGGTGCAAGTGTAAAAGTAACAATTTTTTGGCTTCAACTTTGTTTATTATCTGTAAAACATTTTTGCAGCCTTTTGAAGTTTTGCATGTGACAGTGCTGTATTGAAAACAGAAAATGAGGCACTATCTTTTCCAAAGGGACAGAGCAGCAATACAACCAGCCTGGGCATTAGAGGAGTAAAGCTAAAATCACTGAGAGCTCTTGATTTTTGTGTTTGAACTGCAGATTTCCCCTCAGTTGCTGCACATGGACATTGTTACCAACACAGGGGCTGAGAGATAAGCCCTCCCTAATAGGAATAACATATCGCAATGAAAATCTGACAAAGGATCTACTCTTTCCCACTTTATTTGAACCTAAAATAAAATTTGCCTGGAGTATCACATTAATGGAGCATCTGTGGAATAAAAAAAATTATTTAGGCTAAAGATTTCGTTTCAAAGCTTCTACACATAACTTACATTGGCAGACAGTTGTGAGGTTAGAGCTGCAACTTTTTCCTGTGATGATTCCAATTCTCTACGCAATTTGCGGATTTGCTATTTTTTACAGTGAAATAATATAGATGAATGCAAGTTAATACATTTAAATAGTTACATGTCATACAATTTATGTAGTATAAATTATTTAAATGTATAGGTTATTCAAAAAATACCTAATATATAAGGGTCAATATTAATTTATTATTATTAGGTTATTCAATCAATATTGGTAGAATATAAGGGATACAATTTAGAAGTTAAACATTAGACAAGAGGAAAAGAGAGCTTTGCAACAAAGCATAAAATACTGAATGTACCTCTGATTGCATCCTTTCCTCAGCCTGATAGACAAGCGTAGCATGCCACAGAAAAATAAAGAGAGGATGTTACAGCATGAGTAAACAGTCTTCCAGCTGCTTATTAATATGTATCTCTACACTCTTACTGCATTCAAAGCACAAGCAGAGTCTTTCATGCGCTGCTAATGAACATAATAATTTCTAAACACAGCATGGGCAGCTGTGGCTGCAGCTACACTTTTATACAGTTGGTTCTTACAGAGGAGTATGTTGACGATGCGCTTGATGCCAGTGACAGAACAGAACCGTGAACTGAAAAAAAGAGATCATCAGATTAAAAAAATGTATAGCTTAACTAAAAAGGTCATTATACATAAACTTGTATGCTTACAATCTGTGAACCATGATGCCATGGAAAGTTTGAAGAATTTAATCTGCTACAAAAATGCAGTTTTTTTTGCCCACAAATGCTAGCATATATATATATATATATATATATATATATATATATATATATAGTTTCACAGTACATTGATTGCCTAATAATTTCCTCTGTAATGGCACAAAAAGCACTTTGCAGTCAGTTCAACTATGCTTTTTTATGCATTGTGTACAGTGCAATGAACAAATTACAATGTTAAGGCCATTTTTGGATTACATATTTTATAGATAAAATGTATCCAGTCTAAATGTTTATTGCTATTTTAATTCAAACTCAAAAACAAAAGCATTTGAAAATCTACAAGTATGCAAATATTATCTAACATTGCCATCTACTGTCCATAATGTTGTCCAGACCCCTATAGAACCATACCATATATTTATCATTACCAGACATCTGTTCCAAGATACAAAATTCTGAATCACGTGATACACAACTGAAATAATCATGGATGACTGCATGTGCATTGAGATGTTGTTATTAAAAATCTAGTCTAACTTAACTTTACTTCTTCTAATCAGTCTTGCTGCATTACATTTATGCAATGTACTCACCGTCATCAGTAGGATCTCTAAATGAGCCAGATCTAGTCATTGTTCCTTTGGGTCTGTCAGCAAGTGATAATGAACTTCCCAGGTTTGAGGAACTAAAAAGCTCAAAAGATGAGTCTTGAGCTGGAATACTGCTTGAGCGAGCAATTCGAGGAACAGAAGATGGACTCACTGTAAAGAGAAAGCATACAGAGTAGGAATGCATTAAATATAAGGAAATGTGAGAAAGAATTATGAAGACTAATTCCTGTAATGTAAATTCAAAGGCTAGGAACAGTGTTAAATTGCTTCAAATTAAGTTGAAAAACAGCCATATATGTAAATGCTTTTAAATAAAAAAACTTGCCTTTGCGGATGATATACTTCCCTATAATGCAAAACCTAAAAAGAGTTTTACCAGCTATCATTTATTTGTTAATGCAATACGGTATTCTATCAGGGTACTCGATAAATCCAGATAAATCTAAAGCTTTATATCTGAACAAATACACTAAGCTGAGATGGAGCCATCAGTATCCTTTTGTATGGTGTAAGAACAGACTGAAATACTTGGGTGTTCTGATTTCCAAACACCCCTCTAATCTTTACCACTCCAATATTCCCTCACTTTGGCTCTCGGTTGGGAGCAATTGAAAAAAATAGGCCCCTCTGCAGTTTTCCTATGTAGGACGGATTAATTTAATAAAAATGATATACTTCCCCAAAGTTTTATATACTTTACAAATGCTGCCATTAATATTAAAACAATTGGATCTAAAGGAGATTTATAAACTGTTTAGGACATTTATCTGGGCAGGGAAGAATTCCTGGATAGCAATGTGTATACTTTACCAGTTAAAAATGGAGCTCTTAATTTCCCAAATATAGAGCTTTATATTTGGGCAACAATTACTAGATACATTAGGGATTGGATACATGGTACAGGCTGCTATGCTAATGCTTCTTTAGAGAATGAATGCATTGTACCCTTCTTTGGGGATGCAAACCTTCGCTTATTTACAATTAAACTCTTACGTATCATACATCATCAAAAATGTATCACCCACAGATAAGGCCAATCCTTTGGACAAGTTGTTAGTGACCCCTGATCCTGTTAAAAAATCCATAACTGAAGCCTATACATACAGAGTTCACTTAGACCAGGGGTGCCCACACTTTTTTGGCTTGCGAGCTACTTTTAAAATGACCAAGTCAAAATGATCTACCAGCAGAAAAAACTTGGACTTATTAACTCCTGTGTGCGGCAGAGTTTACTTTAAAAGGCAGGGCTCTGTGATCTACTCACGTTGCTTTTGCGATCCACCTTGCTTGGGCACCTCTGACTTAGACTATCAAACCCGGCGCACTGGATTGTGCACATGAACTAGACATTTCCAGAAATCACCCCTACCTGGATTTTACTAAACTTCCGCAGAGCATGGCAAACTATTACTTCCTCAATGTACAGGGAGATGATCCTGAAACTTTTCTACTTATATTTCACCACTACATTCGCATAGGTTAGGACTAAGCTCTTCTTTGCAATGTTTAAAATGTGGAAACCCTGAGGCAGATCTTTACCATGTGTTGTTGAACTGCTCCAAAATTAAAAGAGTTTTGGGGGATGGTGGTGATGTATTCACTTCGAAATTTGGTAAACTAGCAACCATTAACTCCCGAATGGGCTAAATCTGGGGAAGTACACCTTCAAGGCACTAGAATCACTAAAGGTTGCAGCAAACTTCTCTTATCACTTTCAATGGTTGCTAAAAAGACCATACTACATACCTGAATTTTATGGAATCCGCCCTCACTAAAATTATTTCTTGAAACATTATGGTTTGTATTCCAAATAGAATGGATAGAGGCCTCTTTATCTAAGGAATTTTGGGTTGGGTGTTTCTTTGTAGTCTGGGAATCATATATAGCTACCCTACCAATTGACATACGAAAAAGAGTTCTTTCCACTTTTGAAATGACTGCCTGGTACGCCTATCAACTTTTGGGCAACAATCTCCCAATCCTTTGTTAGTATTATATCATTCCATGCTAAATGTGTAGAAGAAAGAAACAGAGAGTGGCTTTTTGAAGGCAACTATCGAGGTAAGATGTTTTTTATTTGGTAAAGAATGGACTCCTAACTAGACAAAGTTCTCCTATGCTATACAATTATTTCTTGAACAGAGTGGTACAGTGTAATGAAATAAAGCATACAGTAAGACATCGTGTTGTATTGAGTCTTTTTGTCTTTTAATTTGATTTGAATTGATCTGATTTTTCTCTCAAGCCCAACGCGTTTTGCCTAATAACTTCCTCAGGGGATGTTATTTGGAGACTAATGCTAAACAAAAACAGTATCTTTTTCTCAGAAGGTAGAAGGGGTGCAGAACAAATCAAAGAGGTGAGGGTTATTCTACTATGGCTTTTCTGTGATGTTAGAAAAGTCACATATCGGTAATTATGAACAGATACTGTAAAATTCCCGGGAAGTATAGATTTTAAAGCATGGTTTAATTTCTGGGTGGTGTAGGTGTAAGCAGTCCAAAGAAGAGCTAATTTGCATGCAAAGGAATTTGATTGAAGGATGGTTTAAAGGGTCCGGTTTATGAAGTTTAACCTGGATCCAAATAAAATGCTTTAATTAGAAAAAGCGCATTAACTGATCTGATCTTCCACATACAAGCACCCCCACCCCCCAAATCAACTCCAGGCCTTTTATCTGCTTAATTGATAATGACATAACGAAGAAATTTCCCACACCAGCCCATGAAATAGTCTTTGAGTCGATTGTCCAAATACTTTTGAGCCCCTGAAATTAAGTAATTGTGTTAAAAAAAGGCTTTAGTTCCTCACATTTTATGAAATCTTTTTGTTCAACCCACTGAATTAAAGCTGAAAGTTTGCAGTTCAACTGCATCTGAGTTGTTTCATCTAAAATTATTTGTGGTAATGTACAGAACCAAAATTAGAAAAAAGTTGTCTCTGTTCAAATATTTATGGACCTAACTGTATATGTATATAAACTTAGGATGTATCTATCTTGCTCAATAATTCAAGTTCAAACACAGAAAGCATACAGAAGAAAACAACTCATCAGAGAGCATACCAAACTTCTCGTTGGAATTAAACAGGGCCCCAATTGTTACAAGGCAGTGACAACTGTGCTTACCCAAGCATGCTAATGGGGGTTTGCCAACATTAGTTAGCGGGAGTGGTGGGGGGAGAGGTGATAAATCATCATTATCTTGGATTGCCCCAATTGTGTGTGAATGTCGCCTTTCCTTGGGTTCATCTTGTGAATGTGACTGGTACCTTAAAAAGAAAGTTAAAGAAAATAACAATTAGGAAATCAAAGAATAAGATCTAAAAAAAATCTAAAAATAAGAATTAAAAATTGCTGAATTTCCAGATACATTTTTCCTATTTAGAAACCTTGGTTATGCTTTAAGGTACCCAGACATGGATTTTTGGTTGGTTACAACCCCTACTGACTATTTATTAGGAATCAGTTGTCTTCTGGTAGTGGTGTCTCTGTGCAGGTGGTTTCGGGCTCAGAATAAAAGGCTATTAACAACAATAATTTAGGTACGGGTTCAGGGGTTAGGCAGAAAGAACAGGGTTAGGTCATGTTATCGGCCTGACATTATTAAAGCTCTCCAAGACTGGAGAAGACTATCATGGGTTACCCTGGGTGATCCAGCAAACCTGAAATGAATTACTTAAAAATCTGTCATCAGCAAATGTTTTGAATCTGGACAACCTATTCCAGGTTTGCTGGTCCACCCAGGATCACTCATTATAGTCTATCCTTACCAGTCTTGCTTGAATTAGGATGGAGAGGAGCGACTCATAATTGTTATAGTTCAGTCCATCTATTAAATGGGGCCAATGTAGCCCATGAGGCTAATTGACGCAGATGAGTCGTGTAATAGTATTTTCTAAAATCAGGCACACCCAGTTCCCCATGTTCCTTACATGAGCATAAGACTGTTTTAGCTAGAGAGTAAGTCTTATAGGCCCAGATAAAATTTATGACATCCCCTGAATATGCTTAAGCGCTGAGAGGGTGATAGGCACTGGCAATAGGCACTGGCAATGTTTCAAATAAATAAAGCAATTTAGAGAGTACTAACATTTCAATTAGGGCAATCTGCCTAAAGAAAGATATAAGCAACATTTATATAGTGTCTGAAAAGGCACTGGAAGTTAGCTTAAAGTATGCTGAGAGTTGCTGGGTGCAAGTTTATTGGCATTGCTTCTGATTTTGTGTAAATAATTTTATACCTCGAGAGGGCATAGTTAGCAAGTATGGAGTCAAGACATGTGGTAGTTTTACATGAGGGTTACACAAAGAAAAGTAAGATGTCATTCATGTATAGTTGAATAGTAAAGGATGTCCCTTTTAGATGAATCACTGAAATGTCAGGATGCTGTTTTATACTCTGTGCCAAGAGCTCAATCCATATTGCAAATAGAAGCGGAGACAGCGGCCATCCTTGAGGCTTGCCATGTGAATCATGGGTGAGATAGCGTGAGTAGTGGTGGGTGTCAAGCACAAAGCATGTATTGCTTTTAAGAACTGCCCTTCCACTCCT
This sequence comes from Pyxicephalus adspersus, assembly GCF_032062135.1. Classification (NCBI taxonomy): domain Eukaryota; kingdom Metazoa; phylum Chordata; class Amphibia; order Anura; family Pyxicephalidae; genus Pyxicephalus; species Pyxicephalus adspersus. The sequence continues at coordinate 108,296,755 of NC_092858.1, forward strand.
ATGGAATGCAACGTTTGAAACATGAAGAGCCAACTTGGCCAAAGTTTTTTTTTCAGTCTTCAAGCTGAGAATTAGCGCTTCTTGATCCATTCTAAGGTCATCTATAAGGTAGATGGTTCTCCTAGTGTTATCAGCTGCCTGACAGCTCATGATAAATTCAACCTGGCCCCTAGAAAAATTGAGGGCAATAGAGGACCTAGTAAACAATTTCAAGTCTGAATTAAGGAGAGAAATCCGGCGATAACTCGCTGGATCTGTGGGATCTTTGACAGGTTTTAAAAAAACAATGAATATGAAAATGTAAAATGGTTGAAGGAATTACTAATTCAGATGTGGCACCAGTACGGGACTGAAATATTTGTAGTTCAAATTTGTTAAGCCGTCCTGGTCCTTTTAAAAGTTGATGGCAGTATTGACGTTAGTGGACATTATAGCGGCATTAAGAGATTCTGCTGCTAAATCAGAGAGGGTAGGAAGGAAACAGCGGAACAGATAGGCATCAATCCTTGAGTGTAGCAGAGATCTCATATTCGGCCAAGTATTATGAACTGTGGTGTACAGATCTTCATATCAATCTTCAAAGATGTGAGCTGTTGATTTTTTCTCAGTATTTGCTAGAATGAGATTTTTGTCACTATCTGCCCTATGAGTGCTTCATTACCTTTTTCCAAAAGTGACTAGAGCAAAATTTTACAAGTGAGCAAATTTTACAGTTATCAAAGATTTGCTAAATGTACAGCTAATGGTACAATTGCATCTTATTGAAAACATATTTTTTTATATTTATTTTTTTATTTATTTTTTAGCCAAAATATGTATGTTATGTATTATTACAAAAACGTGGAAAGTTTTTATTACTCTAATGCATACCATCTCTAAAATGACATATGTAATAAGTACATACCTGAGCCCTTTTTTGGGTAATGTGTTTCTATCCTGGATGGTGCTGTGAAAAAAAAAGTTAAAAGTGAACATTAAGATCACTTTATTTCAATATCATAAACAAAACCAACAAATTACATACAAAAACAAATCAGAAGTATTGTAGATATTTGTATTGTAAATACGTAAAGTTAAATAATTATAAGTAATTATCTGGGGTTATTTAAAGATTGCAAGTAACATTTATTAAGTGCTATAGTGACTATGGGAACATGGCACTGCAATATCTTACCTATCAGGTGCAGGCGACTTAAAGGAGATATCATTCCACCCCGTGTCTGGAGTTTGATCCTCTCCATCTCCACTAAATTGTGCAGGTGGGACACTGATAGAAAGAGGAAGCGACTCCATGCTACGATGTAAGCCCGAGAGTTTAGGGTACATCCTAAGATTACTTAGACCCTGAGAGAAGCTGGCAGAGTTTATATTTAGAATGGGAGCTGGACTGGGAGTGAGACAGGCAATGCCTGAGGGAAGTTGCTGTTGTTTAGGTGGTGCTACTTCTGTAACAGCGGATGTAAAATCTAGGCTGTTAGAGTTCACTTTATCCAGATTGGATAGGGTTGGAGTCTTCATGAAAGGTTTGGTTATTGTCCTAGAAAAAAAGATAAACAGTAAATACACAAACACACACACATTTATATTAGTGGTAAACCTGAAACAACCATTATTAAACAGGAGTAAGGACCTTGGACACCACCAACTTGTATACAGTACCTATTCAACATCCCAGACCTGACTTTGCTAAACATTCACACTTTCAGTCCTGTAACCTGTCCCAGATGCAATGGTACATGATGATTGAATTATGCAAATACAGTAGGTTGCTTTCACACTTTCTATCATGTTCTTGAACAGTTAACATCTGCCTTGACAGAAATGACAGTGATTGGATTAAGGTGATTTTAGAAAAGGGCTAGATGATAGCAACTAACCAATACTAGCAAATCATAATCTGCATAAATGAGAAAGAGTGAAAATACTATATCCGGTCAAAACAAATAAAAAAATAGAATTACATTTTTTTCTCTAAAATTCCCTAGGTGCCAGAAATATTTTGTCTTAAGAATATTCACATATATCTGTTTGGTAATTACTGTTTAATCATCTCTCTTTTCTATCTAAAGACTAAAAAGAAACTAAAATAGGCTGAAGTCTACATAAGCATAAAAGACATTAAGTAACTCAAATAAGCACAGGGAGCAGAGAAAAATTCTCACCTGTGAGGTGTGGTTAGTGTGCCTTCTTTTACAGTATTCACAGTTGATTCTACTGGATTTGGCGTCGTTGTCCTTGATTCTGTGTCTTGGGCTACAGCTTTGGCACGAGCCTTTTCTTTTTCACGATCTGTTTGATTAACACCTAGTCGACCACAAGCGACTTTGGATGGCTCCTTCAAGCGAGAAGTGGGAGTTCCAGCTATTTTTCCTGGTACTGGCACAAGGCTTGCATCCATAGTGCTACTGAGTGGGCGACTGGTGCTTCTGCCTCCAGTAACACTCATAGAGCTTGATTTGGCAGGCCGTGGAAGACTGCGATACTGTATGTTGGTGCGAGCAGTAGGTGAAAGAAAGCCAGGCTCTGCTGAACCTGAAACATCCAAACTTGTTTTACGACTCCCAGTTACAGTGCCAGATGTGGGCTTTACAGGGATTCCTGAGGACTTTGGGGTTTTGCCTAATGTGGCTGAATTCCCAGTGAGAGGAGATGATGGTGCAGCAGGTTTTTTATAGCCAAAAGATGATGCAGGACGAGCAATGCCTGAGGGAGGTTTCTTAGCATCTGGTGAACGTGGATCTCGTCCAGCATCAGAAGATGACCGTTGCAGTCCAGCAGTTTTTAAGCTGAGTTTTGATTTGTCAGTTGCTTTCTGCTCTGGTTTAGCTACAGAAATATCAAAATAAATATAATTATTAAGGTATACACTATTTAAAGCAATGCCAACTTATTACCATTTAACAAAATATCTGTGATTAGGAATTGACACAGAAAACAGGAGTTACTCCTTGCCCATGGCCAGCTAAGACCAAGACACAAGTGCATTTCAGTACTGTGTACAAATGTACAGTATAATGCTTTTTGCAGTCCCTGTTCCTTATCAATTACATGTCTGTAATACCATCCCTGTTTGTGAGATACCAATAAAAATAATAAAGATTTAAAGATCTAATAATAGAGAAATAAAAAAAAAGTTGTTCACAACTACAGTAGAGAAAAGTCAAGGAAAACACTGCATTGGTAAAAAGATAAATAAAAGACTGTATATCACACCTAGTAAAAGAGATAGCAGTTAGCTAGCAGCTGTTGCAGTACCTAAAGTACCTAAATATCTAATAAAAAAAAAAAAAAACATTGAATGGATTTCTTAAATATAAATTTCTTGAGGTTGGCAAATGTTTTCAATCATAGACCAGATCCATTCCAGGTTTGCAAGATCATCTAGGTTCAGCTATGGAGAGGAGATCTTTAAAAATCAGGCACAATATCTCCCAATGCCCAGAGAGTAGAAGTAGAGGTTAACACTTTCCTATTCACAATACATATTTACCATAATGACCAAAATTACATTATTAAAGCTAGATCACTGTCTGGGCCCCAATTTTATCTATATATATATATATATATATATATATATATATATATATATATATCTCTAATATGTAATCTATATTACACGTAATCTCAGATTTTATTTTGTGGCTTTAAACACCCTCGATCTAGGCAGCAATATGGTGTCTAAAGCAGTCTTTCAATAATGTAATATATAAAATATACACATGCAAACAAATAATAATCAATGGCTTTTTAAGAAAACCTTGAAAGCTAAGTCCACCTAAAAATATGTTAGCCTGACAATTTTCCAACTAGTCTCCTTCATTTTGTTTTTTGAAAACTTAAATATGCTAGCTCAGTAATTGCATACCACGTATTGGAAAGGGATTAAAGTTTAAAATTCAGTAACTCGCCGTAACAAAACTTAATTTATTGCTCTGATGGCTCTAGATTAATACCTCCTTGAAACATTTCACTGTAATCTTAAAAAATGTGATAACTTTTATTTAAGCATTACACTATTTTATCTCCTTGTTCTAGCACCATAAAATAAATAAATACATTTTAATGAAATAATACCTCCACCACCTCCGCCTCCTCCTCCTTTTTGAATAGGTGTTCCACTGGGAGTGTGGGTAATTGGGGAAGTGACACCAACTGGTGGATTTTTTCCTTTACGTAGGGGCTGGCCGAGAGTCACAGGCTTTTTTGCCTCTGATTTTTGAGCATCATCACTCCTTTCCCGTCTCCATCGAGATGACCCATGCTCTGATTTTAGGCTACCACTATCATACTCCATCCTGCGTGGTCCCCTTTCTTCTGGTTCACTCTGCCAGCTTAGTCCGCTTTCCGCTAAGGAGCGTTTTTCTGAATCTGTTCGGAGCTATACAATATAGAAAATTAGTACTGAGCAAAGGTTCCTCAGAACAAAGCCTAGGAATCATCAGCATCCTTTCGGAATCTAAACAAAAAGCAAGTTAGGACAAGTGCTAGACAAGTGTTCCTGTAAGCAAACCTTCTTACCAATAATTCACAAACTATGTATACAAGTTTAGGACTCCACCAGCCTACTGACATGCTACCATTTTAATGCAAAAGCCTGCACATTTCTTTTCATACCATGATCAGTAAAATCAGGTGACTGAAGTACAAATCCTGTATAAAAGGCAGGAAGCATGACAGATCTGGACAGGACAGTGTGTAAGTATACAGGCAAATACAGGGGCTGCCTATAATGCAGAGAGTATTTTGAGTTGCTGTTATGGAAAAAGTATGCAAATCAGGAATGTCAAAATAACATAATTATTGTGCGTTATCATAATAGATGGTCAGTGTGAGAAGCAGGGATATAGCATTTATAAAATGAGAAATCAAAAATTTAACTCCATTGTTCTCTCATTTGATGTTTCTTTTAACTACAGCTGGTAAAAAAAAAAAGAAAAGTTGTATATTGCACTATTTAATCAACATGTAAATGTACAGATAAAAACTCTCCTAAATACATAACATAAGAAACTCTTCACTTAGGAAACGTTTAAATTCCACAAATCAAAGTACATGTTCACTGCTATCAGATCCCCTCACCTCCCTAGCATTTGTTACTTACAGCAATGGTGGAGCTCCGTCTTGATGTGGTGGGTGTGGAGGGAAGGGAAGTGAGTGAAGAGCTGGCGTTGCACTCTTCTGAACTGAGATTCCCTGATGCATCACTCAGGCCACTGCTTATAGAGCTGCTCTCGTCCCAGCTGTTGATATAAAACATAATATGTATCTTTACATGGTTGCTATTTGTACAATTTAATATACGACAAGGCACATTTTTCAGATAATATAACTTCTCAGCTCAAGAAAAATTGTGTGGATGCCTCTGACTACCAATATGGTTACAATGCTTTCACTGACCAGTAAACACACTAAGATCGATTTTTACCACCCACTATTACTAAAGTTCTACCAGAGCAAGGAATCAGACTGTAAAGCTGAATGTTATGTTGTTCCCAGCCATGCACATGTAAGGCTGTATTGTGAGAGACTGCAATATTATCCTTTCAAAAAAATTTTTTGTATGTTCCTTTCTGTGTATTTCATAAAAAGAAAAAAATCTCAGATATTTGGTCAACCATTTTATTATATTTTTATTAGTTTATTTGTTTTTTTTTGACATTTTATTTAAAAAAAAAGTTTTAAGCAGATATATTATTTAGAAACAAAATTACAGTTAACAATTCAATTCAAGATCCTTCCTCAAAATTTACATTTTCTGTGTTTTGTCTATATGTTCTATCATGCAATGTCGCCACACACAAATCAGAATTTTCACAATATTAATAAATTGTGATGGACTTTTTTATCCATCAGAACAGATCAATAAATGGCGTTGGGGGACCACTGTACACATGTCAGATTCTCTCAGGTACAAGGTCAACCGTTTGTACCGGGCAAAAATCATCTAATGTGTACATAGCTAAAGTCATTTGTTTGCAATCATTCAAAAACAAAAGTCTAAGTGTTTGGCTACCTTTATATTTTCATAAACTGTAAAAATCAGACACACACATTATGGCTATCTGGATAATACAATTTATTTACACCTGCAGGGGTGACATAAATCACACTTCAAAATTTTACCTTATTTTTTATCAGTTACAAACAGTAGAAAAGGGGATGTCTACCCCTGAATAAGGAAATGGAAACAGCTGGAATTCACAGTAGAGGAAAGTTCACTAATGAACTATTTGAAACCTAAACTTTCACAATATGCCCTGGCCAGCTGTCCAGACACCTGCTTGATTTGCCTGTTAAAATATTAATACTGGGGAGGCTGAACTTTTATTCACAACATAAACAATAATGATGTCCAAATAAAGTATAACATGTAAACTAGTAAAAAAATGTACACATTTCTCTGTATTTGGTCAGAAAAGATCTCAGACTTATCACAGGCCATTAGGAATTATGAATAAAAATACTTTTTGCTTATCTAGTCTTATTTGTGCTAGACTATCCATCATAAAGCAAGTGAAGCTCTATCTAAAATCAGTAAAAATACTACATCTGCATACTTAGTGGTACTTACTACTGAATACAGATATCCCAGTGGAAAAACATAGTAAATAGGCCACATAATTGCTGCCTGCCTGACTATTGTAACTCCTCTCTATGTCCTGCTTGTAGGATGAAAGTTCTGCCTGAGCAATATATGTAAGAAAACAAAAGGTGATTGTGTCTCCATTCCTAGTTAGTTATTTCTCTGTCATTTAAAGAAAGGGTATTTTGTCAACAAAACATGATGGAGTAAGAAAATACATCGTGGGCGTAAAGGTGGTAAATTACATTATCTCGAAGTAAATTTTCTTTCTAGTAGTGTTAATACGTTCCTGTATACATACTCAAATTCATCACGTAACTAGAAGGATGTTAACACCTCAAATAAGAAATATATTCCTTAAAGTATGAGTTGGCATTGCTGCCTACTCCACTAGTACATACAACTGCCCTCACAATAAAGAAAAAAAAATATTTTAAATCCATCCGAACACATGCACAATAACGCAATGCAATACGGTGACATTTGTTGTAATGGCACACCATTTTGGTAAGCTACATTTCAGTCCAGCGGAGTAAAAAAACAATGTTGAAAGGTGTGTGATATCAGTAGTCGCTGTTGATTCAAATGCCTGTAGTTTGGCCACACCAAGTTCCACAGACTCCGTTCTGGATTGACAGCACTGCTTTTGGTGCTGAAATGCTACCATGGTGAGCTGAAGTCTAGGGGAAGAAAATTGTGACAAACAAATACAGGGGGAATATGCTTGGTAAGGGGAGGTAAGAGACGCTGCTATTGAATATGGACTAATATGAACAAATTTAAAACGAAACAAAAAAAAAATCAGTGCAGAACTGAGGCTGGAGGAGGGAGTCTGCATGACTTGCAGAAGAAATCTTTTGCTAAACACAGCTAAGGTTGTGGGTGATCTTAGGGGTGTGAGCTCTTCTTCAACATCTTGTAACTCTTTAATGACCAAAACAAACAATTTATTTTAAAATAATATACCTGTTTCCTGCGGTTACTGGGGGAAGATGTTCATCTCAGCCTTTGGTGAGTTTATGACCTTTCTATATTGTGCTTTTTACTATTTTTTTAACACTTAAATTTAAATTGTGGACACCATCCAGGAACGAATCAAATGATTTTCCATAGAAACCTATAGGAAATCACGTTTCAGCTAACAAATGTGATTCTTGAATGAATTATCTTTGTTAGCCTAGGTATCACTGTATTTCAGGTCTGGAAAAGCTAAAGAAGTCAAGGCTCAGAATACATTTTCATTTGACAACTACTACTAAATTGAAGGTTTGAAAAAATCATCTGATGCTGATGTTGATTATTGCAAATATTTGTAAATAGAAATCTGGTAGAGTAAAATGTTCTCCCTGATCATTTTAATGACTTAATTTCCTAGGAAACAAATCCTAAATGTTTAAAAAGTTTTTCCAACAACCTTACATTTAGTTATTGTTTTAGAAATCAGAACTTCAAGGTTTAGGATAGTTATGAGGGTGACTGATGACATTTGAATTATTATTAATAATAATATTTATAAACAGGATTTATTACGCAACAAATTACACAGCGCTGTACATTAAATAGAGGTAGCAAATGACAGACAGTTACAGACAGTGAAACAGGAGGAGAAGGGCACCCTGCCCAGAAGAGCTTACAATCTAGGAGGTGGGGGAAGTCTCACACAATAGGAGGGGAGATATTGAGTGATGGGAAGTAGTAAGGGTTTTAACAGACAGAAGAAGATGGGTAGGTAAGTTTGGAAAAATGGGTTTCGAGTGCTCTTTTTAAATGAGCAGATGGCAGGAGCAAGCCGAATAGGACAAGGAAGACCCTTTCCGGAGAGTCGGAGCGGATCTAGAAAAGTCTTGCTGAGGTTATGAGTGAGGAAGTTAGTAGTAGGTCACTGGAGGAGCAAAGAGAGCAGCCAGAAGAGTATTTGACTATCAGGTCAGAAAGGAAGGTTGGACAAGAGCTGGTTAGGGATTTGAAGGCAAAGCACAGTAGCTTGAATTGGATTCCAAGGTGAAACGGAAGCCAATGAAGCGAACTACAAAGAATTGCGGCAGAGGAGGAGTGGTGGGAAGGATGAAAGTGACAGGTTCTGAATATGGGGAGTAAAAGAGAGGGCAGAAGCGAGGGTGACGTCAAGGCAATGTGCCTAAAGGGAAGGGATGAAATACAGTATTGTTAACCGTTAGGAATATGTCAGGGGGAGAGTTAGAATTTGAGGGGCGGGAAGATGATGAGTTCGGTTTTATCCAGGTTGAGTTTCAGAAATCTGTCTGACATCCATGATGATTTGGCTGACAGGCAGCATGAATCCTTGTCCAGGACTAAGGGAGACAAGTCAGGGGTAAACAGATAGATTTGAGTGTCATCAGCATATAGATGGTACTGTAAACCAAAGAAGAATATGAGACTACTGAGTGAATAGGTGTACAGAGAAAAGAGAACCAGTCCAAGGACTAACCCTTGGGAAACACCAACAAGGAGCAAAGTGGGAGAGTAGGAATTACTACTGAAAGAAACGTGAAAAGAGTGGTCAGACAGGTAGGACGTAAACCAAGAGAGAGCAGTGTCAAAGATACCAATGGACCACATGATTTGTATTAGAAGGGGGTGATCAACAGTGTCAAAAGCAGAGGAAAGATCAAGGAGAAGGAGGAGGGAAAAGTTGCCTTGAGACTTAGCTCTGTAGAGGATGTTGGCCACTTTAGTAAGAGCTGTTTCCATGGAATGGGCATCTTGAAAGCTAGACTGGAGAGGGTCAAAAAGAGAGTTGCTGCTCAGGTAATTTTTGAGTCTTTTATAGACAAGGCACTCAAGAAGTTTGGAAACATATGGGAGAGGGGAAATAGGACAGTAGCTAGAAGATAAGGAGGGATCTAGTGAGGTTTTCTTCAGGATAGGGAGAATAAAGGCATGTTTGAAAGTGCAGGGGTAGATACCATCAGAGAAGGAAAGGTTGAAAAATTGGGTTAGGATGAGTGCCAAGGTGGAGGAGTGGGCACAGAGTAGATCATAGGGAATTGGGTCAAGCGAACAGGTAGTAGATGGAGAAGATGAGCGAAGAGAGGAGACTTCATCCACAGTAACAGGGCTGAGGGAGGCCAGTGATGATTTAAAGGTGGAGGTTGAAGGGGTTCCCTTTTCAGGCCAAAAAGGTTTGCAAATTTTAACAATTAAATATCAAAAACCATAACTTTATTAAAACCAACCATTAAAAACATTGACATAAAAAGAACCTAAAAATGTGCAACAAACACTACATGAAAATGTCTGTCCGGGTTACCCAAACAAATCGGTGTACACCCTATTGAATTGACGTGTTTCAGAGATAAATACGCTTCTTCAGGAAAAGAGATACCTGGGGTTTGTAGCACATGCGGCCCCACCCATAGGGTGAGAGAAGGCGAGGACAGCAGCTTTTAGAAAGTATCTTAGTTGGTATTGTTTTCAATTATCATTCAAAGTTCTCAATAGTATGATCCATATTGTCTATTTTCTTAATTGGTCTCCTTATTTACCATGTTTCCATTCAATATCGCCAAGTATTCATAGCAAAAGCTTTAAAACTCATGGACCTTTCTACTTTGAGCTTTAATGTTTCCCTTCCATTATAATGGTCTGCATCCGCCTGCTGTCAAGGCACTCCTGCAAATGGCATCTCCACATGGGAGTATGTATGTACCCGTATGTATGTACCTAAAAATACCTAATAAGTATGTATGTACCTAATAAGTATTACACATTAGGATATACTCCTTCACATTACTTTAATCTGATTCATACTAATAATTACTTTAATCTGATTCGTACCTAATAAGTATGTATGTACCTAATAAGTAGTACACATTAAGATATACTCCATCACATTACTTTAAACTGATTCATACTGTTAGCACTTTGCTTTACCTCCCAATAGCATTTATTGCTGTCGATTAAACCTCACATACCCATTCACTTTAATGTTATTAATGTGACCATACCTACCTATCATCTAAACTTAAATCAAATCATTCTATTTCCTTTTGTTTCAAATGAGCATACATAGATTTACCTATGAACTAATACAGCAATGTATAACAAATCACCATTACCTAATACACAATGGCTTGGGTTGGCTGTGTATAAGAATATATTTTTTTTAACACTGCAGGAGTATCTGGACGATACGTTTACTATTTAAAATTGCCTTGTATATATCAAAAATTGTGACATCAATATGTGTTATTCTATTCCTAATCCTATGATGTATGTTTTTCTTTATACCTATGCTTGTTTTATATTTCCTGTATTTACAACAGACCGTATAATCAATACATTACCATACCCCTGAGGAAGCCAAGTCCGGCGAAATGCGTCTTTTTCGACTAATACGGTCATACAACCTCTTTAGTTAGACTACATATGTCTAGTATGAATATCCCAGTCATGTGACTATGCAACCTGACTGGGGATATTATATTGTAATCATGCATACAGTATGTTGTAATTATGTATGAAACGAAATTGTATCAATACATAATTAGTATTTCAACCAAATCCTCTGAGCCTTAATCCTTTTTCTCTTGTTTCCTCATTCATTTGCAATTCTGAATATTCAAAGAGGTGGCTATCCCAAAAAGACCCCTGAATTCACATGGGAGGAAAATACTTTAAACATTCTAGCTTAAGTGTTTGGTGTGCTTGTTGTGCCAGGGTCAGGGTTTGGCAGGGTGGGGGTAGCAGAAGGTGGCAGGGGCAACTTTATCCAGAGCCAAGGAAAGAAAGTAGTTAAACTGGATGGCAGCTTTAACTGGGGAGGCGATTTCGGAGAGAGTGGGGATGAGGGACATAAGGCAGTTTGAGGACAGGTTGTGGTCAAGGTTACGGATATCTCTCTGCCATTGGCCAGGTCTGGGATGTGGCGAAGGGGGGCAAGAGTTACATTGAAGGTGATAAGGGGGGGGGCAGTAGACAACAGGAACAATGGGGGGTAGGGGGCGGGAAAGACAGACGAAGTTCAAAAGAGGTGAAAATGAGAGAGGGAGGGGTAGGAAGCACTGTACAGTTAGGGGAGAGAATAAGAGCCACACCACCCCCTACTCTGTTGCCAAGTGTAGGGGTATGTGTAAATTGAACAAATTAACAAAGCCACACAAAAGAACATAGAAACACCCTTTGATTTCAATTTAGCCTGTGTAGTCAACCAGAAAAATGTCCAAGAATAAACCATATCAGCCTAGGAGACTTTAATTGTGGCACAAATTAGTTTATATTGATAACTATGACTCAGAGTCTAAATAATGCATAAAAGCAGATTTTGCTATTACAAAATTACCTTGTTATTAGCAAAACCATGAAATATGTGTGTATTGTGGTATAGCAAGTGCCAACACAAACATCTTAGTGCTACCCTTTTCCCCCTATGATAAGGCACTGTCATATTTTTTGAAATGCCAAAATATGCCCTAGGTCTTATTTTAGAGGGGATGTCTTATTTTTCCATGAAGACTACAGTACACATTTATTGTTGAAAATCACTCATGTGCCATTGATTGTCCCCTTCTTATCACTCTGTGCCATTCATTGTCCCCTTCTGATCACTCATGTGTCATTGATTGTCCCCTTTCTGATCGCTCATGTGCCATTGATTGTCCCCTTTCTGATCCCTCATGTGCCATTGATTGTCCCCTTTCTGATCACTCATGTGCAATTGATTGTCCCCTTCTGATCACTCATGTGCCATTCATTGTCCCCTTTCTGATCACTCATGTGCCATTCATTGTCCCCTTTCTGATCACTCATGTGCCATTGATTGTCCCTTTCTGATCACTCATGTGCCATTGATTGTCCCCTTCTGATCACTCATGTGCCATGGATTGTCCCCTTTCTGATCACTACCGTATGTGCCATTGATTGTCCCCTTCTGATCACTCATGTGCCATTGATTGTCCCCTTTCTGATCACTACCGTATGTGCCATTGATTGTCCCCTTCTGATCACTGACTCACTTTTTTTTGGCCTGTACGACCGGGTAACAGACTCTGTTAAGGCAGGGATCAGCAGCTTGCTTGTCCTTTGAAGTTACTTTCAGTTTCACTCTGCACTGCAGCCAGCATCGAGGAGTCACATGGAGGCACACAGTATCAGGTATCGGAGGATGTCTTTTCTGTGGGGGGTGCTTTATTTTAATTGTTTGAGCAAAAATCGGGGGGTGGCTTATTTGATAGGGATGCCTTATCATCGGGGAAACACGGTAGCATTTCTTAAACTCCCCCTAGTTTGTCCTGCTTTTGTATGACTTTTGTTGTAATGTGCTGCATTATGGGTATTACATAAATCAATCAAAGCTTCGCTATTAAAATTGTAATGTATTATTGCAAACAAATTTCTGTTGTGATGTTTAGATATATAAATCACATCTCTGACATTACTAACGTTGAGTATTGATTTTCTTTGTTTTCAAATATGTATTGTTTAGGATCTTTACTTTACCTTCATTGGTATATTATACCTTAAAGCGGAACAAAACCCATTATACTCACCTGTCCCCACTCCCCTATTCTTTTTCTCTTCCCAAAAACGATCTTGGGCCAATATGATTGGTTAGGCCGGGGTGATGTAACTGCCGCACTAGTCCATTCATTCCTGGCGCTAGCAAGGGAAGCCAGGAGTCCCTGGCCAAGGTCATACAGTAAACGTGGCTTGAAAAGCATATAGCCTGTCCTCTACTCAAATCATAAGAGTCATGTTGCCAATAAAGGTAAAGATACAGCTGGTGCTTATGTGGTACGCTATTTATGGAGGAATAATGTATATATGCTGACTACAAGACTTAACTACCTATCTTGTGATAATTGTTTTTATTCTTCTATACATATGAGATTTCTTTTATACAGTTAGTTCGGTTACTACAGGGAAGAGAGTTCTCTATAAGGACCAATTACATTGCTCAGCAAAAAAAAAAAAAAACTATTTAGTGTATTTCAGGTCTGCTGAATCCAGAAATGACATCAGTTTCATTGAATTGGCTCCAGTTCTTGTGATACAGCAAATTATTATCAATCTTTATTTAGACCCGTGTTTTGCATTTCATATATTAAATGTAGCATTGTTTTCACTAAACTTTTCATTTGCTTTCTTTTTATTCATGCATTTTCTTTTTTTTTTTTTACAGAAATATGAGTTCTTCAAGAAGTCGTTTAAATGACTCTAATACATTTTGCTACATTTGTGGTGAATATTCTCAGCAAACGCGGAGAAGAACCATTACATTATTACATTATAATGCATTGTAATATGCATTATCTTGCATATTTTGGTATTAAACTGTGGGACCAAGATAAATATTCGGCTCTCCATATGGTATGCAAAACTTGTGTAGAGTGTCTACGTCAGTGGAAAAATGTAAAACTGAAAAGCTTGAAATTCAGTGTACCTATGGTATGGCGATGGCACAAAAATCATCATAATGATTGGTATTTTTGTGCTGTGAATGTATTAAGTTTTAATCATTACATGAAAAATAAGTGGGAGTACCCAGATTTGAAATCAGCAAGACGACATGTGCAACATGGTGCTGATGTTCCCATACCAGTGTTCAGTACACTCCCTGATATTCCAGTATCCAACATGGAGGATATACAGGGTCTGGAGTGTAATCCAGTTAGCAGTGAAAGTGAATATGAAGGAAGTGTTTCATCAAACCAACTGTTCCCCCAAGAAGAGCTCAATGATTTAATATGTGACCTAAGTCTGTCAAAACAAGCATCTGCACTTTTGGCATCCAGGCTAATAGAAAAGAACTGTTTGAGAAGGGAAGTTAAAATATCAGTTTATAGGACAAGAAAGTTGAAACTTCTACCATATTTCAGTGAAGATGGAGACTTTGTGTACTGTTGTAACATCCCTGGACTACTAGCCCATATGGG
>NC_092858.1:108312502-108324726 GCF_032062135.1 Pyxicephalus adspersus
GGAGGTAAGGATGTGACAAAATTACGGGGTTAACCATCCTAGCCATTTTTTTTTGCCCGTACCAAGGTCGGGCTTAACGGCTAGGTGGTTAAAGAAGAATATGAAAATATCAAAATGGTCCTACAAAAGCTTTGCTATCATGAACACCAACATGTGTTGATTTAAAAATGGTGAACTTCATACTTGAACAGCAAGGTGGATACACAAAGTACCAATGCTTTATCTGTGGAGTAAAGTAGAGCAAAGCAGATTCACTGGAAAAAAGTGACATGGCCTCCAAAAGAAAACATGAAAAAAGATGCAGCGAATATCAATAACGAGCCAATGGTTGACAAAGAAAGAATCATTCTCCCTCCACTATACATAAAGTTGGGATTAATGACGCAATTTGTTAGAGCTCTAAAAAAGAATGGTGATTGCTTCAAATACATTTGTAGATTCTTCCCTGGATTGAGTACTGAAAAATTCAAAGCAGGAATCTTTGAATTCCAGATTCAGAAACTGAGAAGTTATTCAAATTTCACAAGTTACCTGACTGATACTGAAACTTCTGCCTGGCAAAGCTATGCGATGGTTGTCAAGAACTTCTTGGGTAACCATAAGGCACAAAATTATTATGAACTCGTACAAAACTTTGTATCATCAGGGGGCTTTCCTAAAATGTAAAAAAAAGTGCTCAATTTCATGCATGCCCAATGAACAGTGAGCATAGGAAAGAGGAGGGAAGCTAAGCAAGCATGGGACTCGCTAGGCTCAGTTCGTAGACAGATCAAGTGAG
This sequence comes from Pyxicephalus adspersus, assembly GCF_032062135.1. Classification (NCBI taxonomy): domain Eukaryota; kingdom Metazoa; phylum Chordata; class Amphibia; order Anura; family Pyxicephalidae; genus Pyxicephalus; species Pyxicephalus adspersus. The sequence continues at coordinate 108,313,281 of NC_092858.1, forward strand.
AATTTTTTTTTCACAAAAAAATTGGCGTTAACCAGATATAGCGCTAGGAGGTGACATATGAACTTAGGCTGATCACATTGGCAATAAGGATGCATTTTCTGCTTTTACCCCTCACTTTCCACTCGCAAGGAACCACTGCTGTTTAAAAAACTGCTAGGCCTGAAATAGCCCAGCAGTCACCACCAGTTACCAATCCCAGGTGCATAGCAGTTACGAAGTAGTCACTCAGGAGGGATAAATCTATTTTTTTAATGCTAATGTGAACTAAGCCCAACTTGTTAAGCCACATTGATGACATTTTTAGACTACTACATTTTTACACTACTAAGGGATTACACTTCAAATATGGAACACTAGGCAATTGGATTAAAACACACAGCACTGAACAGTTAGGGCATAATACAAAAAATGGAAAAATTGGACATTTTAGCAAGCCAGGCATTAGAAAGTTGGAACAAAGTATAGGGGGTAGGCAGGACACTGACATAATAATAGAAGTTACTTGTTTATTAAATACTTGTTTATTAAATACAAGTTACATACTTGTTTATTAAACTACACGAACAACATTTCACATTCATAGCTTTAGAAATGGCCTAACTAATCAGTTGATTTTCTGTTGATTACATAGTTATTGTAGAAGAATACACTTTGCCAGTACACATTTACATGGCAAGGAAATGTTAAATGAAAAAAACTTGATTTTTACTGGGACATGACTAGATAGCTTAAGGAGGAAGTAAACTTGAAGTGCCCAAAACAAAAAAAAAATGCCCTCACCTTCAAGCCCGCAGAGCAGTCGATTGGTCCGGAGGTTTCTTCCATCGGGTCCTGCGTCATTCTGGTATCCGTCTTTAGGCCAGCGCTGCCATCTTCTCCTCTTCTTCCCGGTTTTTCTTACTCTTTTTCCCAAACTACGTCAGCCGATCAGGCGCCTGGGTCGGGTGACGTAATTTGGGAAAAAGACTTGCCGATCTCACTGCGCTCGGGCATGCACAAAAGGAGCACCCAAGAGCTCAAATGGGTTCACAAATGGGAGCACAAAGCCCTCCCGGGATACCTATGTCGTGCATCCCAACATAGGGCTTTGTGCTCCCATTCATTCATTAAGGGGGCAGTGCTGCACTTTTTTTTTCTTTTTCTCTTTTTTTTTTTAAAAGGGTGTTGCACTTAAAAACAAACATAATTTTTACCTTACATTAAAGGGTTGTCTACCCTTTTATGTAAAGTCAAAAATCTGAGATTAGGTACGCTAAATTACAGTGCACATAGAAATAAATTACAGTAGTCTACCCTGTTGTATCTATGAATACTTGAATACTTTATCTGCCTTGTCATTTTTGGGAACAACGCTGCGAACTGACACAGCTGCGTAGAGCCGAATGCAAAAAATGGTTTTCAACCTTTTTATGAAAACTGTGGTTTTATGTGCTCCAGCCAACAGTAAGTGCCCTTCTCAACTTCAGCCATGGGGACCAGAATGATACATGATATGACTTTACATGTCTCATATCCCTTATATACTTTTTTACATTTATACTTATATACAAAGTATGTGTGTATCCATTCAAAAAAATCAAAGGGCCAGCTACAACTAAGTTACTGGTTGTTATATATATATATATATATATATATACACACACACACACAGACATATATATATACACACATATATATATATATATATATATATATATATACATACATATATACATACATACACACCAGTTAAAGGGTCCTGGAGCCGGGCCAAAGAAAAAGGAATGATGAGTTTCTTTTGCCAATGGATTCACGTCTGGGTTTTTCACCTGTGTCTAGGGGACACAGGTGCACTATTTAGAAAGCCAGCAAGAAACTTGAGAGAGCTCAGTTGGTTCCCAGAGTTGTGAGGGAATAGTGCTCTGCCATCTACAACTAAACATTTCATGTGAGTGGAACATGTTTCTTTGTTTTACCTACAGACTGCCATGTTTCCTGGAAACTGCTGTACTTTGTTGTTAGTCAGAGAGGGACTACGAAAGTGAATGTATTTAGTTGCTCAGCCGAGCCATTAGTTTTTTTTGTTTGGGTTTATGTGTGCTAATAAACAGGCAGGCTGGAGCCTGCTTTAAACTGCATTTTCAAGCCTGCTCTCTTCTCTGTTTACTGCTACATTCTGACCCCCCCCCCCCCCTTGCTACGGGGGATCCCACATATGGTGTAGGATGCAGGGAACCTCAGAATTTGAGATAGCAGTATTCAGTACACCAGGACAAGGAACAGCATTCTGTCTGAAAATGGAAGAGGTCCTAAAGCAGCTAGTGATTGCTAATGATGCACAGCTGCAAGCTAATGCTGCTCAAATAAAGACTTATACGGCGCAGCAGGAGACAAATCGTTTGTTGGTAGCACAACTGGCGGAGGTCTCTCGGGCCGTAGCGGAGGATTGGAAAGTGCTGAGCGAGGTTGTGCAGCAACTGGCAGCACTGAATTTATATGGACACTCTGGAGCCACAGGTAGACCTAGTATCATCTGAGCCAGCTACTTTTTGTTAAAAATGACACCGCATGATGATATTGAGGCCTACCTCCATACGTTTGAGAGGACTGCGGAGAGGTACGGCTGGGTCCAAGCACAATGGGCAGGTATAGTGGCACCATTCCTGACTGGGGACTCTCAAAAGGCGTATATTTTGACCTGGCCCCAGAGAACGCCAAAGGTTATGAGAAGCTAAAAACTGAAATTTTGATGCGTCTGGGCATGACCCCTGCTGTGTGGGCCCAAGTAGTAGACAAATGGACTTATCAGCCAGAAAAGTCTCCTAGGTCCCAGATGCATGACTTGGTGTACCTTGTTAAAAAGTGGCCAACCTGAGACTCTCGTGGCTCCTCAGATTGCACAGAGGGTCACCAGACCACGACAGACCTGTGTCTGCTGTGAAGTCGGTGTATTGGGGGTATTAATGCACCGAGTAATTCTGGGGAGAGACTTTCCGCTGATTTGGAAACTGTGGAAGGGGGAAAAGTTGTCACCAGTTGAAACGGTTAATGAAAATGCTGTAGCTGTAGTTGATCAAACGTACAGATAAACCAGAATGTAATGGGTTAAAAGCTAGGCTGCGGTAACCACAGAACCTAATGGGTTAAAAGCTAGGCTGTGGTAACCACAGAACCTAAGGTTTTCCTTTCTGGTCTTAGCAGGGGAAACAGAGTTGACTCTGGAGACCTGGAGACTCCAGAGGAGGCAGTCATGCCAGAGTTGGGAGGTCTCTCGGGACCACTTCGGGACAGCCCAGCTGCGGGATCCACCCTTGGCCAGAGCCTGGGAAAATGTACAAGTAGCTAATGGAGTCTCCCAGGTCCCTGGCACTGACAATGTTTTCCCTTATTTTGCAGTAATAAATGAGTTTTTGTATCGGGTAGATAGGATACGGGAAGAGGTGGTAGAACAACTCACTGTACCCCAACTTTTCCGCCAGATGGTATTGGATCTGGCCCACAAACATGCTCTTGGGGGACACCTTGCCATGGAAAAGACCCAGCAAAGAATTCTGCAGAGGTTCTTTTAGCCAGGTGTCTTTGCTGAGTGTAAAAGATACTGTGGGTCTTGTCCAGATTGCCCGTTATCAGCGCCTGGGTCCCCTAAATCTTTTGCCTATAATTGAGGTACCATTTGAGATATTAGCAATGAACTTTGTGGGGTCCCTGGTGAAGTCTTCCAGAAGACATCAGTATTTACTAGTGTTTTTTTGTTTATGCTACCCATTACCCTGAAGCCACTTCTTTATGAAATACTGCATCATTGTGCCGGCCTCCATGAAAGCAGCTCCTTAGGCGCCTTGGCACCCTCCGGCTCCTTATTTGGCTCTACTGACAGCGGGATTCGGCAGCCACGCTTTGTTTGAGCGCTGGAAGCACCCGACCCCTGTCCTGCATGGTCTAAGGTTGGTGGGAAAGTCAGGAAACAAAGCAAAAGACCGGCTCCCATGGTCTCAACTCAGATGGCCGCGCCAGGGAAGAGCTCGCTGCTGCACACTCTGCGTCCCAAGACAAAGGAGCAATCTCTCAAGGTAGGAGCCTGGGCTCCACAGAGAGAGGGTGGGAAGATGTCTCCCCCCAATCCTCCCCGGTTAGCATTCCAGCAGGGGAATCCTCTCCAGACCATGGGCCCCTTCAGGTTCCTTCTATGGCATCTCCAGCTCCACTAGATTCCAGCTCCCCAAATAGTCACAGGAGGGTTGCTAAGACCTCTAGTCCCGCAGCGCAATCCCAGGCCACTGGTTCCACATTTGGCATTCCCTCTCAATGTCCCTAATGAGGGACAACTTGCTTTCTTCCATGTGTTATTGGTCATAATATGGGTTAAAGGTTATATAAGGTTAAAGGTTACCTTATCCTGCTTGGTAGTTCCAATTTGGCATTGGACCATACTTTAGATAAAACAAGCACGTGCAGATATGGAGATCCTCTAAGAAAGAGCCATGGCCTTTTCCTGCTTTTAGGACAATTGATCTGATTGACACTTGGAGGAAAATTAATCCCTCAGCCAAGGACTACCCTTACTATTCAGCTGCACATAACCAATATTCCCGTATTGATCACATATTTGTCCAGTCTCATTTGATCCCAGGGGTTCTGGGAGCCTGCATTTTGTCTACTCCTTGGTCCGACCACGACCCTATTGTTCTATACTATTGGGCCCAAGCCGGAAACAAGCTGGGTTCAGATGAAGACTTAACAAAAGCCTGATTTCTGCCCCTGTGGTTCAGGGTGAGATTGAAGGTCTGAGGTTTCTTCCAACCTAATAACCCTGACGACACGTCACCAGCTATCAATTGGGAGGCCCACAAAGCATACATTAGGGGTGAGCTCATATAAATAGGTTTTTTGCGCAAGAAAACTCTGAACAAACTTTTTGATGACAAACTCAAAGAAAAACCATAAATTACAGTTACCACATAAAAGAATTAAAAACCACAATTGCAATCTAAACGTACAGAGCTTAATCTACTACTAACCACCAGAGCAGAGAAATCATTGCGATGAGCCTCGCACAAATTTTTTCTCTGGGGAGACAAACCTGGTAGTCTTTTAGTTATTAAATTGAACCCTAAGCCCAAACTTCATACCCTGCTAAAGATGGCAGGCTGATCCAAAATCCTGTAAAAATACTATCTGCTTTTGAATATGTTTATAAAAATCTCTATAATTCCTCGGACCCAGATGTCCAGGATGATTTGGCCACCTTTTTTTCAAAAAGGCAACCTCCCAAAACTAAAACGCAAACCCAAGAAATTTTGGAGAAGCCCTTTACGCCAGGGGAACTGGTCAGTAATATTAAATTGCTTTAAATGGGTAGCTCCCCTGGTCCGGATGGATTTTCAAATGTTTCAAACTATAAGACCTTCAGCTTTATTCTAACCCCGCCAATGGTGGATTACTTTAGGTTTCTGAGTAAGGGTCATCCCCCTGCCATGTGACGCGAATCACCAAACTGGGGAGATTTCCCCCCACTACTACTTCAGAGATTGCCAATTACAGACCAGTTTCTTTAATCAACTGCGACCTCAAAATTATGACAAAGATGCTAAGTCTCAGTACGCTTGGGCTCTTTCTTAGGGGCCTATATCCATCCGGACTAGGTGGGTTTTATGCAACATTGACAAGCACCCGACTAAATGGGACGAGCAATAGACCACAATGTAAACTCAAATTGGGATGGGGGTCCTCTACGACAGGCGATGTTATTGTCAATCGATCTCCAGAAGGCCTTTGATAGCCTTTCCTAGCCTTATTTATTTCAGGTCCTATCAACTATGGGTTCGGTCCCTACTTTACCAACCTGTTGTAATCTCCCAATGAAGCCCCGGAGGCCAAGATCTTTCCAGGGGGCTTCTTTTCAGCTGCTTTCCCGGTTAAAAGGGGAACCAGACAGGGTTGTCCTTTGTCTTTTCTGTTCACATTGGCAAATAAACTGTTAGCTATTGCTATTATTTGCAGATGATATATTGATGTACATTACATCCCTGATCACCACCTTGCCTAATCTTTTCAAACTTTTAGACGAGTTTGCCCTATCCTCAGGTCTGCAGGTGAATAGATAGTATTAATATTCCGGCCCCAATAATAGACACTCTCAAAAGTACATACGACCTTACCTGGGATGACAATTCACTTCAATATTTGGGCATTAAATTGACATCTTCATACAACACTCGCTACAGATCCAATTACAACCCCCTGTTCAAAAAAATCTATGCAGACCTCGGAACGTTGGTCTCTATCACTCCTGTTGCTATTGCTACTGCTAAAATGAACCTCTTACCCCGGTTGCACTACTTATTCCGCACTCTCCCGATACAAGTAGCCCAGAAGGATATTATCCTACTCCAGTTTAAACTAATGAAATTTATATGGGCGGTAAAATGAGTAGTATTTAAAAAGCTACCTTGTTTGCGTTTGTTACCTGTCCTGCGAGCCCGCGGCGTCCATGGGGATCCCAGCCACAGAGGGAGACCCCGCTGCAGCAGGCAGCATGGCCGAGGCTGCTGCCCTGCTCGCAGCTTGTCTCTTTCTGCAGGGGGAGGGATCTGTTCGGCCAGGCGGCATCCCTTGCATCTCTATGGACGTGATTACAGAAAGTTCTGTTCTCAGCACTCCTTTGGATGTGCAAAGTAGTGCACATCCCAGGGGTGCTGTGGCTTCCCCCCGAGGGCGGGGCATAGTTTGAATTCCCTGCGGCCGATTGGCTGCAGGGGATTCAGTTACTCTCCAATCAAATGGAGCCAGGTGGCGCAAGGTCATTGGTCACTCTGGCCATTTAAGGTGAACCTGTCCTGAACACCATTGCCCGCTATAAGCCTCTGTGTACACAGTGTGCTTGGGTGCGTTCTCTGTGTTAGTTAATGTTTCTCTAATTGTCATTTTAATAGCGACCTGGTCCGATACCTGACTCTTGCCTGAACTCTGCCTGTCCTGACCTCGGATTGTTTGTGACCTCTCTTGTCTGCTGCCTGCCCTGACCTCGGATTGTTCCTGACCTGCCTTTGCCTTACCCTCCTGTACTAGGCTTATCAGACCTGATATCTGTAAATACCCTGTCTTGTTTTATGACTATAATAAAACTCAATGAAAGGACTTTTGGAGTTGGTTGTGGTTTGTGTGCCCAGGCGCATTACAGGAGGTATATAATAAAATTTACCAACCAGACCAAAAGGATAAAAAGAGCAGATTTACCATGTTAACTAAATTAAGGCCTGAAAAGATAGAGAGGCTCTTTCTGCTGCCCCTCAGCCCCTTCCCCTAGCCCAGGCGGGCATTCAGGACATAGGAGTGACCAAGTCCCTGTCAGCATCCCAGAAAAAGGAAGTGAAGGAATTTCCGCAGAGGAATCTGGCATTCTCGGATCTGCCAGGGTGTACGAGAGTCCTAAAGCATGATATTATTACTGATCCCCAGGTGCGGATCCGCCTAAAACCATATAGGATTCCTGAAGCGCGTAGACAGGCAGTAGAGGAAGAAGTTCAAAAAATGTTGAAACTGGGGATTATTGAGAGGTCAAAAAGTAAATGGAGCACCCCATTTTCCTGGTTCTGAAGCCAGATGAGTCCATTCAGTTCAGTAATGACTTTCAGAAGTTGAATGCAGTATCAAAATTTGACGCTTATCCCATGCCTAGGATAGATGAGCTTACAGGGATGCTAGGCAACACCAGGTACATTATCACAATGGATTTGACTAGGGGATACTGGCAAGTGCAGTTAAACAGATGAAGCAAAAGAGAAACCGACCTAAGATTTGTGGCAAAACGGAAGCAGAGAGGGCATTTCAAGGGAGCTTTGTGTCAGCAGCCTGTGCTAGTGGCCCCTGACTTTAGCAAACCCTTTCTGGTGAAAGCCAGTTTAAGGGTCCTGGAGCCGGGCCAAAGAAAAAGGAGGGATGGGTTTCTATGGCCAATGGATTCACGTCCAGGTTTTTCACCTTTGTCTAAGGTGCACTTGTGTACTATTTAGCAAGCCAGCAAGTAGCTGGAGTGAGCTCAGTTGGTATCCAGAGCTGTGACTAAATAGAGCTCTGCCATCTACAACCAAGCATTTCATGTGAGTGGAACATGTTACTTTGTTTTTCCTAAAGACTGCTATGTACTGTTTCCTGGAAACTGCTGTACTTTGGTGTTAGTCAGAGAGGGACTACCAAAGTGTATGTATTAAGTTGGTCAGCCGAGCCATTCCTTTTTTATTTGGGTTTATGTGTGCTAATAAACAGGCAGACCAGAGCCTGCTTTAAACTGCATATTCAAGCCTGCTGTCTGTTCACTGTTACATTCTGCCCCTACCCCCCATTGCTATGGGCGATGCCACAATATATATATATATATATATATATATATATATATATATATAATTAGCAATTAGGCATTTTACTAACAATGCAAACAGTGGTGCACAGTACAACATAACAGACAGTTAAAAATTAGCTTTTGGCGGTTTCAAACATGCTGTAATGAACATAATCAACAAGTGTTTCTGACAATACAGTGCAAAGGATGACAATGTCCCAGCACGGGCAAAAGAAAAGACATGGCAGCTTAGGGTTGTTCCGCACAAAGAATGTTGCTGGATTTGGGACATTGGAGTTAATAAATTTTGAACATAGTGGGCCTGCAATCAGGAGATGGGGGCATGTCCTCCCTAACAAGGATTGGGTGAGAGAAAGAGCAGTTCTGTATTCCCAAAGCATGCTCAGATTAGCAATACATGTTAATCAAGATGTCTGAAGATCAGGAAGCTGATGGAAAGAAGGCAGAAGATGGCATCACTCACGCCAGAACAAGAACAGTACCAATGGGTTAAGTTTGGCTTTAATACACTACAGTGAGCATTTCTACCATGATGCACCAAACACATCTTGGGACAAGTAGGTTGATATGCATTTTTGTATTGTGTTTAGCTCTTTTACCATATATGCTCTTTTATCATATTTTGAAACAAATAAAATATTTTAACCAACAGAATGCTGTTACCAAATAAGTGGTTGCAGTCAAGGCACAAATGTTGACCATAAAAACTCTTCTTCTAACTCTTGGGTAAAACTAGGATTTGGAAATTATGCAGAGGACAACATGCTATATATTTTTTTTTCTAGCAGTTGTGTACTCCTATGAACTCTGATCATTTTACAGAAATGGAGTTAACTAGGAGTAGCCTTTTTTTAGTCTCCTTGGGATTGTTCCACTTCTGAACATTTCTCCAGAACTCTAGTTCCGAAAGTATTAACATAACAATAATGCAAGAACGTCACTTGATAATAAGCCCTGAATGAAGGCGGACAAATATATTTTTGACTGTTATTTTTTTTTTTGTAGTATGAATTTCTTATATTACATTCAAACAAACAACACAGCAAGGAGACAGACTGTCTTGAAAAAGCAAGTTATTTACATGTTACATGCATAGTTCTCCCCAGAGGTTTTTAGCTGGTTGCTCCGCCCGGCTGATTTGAATACCCCGCCCAGCTCTCGGCAGCTCTCATCCTCGGATGCACGGATCTCAGTCAGGCTGCTCTGTGCCATCCGTTCAGAGGATTGCTGCTTCCATGAGAGGTGAGCACACAGTTCAGCCTTCATGTGAAGGAGACACAGGCAGCCCCGCCCCCATCTCATAGCACGCGCTCTGCCTGTGAAATGTATCCATTTCTAGCTCTCCGTGTGAATTCTGCATCCTCACAGCTCTCTGTGTACAAAGCTCCATATCTCCTAAACTGTACATCACAATGACCTGTAATTTTCAGGGTGTACAGGGGACCCTCATAGATATTGGTTATTTCAGCCCCCCAGCTTTAAAGAATTTCAAGATATGGGGATCACAAATGTAAAAAAAGTTATGGAAATTGAACTTTGGGGTTGCTGTTTCAGAGGAAAGTGCAACTAGGAGTCCTAAACTGAAAGTGCAAATTGGGGACCCCGGAGCCACTAACATAGCAAGGAGCGTTGGGGTGGGGCCCCTAAATATATACCTACCTGTCACAAATCTATACCTATGAAACTACTGTCTGCTTCTCTTCTTTGTACACCAATTTCTCTGAGGTGTGTGTGGGGGGGGTACAAAACTGAAAATATAGGTGCAAGTGTCCGGCACATTCTCCCCTTACAATCTCATTACTACAGCATCATTAGAACATAAAACACTCTGCCCATCAAAATGGGCCTCCCTGTCCTGTTACACATTCCTGTCCACTTATCTAACATTCTGAACTTCAATTGGGGAATGGGGAGGTGTAAGAAACCAAAAATATAGGTACAAGTGGGGTTTATCTGACTAACATCCCCTAAAACTTCATCACTATGGCATCATTAGAAAATGAACGCTGCCCACTAAATGTTATTGAGGTTGGGGCACCGGAAGGTTACTGTCATGTGTAACAAGGAAGTGCATTTTAATGGACAGTTTTTTTTTTTAATGTAATGTTGCCATGGTGATGAAAGGTGATCGCCACACGTGTCTCCCACTTCCACCTATATTTTTGTTTCCCTGCACCTCTTAATTCTAGAGAAATTGGGGTTTGAGGTAAGATGCAGACAGATATGTGTAACAGAGCAGGCAGCAAATTTTGCTAGGTAGAGATTTATGTTCTCATAATGCCATACTAATTACATTTTAAAAAGGTTTAGTCACAAGTGTCCCCCACTTGCACCTACAGTTTGTTTCCTATGCCTCCACGTGTACCCTAATAATTTCAAGTTAATACAACCAACGGTTTAGGAGACATGAAGGTTTGAACACAGCGAGGTATTAGGCTGCAGAATATGACAAGCAGCTTTTACACTCACATAGCGATCACACTGCACTGCCGATGACATTACACACTGCGGATAAACTTCACAGACAGTGTTTTTATATAGAATATGGGCAGTGATGAGACGGGATCACTGTCTGTCTTGTCCCCATCTGATATTACATGCATTATGCTATTAAAGCATCGCCACATTTTTAACATTATATATTAAAGAGTGACTTTCTCTGTTATGTAATAGAAAAATGTGCGTTTTTTGTTTTTACACTTTTACTCCCCTTCAGTCTTCACTTCCATTTTGGTAAAGACTGGGCCAGCATGGGCCTGCTGGGCTAATTTTGTAAAAGAATCGAGTGAAAAGAAAAATGTTTTCACAAAAGTTCAATTTAACTAAATATAGACACAGGAGCACATCTGAAGTACGGCTGAATTCACACTGACACTAAGGTTACATTTGTCCATTCCTCATGCCAGGCTGCTTAAAAAACTTCTAGCTCTCAAAAGTCCAGCACTTACCGCCTGTTACCAATCCTAGATGCCCAGCATTTACCGCCTGTTACCAATCCCAGGTGCCCAGCACTTACCGCCTGATACCAATCCCAGGTGCTCAGCACTTACCGCCTGTTACCAATCCCAGGTGCCCAGCACTTACCGCCTGTTACCAATCCTAGGTGCC
>NC_092858.1:108325174-108330942 GCF_032062135.1 Pyxicephalus adspersus
TTGGATATACTAACGGGGCAGGCATTACAAAGTTGTAACAAATAATTGGGAGAAGGTAGAACACTGAAACAATAAGAGGTTACTGGATACCCATAGCATAAACAACTGGGAGCACTAGATTTGCTGTGTTTTGCCACACCCCCTTTTTTACCACCCGGCTACAGCTTCCTACCACCAGGCTGAAAAAAATTTCTGGGGAGAACACTGTACATGTAATGGTTGTGTAACTGTTATTAGTAGTGTATCAGTTTAATGGGGACAATCCTCTTGCTGTGTTTACCTTGAAGTAATGGCAGGGAGTGTTTGTCTTTGGTAATGGTCCCGGGCCTGATATCAATTACACATGTTTATGATCTCATGATGGACAAGACATAAAAATGCCAGGAAGAGCGAAATTAGGGGGCGAAGAATGAAATAACATTCTGGGGAGAAAAGTGAATAGAAAGGGAGAACAATAAATGTTTGTTTACTGCAACTCAGAAATGGCAAACAATGTAGCAAACAACAATAATTAACACATAGGCCTGAATGTTCCTGAGGACAAATGTTTGTAACATCACTATGTCATACTTACCTTTCAATCTGGTTAACAATTCAGAGTATCACCCATAGAAAACGGATGCCACCAGCATGCCTAAACAAAGACTACAATTTTTGAACACTAACATTTGACAATGGAAGCAAGTTGCCTAAGATTGCATAACTAACATATGGGTTACAAGGTGAGTATGAATATGTCATGGGGTCCAGACAGGAAAGGTCAGAGCCATCTAAAAATAGTTGAGTTTGTGTATCAGTATATAATTCAGTACATAGATGAGGGGCTGAGTACCCATCCTTTACACAGAGAAGTCTGATATACAAAACTTCATATGCACGAAACTGCAAGTTTTGGCTGTCGAGTGACCTGTTTCCTTGATATTTGGGAAAAATATAAATTTTACATCTGTAGCCTACTCTGAACTTGGGGAAGGAGAACGAGCAAGTCTCTGGACCTCCTGATGAAGCGGACATTGTTTCCACAAAACGCTTAGAGACACTGTTCTTCCAGAGGTCCTGTGTTTACTGTTATGTTAACCACATACATATATGAGTGTTTGCTATGTTTTTATTTGTTTTTAGGATGAATAAATAAAAATTAGAGGAATTTGAGCATTTTAATTTCAGTTTTGGGCATCTTTACTATTTTAGCCATACACCCTTTAGGTAACCCACCTACAAAACAAGTGTAGAAACCTGATTCATTAGATAAAAACTAGCAGTCCAGTTAACATTTACATTTATAAACATCTTACTGATGACTAACCCAGATAGATTGCATTCACAGCTGGTCCCTACTTATTTATACTACATTTCAGAACAATGGTACAATGACAAGTAGGTTTCCGGGAAAAAAAACAACAAAACCTGAATAGCACATGTCTGAACTGGACTTTATGTTTCATATATTTCAGTTAATCCCTTAAATATGATAAGGAAAAACAATACCTCGTGAGATGTATTGGAGCAGGGGTGTCAAACTCTGGCCCGCAGGCCAAATATGGCCCTCAAGGGCCTTTTTTGGCCCCCCAAAGAATTCCAAAAATGAACTGCATCTGGCCTTCCCGCTGTTGCACCTCAAGATTGTTTATAGATATTTATAGATATATGTGGATAGATATAAATGTACATATATGTGTGTATAGGTATGTGTTCAGGGATTTATGTATATAGTACCCTGTTGGAGATATCCTAATAGTGAGACTGTATCTAAGTAAACATGAAAACCTGTTGTATCTTTGTACTGGCCTCTGGCCGGACTAGGGGTCCCTAATTCAAGGACTTCACAGGAATAACAAGAGGTAGTAAATACCAACAAACAAACAGATGATAGAACAGATCACTAGTAGGGCCTTCAAGGGGCAATTAATCCATCAAGCCTGAGTCAGCAGAAGATGGATGCATAATCAAACAGATGGGTTGGGTTGATAACCCAGCTGGACCTCTGGTTGACCCTTACATTTAGATTCCAGCAAGAGATTCTTGTATCAAATTTAGTTGGGAGGTCCATCAAATTACCCTAACCAATCCCAATCTAGTAGGGTGTGTGCCAACTGATAGTCATTGTACAGAATACACCCACTAACCAATCCAAGAGTCCCAATGTTACCTAATAGGACTTACCTATATAAAAGGGGAGCTGGAATATAAGAAGAGAAAGAGGGAATAATGGGAGCTGCTAGGGAATCAAGCCCCTGGGGTACACTTCAACATTTTTACAGGTAGCTATAACACATTCCTGAATTGTATTCCTATATTGTTAAGTATATGTTTATGCTATTATTTCTATATTGTTTTAATGTATTTTGTACTAAGTAGTTACTGGGTTATTGTAGGGGTTACTACTAATAACTTTATGCCCATGTGATATATATGTAACATTGATTGAAGTTCCTATGTGTTTAAATATCTGACAATATTGCTGTGTACTTTGTCTTACCTTGTTTTCTTAATTAAACTGTTTGAGTGACTAGCTATTATTTGTGCATGAACCTTCTTTAATTGAAAATCTATATGCATTGATAGGGGATATAATTTCCATATTTATGCAGATAAAATATTCCTAAACAACAGTGGCGACCATGAAGGGACACAAATTAGTGGGTTCATTCAAACAGCTTCTATTTTTGTTTTATGTAAAAATAGAGTTAAGTGAATGCAGGCTGAGTCAGCCATTCAGACAAGTTGAGACCACAGTGATATTGTATTCGATATTGTATGCTGCAATTGGAGGCCATACATCATTGCATGCTTGAGTATTTGCTGTATGTGCAATACTTTACATATGTATGTATAGAAATCCCAAAATAAAAGTGTATTGGATGTACCTCTAATAAACTGGTTTCTAATTAGCAGGGGAGGATACACTTGGGATCATTAACTGGGATATATTCTCAGTAGGAACTGTTGAAGTTGTTAGTAGGAATAAGGTGTTGTTTAAGAACCCCTCACTGAAGTTTGTTGTTACAAAGCTATAAGAAGTTGGATTGTGAATCTGTGAACTATTGTGTGCTGTTTTCAGTGAAACACAAGATAAGTGGATGTTAATTTTCACATAAGTTGGTGAATACAGTTATTAATAAGACTGATTGGTGTCTGGACTAAAGTACATATAGTGAGATTTTGGTTTTTGTTTTGGGACAAAAGCATTCTAATTTGATATAATTTGAGCATGGTTCAGATAGCCATTGAATTTTAAGATTTTGTTTCATGGTCAGCAGTGGTTAAGTTTTATTACTCTGTGTAGGCTTGGATAATTGTAGCTGTATCCCTTTTGGCTGCAGGCAGAGGTGTGATCCTGATATCACCCCCATTGTTAGCTATTTACTGTAAAGCTGACCATTTGTTCTTATCAGACTGGTGTCTGTGTATTGACTATTTATGATGAACAGGACCCTTTGTTCTATCAGGTCTTTGTTCTTCGAAAGGTGTTAGCCTAGAGTGGCATAACTTTATCTAGCATTTCTCTTTTCGTTCTTGATTTTTATTTACATTTTTCGGTTTTGGTTTAAAGTTTATTTAAGTGGTCACCTCATACTTTATTATGTATTACTAGTTATCTAACAAGTTTTAGAATATACTAAGTTTGCAAATTCTAGGTACAGGCCTGTTGGTAATGGCATCCTTATCCAGTTTGGGAAGGTTTGTGTCAGCTTACACTCTTAAGCATGAAAGCATGAATTTTGCTTCAAATGCGAAATTTAAAGAGTCCCCATGGGCATATGTGCAGGAACTATTTGACCAGCAAACTAAAACCTGTAAAAAGAATAAAAAGTTAAAAAGCCTAGCAATGGCAGGTATCTTTGAAGCCTGCATAGCCATGAGTGCCAGAATTGATACATTAGCAGACCTGGTACAGTTTTAGAGAGAAAATAATAAAAGTGGAAACAGCCAACCAAGATTTACTTAATGATTTAAATACCACTTCCACCTTAAATGAGATGATCAAATCTTCTCACGAAGAGCAAGTTAAAAATTATAGATATGCTCAAGGTGAATTAATTAGAGCACAAGTAGCCTTAGCCTCAACATGCGCATATGAATTAGGGAAAGAGGAAGGTTATAAAAATTATTGGGAAGATGAATCCCTTGATCCAAATACTCCTTTTCCTGTTGCCATGGGAGAAATCGCAGGCCAACAGGAAAAAAGAGATGGCATGCTGGCGATAGACCAGGATCCTAGTGAGGATCAAGATCTCTTAGCCACCGAAAGAAAGGCAGATGGGAAAGAAGTGAAGTCTAGGGAGTACCCTACGCCTTTAAAAACACTCATGAGGGTGGCAGAGGTCATTGGAAAAAATAAAGCACAGGAGCATATTACGTCCCATGCCATGAATGTACAACAGAGGTGTGCACTATTGGGAGTTAGGAATCCTAGTGACCAGGTGAAGGTATTTCATTTAACCATTGATCCCCACACCTGGAATGCTTTGCCAGATCTCATTAAGGAGGGCAAAGGGAGTTATCGGCAAACTGTAGAGGAGTTGCAATACGTGATTAACCCCACAGCCGTAGGATTAATGGTGGCATACTAAATTAAACAACAGAATGAAGAGAACACTCTGGTGTATGCCAAAAGATTGTGGGCAGCCTATGATACTAATAACTCCAAGGCCACCCGAGAAGATGTAGAATATAAGAGTCTTCTCATCCAGAATGCCCATCCTGTAATTCGTGAAAAATGTGAACACCTAAAAGATCCCAAGAAACAAACTTATGAAGAAATAAGAGGCATTCTACATAGATCGTTCCAGGCCATCCACTCATACAAACAGCACCAGATTAAAGAGAGAGTTGTTCAACCCCCACATACAAATGAAACTGGTGTGCCTTGTTTGTATGGTAGGACAGTGACCTCATCCAGTGTTTGTTGGGAAGGTCCTTTGTATTGTAAGCAGTCATCAAAGGCCCTGAAAATTCGAGGTCCTCAGCCTAAACCTGTGTCAGGGGTAAGTAATTATGTTAATGCCTTTCACATAATAAGATGCTATGCTTGTGGACTATTTGGCCATATTGCCAGATTTTGTTTGTCCCTTTGTACTGAAAAGAGGATAAACCAACGTCTATATAAAACAGACATGATACTTAAGTGTATTCACCACATTGGGGGACCCATCCTCATAAGCACAAGCCAGGGGTCTCTCTGAAAAATTCAAAGGCACAAAACAATTCTTTACAGGCTGAGAATGACCAAATGAAAACTCAACAAAATAGTTTCCTAGAAGAGTTCAGAGCTTTTAAAAGAGAGTACAGGGGAACTATGAATTGTAGAGGGTCAGGATTAAGTGATCAAGCTGTTGGGAACCTCCCACAGAGAGTGCAATGTTATTAATGAACTTGGAAGTTTTGTATTTCAGGAAAAATACCGAATAACGATGGAATCTCGGTGTGACCCAGACAGGTAAAACTAAGGAACCTAAAACACACAGTACTTGGCTTTGTTCTATTTTATGTACAGTGCTACTTAATGCACAGCACTGTATAATATGTTGGTATTATATAAATACTGTTGATTAATATCAAATAATATTATTTTAATATTTTATTTCATTTTAATGTTGGTGTGTTTTAAAAGGAGAAGCCTCCAATTGTATAATTGCAGTCTGGTTGGAAAACAATTCAATTCAATTCAAAATTTGACCTGACTTGCACATTGTTAAGTGATTCATTAACATACAAATCACTAGTCTTTTAGAGAAACTGCCTTTAGGAAAGGAAGGCCATTCTTT
>NC_092858.1:108331331-108425736 GCF_032062135.1 Pyxicephalus adspersus
TGTTTCATTATCTAAGAAGATTTCCCTTACATTACTCATACCTGTAATCAGAGTTACCCCACAATAAGAAAATATTACCAATTTATCATAATGAGTGTTTCAGTAGTTCTTCACACTTTTATTGATTGAGTATTGATTATGAGCAACTTCCCAATATAGTTCTATTATGTGCCATATTGGGTATAGATACTGAGTTAAACGGATCAGACTTGTTTATGAGTACAGATATACTTAGACTGATGAGACCTTAGTGAATAGTGAGTGATATAAATCAGTACCATTGTACTTAGGCTACCATTGCCTGAGGCTAGCCTCCCACTGAGGACATCTTCCTGAGACACACTTTTCTGGATTTGATTCCATGTCTGATTCTGGATGAACTTGTTTTGCTTCCTTGCAATTGCTTATCAATGTGACCTCTCCCAGAGGAACAAGAGGAGTCGGTGTACCTGAGTTCCAAAGCCATGAAGTATGTGCACTATTGCGGTCTGCAGCACACGGTAATAGTCAGCCCCCAGCCCGGGACTCTGCCAAGCTGGACGCATATTCTTGTAAGGTGTCTGTTTCATAAGGTAATGGTCAATCCCCAGCTCGGGATCCTGCCAAGCTAGACACATATTCCGGTACACTGTCAGTATTGCTGATACAGCACAGATGGGGAGCAGGCACAGCAGAAGGCATGCAAAGGGATTGGCAGGCATACTGCCAGATTGATGAAAGGTGTGTAAGTCTGATGATGTGGTCATGGCTACAAGTAGTGTATCTGATAATATAGATATATAGAGAATATAGTATAATCAGTGTGACAGGTCTCAGTCTTATGTCCTAGTATATTTTATCATTTACAACAATAATCCTCAAAGTATTATTGACATAAGTTTTTGAAATGCCCAATAGGCCTGACAAAGGCTTCTCCTGGAGGTGACATGTGCCTATGTTAATGTATGTGCCCTAAGTATCCTTTAGGAAACAGACGGATTCCATGGCCTACCAACCTACAGTTGTGAGTGTCGGCAATCAAGAAATACTTCAAATAAAGGCACAGAGTGCCCATGCCTATGATGGACTTGATTGATGGATCGCTTGGGAATAAATCTTAAAAATCTATAATATTGGACTTTTCTACCACAATCATGAAAATTATGGACTGATTATTAACAATAGACTGTGGGGAATCACCTAAGTCGCCTTTCTCTTTTTACCATATCAGAAACTTAATTCTAACTTTCAAAGAAAGTTTATTGCATATGCTAATAATTGAAGAACTGAGAATAATGAAGGGAATCCAGACAAATAATCATGGTTCTCGTGTAGCTAATGCTTCGATAGCCACAAGCGGGGGTCTGTTGCACCTCAAGATTGTTTATAGATATTTATAGATAGATATAAATGTGCATATATGTGTGTATAGATATGTGTTCAGGGATTTATGTATATAGTACCCTGTTGGAGATATCCTAATAGTGAGACTGTATCTAAGTAAACATGAAAACCTGTTGTATCTTTGTACTGGCCTCTGGCCCGCCTAGGGGTCTCTAATTCAAGGACTTCACAGGAATAACAAGAGGTAGTAAATACCAACAAACAAACAGATGATAGAACAGATCACTAGTAGGGCCTTCAAGGGGCAATTAATCCATCAAGCCTGAGTCAGCAGAAGATGGATGCATAATCAAACAGATGGGTTGGGTTGATAACCCAGCTGGACCTCTGGTTGACCCTTACATTTAGATTCCAGCAAGAGATTCTTGTATCAAATTTAGTTGGGAGGTCCATCAAATTACCCTAACCAATCCCAATCTAGTAGGGTGTGTGCCAACTGATAGTCATTGTACAGAATACACCCACTAACCAATCCAAGAGTCCCAATGTTACCTAATAGGACTTACCTATATAAAAGGGGAGCTGGAATATAAGAAGAGAAAGAGGGAATAATGGGAGCTGCTAGGGAATCAAGCCCCTGGGGTACACTTCAACATTTTTACAGGTAGCTATAACACATTCCTGAATTGTATTCCTATATTGTTAAGTATATGTTTATGCTATTATTTCTATATTGTTTTAATGTATTTTGTACTAAGTAGTTACTGGGTTATTGTAGGGGTTACTACTAATAACTTTATGCCCATGTGATATATATGTAACATTGATTGAAGTTCCTATGTGTTTAAATATCTGACAATATTGCTGTGTACTTTGTCTTACCTTGTTTTCTTAATTAAACTGTTTGAGTGACTAGCTATTATTTGTGCATGAACCTTCTTTAATTGAATATCTATATGCATTGATAGGGGATCTGGCAGCTACCCCGCAGCCCAAACCTATCCTCACCCTCAGAGGCTCTAGTGAAGACCTGGTAGCTGCTTAGTCACGCCCCTCTGGAGTGTACCCGGTCAGTGGCACAGTGGGTCCACACCCGCTTGCATCACACTCAACCAATCCCAATCTAATAGGGTGTGTGCCAACTGATAGTCATTGTACAGAACACACCCACTAACCATTCCAAGAGTCCCAATGTTACCTAATAGGACCTAACTATATAAAAGGGGAGCTGGAATATAAGAAGAGAAAGAGGGAATGATGGGAGCTTCTAGGGAATCAAGCCCCTGGGGTACCCTTTAACATCTTTACAGGTAGCTATAACACATTCCTGAATTGTATTCTTATATTGTTCAGTATATGTTTATGCTATTATTTCTATATTGTTTTGATGTATTTTGTACTAAGTAGTTACTGGGTTATTGTAGGGGTTACTACTAATAACTTTATGTCCATGTGATATATATGTAACATTGATTGAAGTTCCTATGTGTTTAAATATCTGACAATATTGCTGTGTACTTTGTTTTACCTTGTTTTCTTAATTAAACTGTTTGAGTGACTAGCTATTATTTGTGCATGAACCTTCTTTAATTGAATATCTATATGCATTGATAGGGGATATAATTTCCATATTTATGCAGATAAAATATTCCTAAACAACACCGCCCGCGTTACCACCTCACGTCATCATTTTCAATACATGCAATACATAGACATTATTCCTGTACACCCATCATGTGACACAAAAGCCTAGGCAATGATTACATGGTGCCTGACTACCAGGGGCATTGTGTTTGTTTCAATCCATTAGAGACCGCATAATGTAATATTTAGTGTCAGACACACTTGTGATGTGAACACACAGCCTGCATAGATAGATAGAAATTAGTCTTTTCAGGGGGGTTTGTTTTGTTAGTTATGGATGAAGTAGTAAACTACCTAATTTTTTTCAATAAATTTCAAGTTTGGTCTAAGTTTTTAATTTCTGTGTATTTGAGTTTGACACCCCGGAATTAAAAGGGTTTATTTAGAATAAAAGTTACAAAGTAAAAAAATTAGGAGATAGAGCAAAGCAAAGCGCAGCACACATGTGTGGAGAACCAATGGCAAGATCAGAAGGTCTGACTACTAGCCCTGAGGGAGGATCATTTAAGCTGAAATTTTAATATATGCCCCAAAAAGTTATATTGTTCTTGTTACTATATTACATCAGCATTGTAGAATCACCACAACATTACTTTAAAATTTACTACAGTTGACATTCAAAAATGGGACCCAAGGAGTGCCACATTTTCGAAAATTCTGGATTTTTGAAAGTTATACTTACCTCCACACACAGGCCAGCCTTCCTCTCGAAGCACTTGTGAACATCTGGCACAGTTCCAGGGAGCAGGCAGCAGGGACATCTCAACGTGTATTATATGTAGTAAGCAAGACCTAACAGCTGTTTCTGCAGAACAGCGCCCTGTATTGAAAATGCGATCTGAAATTCATGCCTGAAAACTGAAGGAAACGGATTATCGATGGTCGGATTTTCGATTGTCAACTGTACAACTAATAGAGACATAAATCTTATTATTATCTCAACTGACTCCATTAAGGCTGGATGATTACAGCCCCCATCACAAACACAAATTTTAAGAATATCTAGAACAGACACTGGCTGTACCAGCGTCCACTCAAACCACTTTAATAAGAAAACCAGTCATCCATTAGCTAAAGCATAAAATCAACCTAAATAAATATAATATATATTAATTTTCTTCATCACAAAACAGTCCTTCAGGAAGCTGGGAGTGCATTAAACTGGTTATAAACTGGTATACATATTTACACACACACACACACACACAATGATGTTACATTACCAGGCCTATTCAACAACTAGAAAATATAGGACAAACTGAAAAGAGTATGCAAAAATGTACAGAAAATCTAGCAAATGTATTTATTCCTTTTTTTGGCCCCCAAATAATCCTAAATATGAACAGCAATTGGCCCGTGGCTGCATTAAATTGATTATAATAATTATTTTAATTGAAATAGCGTCGCTACTACAATTCCCGGCATCACTCGCGTCTATAAACTAGCGGGCTCTCTGCCTATGCATGGCCCCGCATTGGACTGTTTTAAAGATGCAAATAATGCCGGGAATTTTAGTAGCGGCGCTATTTCAATGAAGAGGGAATTTCAGAGGCAGGCCACTCATAAGATTTATCTATGCAATGGCAGCCTCTGGCATTTTCAGCACTCCCCCTCAGCTGTACTTTTCTTTGCTATTTCAAGGCATGGACTTGAATGGTTGGATTTTCATAGAAGAATATTGGTATTATTGTTAGCCTGTGCAAAAATGTTACCATTGAAATTTAACTCAGAAGCCTACAAATAGAGAAAGAGGCATAAGATTTTTTTTCTTAAATTTTTTTAAAAAATGTTTACGCCTCTTTTTCTAATATACGCTTGTTCCAGATAGAATGTGAAGCAAAACCTCTTTATTTCCATATGAAAAGGGTTTATATCTAATGAGAAGGAAACATTTCCTACATTTTTTCAATACATTTTAAGGTTCTCCCGCGACTTTGTCTAATTTTTTAATTTTGGCCCATTGTATTTTTGAGTTTGACACCCCTTGTGTACACGGTCAATGCACATTGCAGAGTATTTGCTGTATACGTACCTGGCTGCATCCAAATTTTTATTGTTATTTTCTTCATAACTAATAATACCTTCATAGCTAATAAATACATAGCCAGTGCAGCTAAAAGGAAAGGAAACTATTCCTGTTGTCTCTATATTAGGTGACATTTCTTCCTTTTTTGTTAGAAAGTTAAACATCAAAAAGGTTGCTATGGACAACACTACACAGCCCCTTCCTTCTATTCATTTATCACAAATTAGTCCAAATACGTAAAAAACAGTAATTGAGGTTTTGTTCCTATAATATGCACAATACAGACTGCCATGCATCACAATGATGCAAGTCTTCCTGTGTCTGAGGTTTTCTGTGCGAAGTAGTGATTGTCTGCTAGGATTATCTGGGTTTTTTTTATCATTTTCATTAGAACAGTGGTTGCCAACCTTTTCGGACCTACAGACCACTAAACTTACGGGCTCCGGACTGTGCATGCGCGGGGAGCCGTTGTCACTCAATGAGGAAAAGACTTCCCCCATAGTGACACCATGATGCCAGAACCTGCCCACTTTCCCATCGCAGGTCTGAGCCTTAATTAGGAGAGTGGGTGGGTTGTGTCCAGAGACATGGTCGGCGGCTCTGGCCAGGGCGGGCGCCCTTCCCCTCTAGCGGGGTCCTTCGCCACCGGTTGCTGACAGAGCTGCATTAGAAAACCTCATATTAGTCTGTGTCATGATATCTTTACAACTTCCCTATATATCATAAACAACAAGAAATAAAGCCCAAGGACAGAGCTTGTAATAGCTCACCAGACAGAGGAGAGCGTCAAACAGTAGGGGTTTCTGTGGTCAGATGAAAAACCAGTTAAAATATTAATACATTATAACAAAAATTTACCTATTTACTTCTGTGACCAAAAAAACTCCCTACTTTTTGCAGTTTTCCTCTCTGGTGAGCATTTGCAAGCTGTCTTTGGGCTTTATTTCTTTTTTGTCATGTTTTTTTTATGTGTGGCACTTTTAGCATAGGCAATGCTGGATTTGCATTACTTTTCCTTACAAGAATTGTGCAAAAGCACACTATCATGTTCAGCCATCAAATTTCAGTTTACTGTAATCATTGTAAAAAATCAATTCTGATTTGCTGATATTGGTAACAGCACTCACATTATTTATTAGACAGGATGTGTTAGGTACCAAAGACAAACAAAATATTTATTCAACATAAATTACTTATTTGTTAGTATGTTGTTACATCAATTGATCTGCTATCATATTACCTTTATTTATTTACATCTATTTCTAAGATACTCAGCCAAGATAATAAAAGAAAGGGGTTAAAATGCAAGCTCTGCATAACTGACAAAAGTATAAAGTTTCAGAAAAGCAGGAAGTAGGAGTCTGCTGCCCTACCTTAAAAGTGGGAGTGCTGGAGACCCATGGGTTCTTTGCAACAGGCAACTCATATTTGAAATGACAGGGATAGGAATGCTTCTTCAAAGTGCACAAGAGGGGCTTTCAGATACTCTGAACCCTCCCACTAGTCAGTCTTAAAGAGACAGGAACTACAGAGCTCAATGTTACAAGCTTCAACATCCTAAACACAAATAAGAACTACACATCACATTTTGATTTTGAATTCTACTACTGTAAGGACTAAAGGGGAACTAGAATGACAATAATGAAGAAGTAAAAGAGTAAAATCACAGTGTCACATTGGAGCCAGGAAATGTATCTAAAGATACAGTTTAATGTGATTATATGTAGTTTTGCCAGTTTCCTCCTTTTCCCATGATTAACATGGTAATTGAATATTAAAAACATTTTACCTATCATCACTAGGTCTAGGTTTCTCTTTGGTATGCAGGTACATCATGGCCGGTGGGAGAGCTCAGCACAGTGCTGTGCATATCTTTAGGAGAGGTGGACCAGGGACAATAAAGCTAGGAAGGAAAGAATTAGATGATGCTGGATGTCCTTCATCTTCTAATGCACACTTGTAAATAGCTTACAGTTTAGTGTAATTAGAGTAAGTAATTTCAACACAGGAGCAAAGCCTCTATAACTGTGCAAGACTACAAATACTGCTGGAGTTCAGTACAACTTATACATACCAAAGAGAACCAAGAGAACCAAGAGCATTTTCTTATAATAAAAATGCTTACTGTAAAGTTACTGCACCCTGTAAATACCTGTCCTGGTACCCATCAGCCCTACAAATGCACACTTGGCTCAGAACTCCCTGTCCTACAGCACCTGTGACACTGCATCTTTCTGCCAGCCAGGACCTCACTTGCCATTTAGCAGCCTTACTAATGCACTCTGATGCAGCCCTACAAATGCACACCTGGTTCTGGACTCCCTGTCTTCCAGCACGCCTAACAGGACATCCTAACACTTTAGAAACTGCACCTTTCAATACTATAGAACCCTTGAATGTTGTAGCTAGTTTCTTAAAGTTCAAAGTTGAAACGTATTCTTAATTCTTTTACATTTAAAGTAACCCCACCATCATTATCTATTGAGCCTCCTTACTACTATTTTGAACATACAATCAATATATTAGGCATTACAATACATCATATCAAATTTTTCTTCTTGGGTTAGGACACTTTATTATCAGCACATGTCCAGACAAAACCTTATTACCATAAACTTTATTACCACAGAGCCAAATATTTACTCATTTTCATCAGGTAATTAAAAATGGGAGGGGGGGGGGTCTGAGCATTAGCATTACAGGTGGACCTTCTTATTTTAATGCAAGGTCTGATCTGATTTAAATAAATTGTAATATGTCATTTCTATAAAGTTATATTACAGAAAAATTAGTATATAATCTGATCTTATACTGCAACGTGTAACTAGATAGGGCAAAGGATAAGGGTGCATTCGGATATAAAAAGATGGTAAATATAGCAACTTTTGAGCGGACTGCGTATGCGCCGGAACTGGTAAGCTGTGCTTTGGAGAGCTCCCGCAGCACCGAGCCGCCGACACCCGCACACAGCCTTACCAGAGTGTCTCCCTGCTGAACATGAGTCGCAGACACACGGGGACCACACAGAACAAAAGCGATTGCCGCGAAAAAGGATCCAGCAGCTCCATCCCCCCTGACTTCCAAGATGGCACCGACTGGTGATGCAAGGCACGAAAAACCCGGGACTGTAGGTAATGTCACCGCTACCTTCCCTACATATGCTACACAGGGCCAGGACACTGAAAGAAGCGCACAGTTGTCCTCCAGCCCCCCTTCTTCACCTGCACTCTCTATTGATTTCACAGGGGAAGTTAACCCTGCCACTTCAGGCCTCACTAGAGCTGATCTAGATTTCTGCATTAATCGCATAGAGAGCACTGTTAAAAAGGAGAATGCTGATCTCAGGAGTAATTTGGGGACTAGAGTATTGGCGGTTGAGGACATTATTGAGACCCTGGCCAAATCCAAGAATCAACAGCGGGAAGTACTGAATGAGCACTCCATGCTTTTACAGCGCCTTATACTATTGCAGGATGATCTGGAAAACAGAAATAGGGGTAACAACATCCGCATACATGGACTCCCTGAATCGGTTGATTCTCAACATTTATTAGTGGCAGTTACGTCCCTGTTTAACAGTGTCTTGGGAGTACCTAAGGATTCCCCGATTGGCGTGGAGAGGGCTCACCAGGTCCCTGGTTACAAGCCGCAGGACTCAGATAGGATTAGAAATGTGGTTTGCAAATTGGCTTCTTATTCAACTAAAGCTGCGTACACACTTCCAATTATTATCGTTTGTAAACGAACAACGAACGATCCTGCACGATATCTGCGAACGATCGTATAGCACCGATCCTGTACACACAGATAACGATACGATCGTTCAAAGATATTGTACACACGACAGATGCGATCGTTTGAACGATACAGGAAGTGACGTGCACCACAGGAAGTGAATACTGTGTACGAATGTTCGGATCAAACGAATGCCATTCACCACACATCTGCCGGACTTGCCGAAAAGTCCCTGTATTCTCGATGCGCCGATCGGAAAACTTTGGTCGGTTCAACGCAAACACCAGAAGAAAGAAAGCCAAGGAGCTGATACGTCCTCTACATGAGTATATCTAATGCTCTTTGTTTTCTTTACTGTATTTTTTTTTTTGCTGCAAAACTTGGTGGCCACGGCTGTGGTGACACTACTTACTCAGGTTCTGTGTAGTCACGTACACACCGATTTATTTCCCTTTGGCTGTTTTATGCATGTTACAGTTTAATTACATGTTATTTATTATTTTTTGTTACCTGCACTGGGGGAGCGGGAGCTCACTCAGTTAATTCTGAGTCTTCACAGTCTCTACCCTAGGGTCCTCGCTGATATAGTGAGGAGGTTTTTGGGCAAATTAGAATACCTCCTTAACCGATCCTACCTGTGGTTTGTTATTTGAGCTCATTGCACTTTGACAGGTACTTCCTGGTATCTGAATTGTATAGGTGGGATATTTCTTATATCCCCCTAATCTTCCCTCGTCACCTCCACCCCCTTTTTTTTTGTTATCTGTGTCTCATTGACCTAATAACCCATTTAGAACTCAACATTTTCTTCGCATCCCACGGTCCAGTCCCAGAATTGCCACACCTAAAATCACCTTGTTAAACCTGAAAGGTTTGAACACCCCAGAAAAACGCTCATCCCTATTCTCTGAACTCCACTGGTTCAGAACTCGTGTGGCCTTCATTCAAGAAACCAATTTTCGGAGTGACAAATTACCAAAACTTTGGCACTGTAGGTTCCCAACAGTGTATTATAGCTGCTCACCTGACTCTCGCTCCAAGGGTGTATGCATTTTACTATCTGATGGGCATTCTTGGTCTCTCAAAGATATGTATATTGATGCTGATGGGCGGTTGCTGTTTGTCAAGGGATTGCTTGACCACCAGATGGTCACTCTAGCCACCCTATACGCCCAGGCATCCTTTCTCTTCGCAGCTCTGGTGAGACTAGATGAATTTCGTGAGGGCCTTGTTGTACAGGGTGGGGACTTTAACTTTGTCCCAGACCCTGCTGCGGATGTCTCCCGCAATTCTGACAGGGCGATACCAGGACAAGGCCGCGTTAAACAGGAAATGCTTTGTCATCAAATGATCAATGTTTGGAGGATCTTACATCCATTGGATAGAGACTTCACCTTTTTCTCTAGGCCTCACCAGAGCTACTCAGCCATTAACAGATGTTAACAGAGCTTTCTTCTTACTTTTTAACTAACAAGACACCAGGAATGAGCCCTCATGTTGATCTGGGAAGCTCATAAGGTGGTGATTCCTGGCATCTTCATAAAACATGGCGTCAGAATTAAAAAGGCGGCTAGACACGCGATATCGGGCATGCTCTCCAAAATTGCAACCTTGGAGAAAACTCACAAACGCACACTAGACGAGGGCATAGGACAGGAATTGATTATCCTTCGCGAGAAACTGGCCTCCCTCTGCCTCAGCAGAATCCTAGCTAACTCCTTGAAGACCCAGAGAATTTGTTCCTTTATTCCCTATATAATTAACAAACAGGGGGAAAAGACCGACCTGGTCAAAGACATAGATGCATGTTTTCGGACATATTATAAGTCTTTGTATAACCTCCACCCACATGAGCAAAAACCAGGTGCGGCCCTGGATAGATTGTCTAAGATTAAAGACTATATATCATACTCCGGTAAGCCACAACTATCCCAGTCTGACATCGAGACCCTAGAAACCCCCATCACGGAAATTGAACTCCAAAGAGCGATAAGCTCCACTGCCTCAGGGAAGTCACCTGGACCTGACGGCTTTACTTTAAAATACTTTACTTTTACTTTAAAATACTTTGAAATACTTTCAGGAAATTCTTTCACCCCGTTTTCTAGCTGCTTTTAACTCGCTTCTGTTGGGGGGAACGCTATTAAAGGTTTTACTTAGTGGCCCAAATCTCAGTATCCCCTAAGGATGGGAAGGATCCCTCGTTATGTACGAGTTATAGGCCAATATCCCTACTCAATCAAAACTTGAAATTATTCACAAAAATTTTGGCTAATAGATTGCAACCTCTATTAAGTAAATTGATACACTTTGACCAGGTTGGGTTTGTCCCCACTTGGGAGGCAAGAGACAACACGATCGGAGTGGTAAACTGGATCTTAGCTTCCCAACGTACCCATGTCCCAGCCTTCCTCCTGTCAACTGATGCAGAGAAAGCGTTCGACAGAGTGCACTGGCAATTCATGATGCAAACTCTGAAGTATATTGGATTAGGGGAAAATATGCGATCTTGGATTGGTTCATTGTACACCCAACCCAGCCTCAGTCCGAGTTAATGGATTTTTATGGACTGCAGACTGACACATCGGAGCACAAGGTTGCGGCCTTTGGGGATATTCTCCTTTTCTACCTGTATAGGCCCGTGGTGTCTCTACCTAACCTCATGCAGGAGCTTAAAACCTATGGTCACTTGTCTAACTTTAAAGTAAACATCTCCAAATGCGCAGCCCTTAATCTCACCCTACAGGAGACACATCGGGCGCAAATAGCCACCTCCTTTCCCTTTAAATGGGCCACTGGTTCAATTCGTTATCTGGGGATCCAACTAACTGCTGACATAGACAAACTTTTTCCACTGAATTTTACACCTATGTTACAAAAATTGTCTAAAGATCTTGAAAAATTGTCTAAAGATCAGTGGATTTTCAAGTACTTTCTTGGTTTGAGCATATCCAGATCATTAAAATGAACATTCTCCTGAAGTTTCTTCACCTCTTCCAGGCACTCCCTATCAATGTCCCTAGCTCCTTATTTAAACAACTGCACACCAAATTATTTAAATTTATCTGGGGCAATAAGAACCCAAGACTGAATAGGAGACTGTTATTCTGGCATAAACGTGTTGGAGGTTTGAGTGTCCCTAACTTTTCTTTAAATTAGTAAACAGTGGGTCCCTATGGAACAGAGCTTCTGCTCTACCGAATTGAGATATTTCCCATTGGTACAATCCTCTCTGAGACAGACGGTGGGAAATCACCCCTTGATAAGGGCAGCGTGTAGTATTGGTAGCAAATACTTCCCAACTGCAGATATCTCCCCTCAACCCAGCCCTTTAACACCAATCATTGGGAATCCGGCTTTTACTCCAGGAGTAGAAGATGAGAGACTTCTCGTGCTAAGGGAGGCCTTGGTCTTGACTTCTGGAGGGCCTCGCAATTATCGCACTTTCTGCGATCTCTGCCACCTGCACCTACATTTAGGAGATTTCTGTCAGTCTTTTAGAGACTTTGTGCTGGGAAATACGATTGCAGGCACGCTATTTCCCCGATTTACTCTATGCTAAATATGCCACCTAGTGAGTTCTCACCCTCTTTTCTGGCCTCTTGGGAGGGTGAGCTGGGGATGACTCTCACCCCCTCTCAATGTGGACAGATTAAACGCTCGGCACACCAGACATCAATACACAGCGGAGTGCAGGAGACAAACTACAAGATCATGACTAGATGGTATCTGACTCCTGATTAGACACCTTAGATACCTCCTAAACTCAGCCAAGACCTGTATACCGGGGCTCTGGAAAAAGACAGAGCCCCCACTGTTAAGCTCTGGCTTCACATTCAGGTTGATGAAATTATGTTGATGGAGGATCTTACTTCTGGTCTATACGATAGAACTGAAAAATTCCTGTCTACCTGGGCCCCATGGATAGCGTTTCAGGAATCTGATGAATATAAGAGCCTACCAGGTGCCTGCGGCGTTAAATATTATATCTGTTTCCCTACTACTGTTCCCACCCTCCCTTTGATAAGTAATGGTTTCTTTACAGGTATTATTCTATCTAGACCAAACCGAGGACACTACAACTGGGACTTTTTACCCCCCACTTTTTTTTTTTTTTTTTACATTTTCTACCACTCTGGACTCTTTGGACTTATGTTTCCTTGAGACCCCCCCCCCCCCATTTCCTCTGATATCCCCTGAATATTTCCCCCTATCCTCCTTGATTGGTTTACAATGTACTGTTTTAATGTGTTAAAAATAAAAAATAAAAAGTTTAAAACATTATATATAGCAACTTTTATTTTGCAAAAATGTTGGGTTAGGGTCCTGCTGTCTTTTGTGGTTTACTGTTCACCTCTAGCATACATTTGGCAGAAGTACACTTCGGGTGGGGGGCTGAATCCAGTATCTCAAAGAGGGCTATGCCCCAAATCAGCACACTGGGGTGTTGATAGGATGCTCCAGAGGATATGGACAAGGGTGGAAGAATCTTAGAAGTCAGTTGGTTCTAAAGATGTTTAGGCACAAGAATACCCTAATAAAATTCTATTTCATGTAACTTAAACACCTCAACAAGGGTCAGCTCTTACACCAGTATTCCTGACATAAATACAACCAGATGGTTCCTTTTTTCTTTTTGATTACTCCCAGTGAGAAAAATCCCAGAGGCATGAAAACAGCCCAAACATGAAATGTTTTTGAAAAAAGATTAAGGTACTGGAGCTGCCAAAAGCCTACAAGACTCTAGCTGTACCTAAAACATTGCAACTTGATATATTGGTTGGACTGCCCCCTTGAGGAGAAAATTTGAAGAAAGCACAAAGTTTTTTTACACTGAAAATCAAGATATGAAAAAATGTCAACATCTAAAATCTTTTGTCAGTAGCCTACCATGATTGTCTAGACATACTTGCTTAAATACCTTTTTTTGTCAGAAGAATAAACAAACAACATATAACATTATGTAATCACTCAAAAGCATAGGAAGATGAACAGGCTAGGTAACCTGTTTCCCCGATTTTAGGACATCCCCATTAAGTAAGCCACCCCCGATTTTTAAAAAAATAATTAAAATAAGACACTTACCCGTTTATAAGACAAAAAATAAGACATCCCCTGAAAATAAGACCCAGGGCATATTTTGGCATTTCAAAAAATATAAGAGTGCCTTATAATCGGGGAAACAGGGTATGTGCTAATACAACATCACTAAAGAGTCGAGTGAGAGAGTTGGCGGTTATATATAAAGTACAAAAATCTGTTTCAATTTTAAAAGCAGTGTGACATTTGTACAATATTCTTGTCCACATCAAGCTTACTTACTCAACAAAATGTATACTGCCTGCTTGCCAATTCTACACGTCATTGTTCTTTGCATTTAGTTAATGCATTGTTAATTGCGCTATAATAATATATTTATTATAGTCAATATAGAAAAAGATAAATTTTTGTTGGCGTGGCTTTCTTTTTTAAATAAGCACTTTAGTTTGCACAACTGTACCTGATAAAATGTGCACTGTTCTATGAGATGATTTTAGATTACAATTGATTTACTTTTGGCTTCAGGGGTCTGACCCTTACTGCCCGATCTGTTCTTACTGCGTCTCCATATTTTCTTGTAGGCACTTATTGTGGTCTTCATAAAAAAAAAAAAAAAATTATATATATATATATATATATATATATATATATATATACACACACACACATACAGTTTGACATTCAAAAATCCTGCAACCTTCGGAGTGTTGGATTTTTAAAATTCCAAATTTTTTTTATACTTTCTTCCACACACAGACCAGCCTTCCTCCCGCAGCACCGTGGACATCTGGCACAGTTTCAAGGAGCAGGCACCTTTTCTCTAATGCTCACTTGTACGTCCAGTGCTGCCTTGCACTGCGCAGGCATGAGATTGAACACTTTTTTTTACATTATAAGAAAGCCTTTAAAGGTGCATGCACAGAAGGAGCAGTGCAGAGCCTCTTGGGATATGTGACACAGATATCCCAGGAGGCTGCGGATTTTCCCCTTAGGTCTTCACCAAAATGGAAGAAAAGACTGAAGGGGAGAGGTCCTCCCAAAAAAAGTGTAAAAACAAAAAAACACATTTTTCCATTAGATAACAGAGAAAGTCACTGTTTAATATAATGTTAAAAATGTGATGCTTTATTAGCATCAAGCATGTGATATCAGAAGGGGACAAAACAGCCAGTGACCCCCTCTTATCACTGTCTATATTCTTAAAAAAAAAACTGGCTGTGAAGTTTATCCACAATGTGTAATGAGGTCATTGGCAGCGCAGTGTGATACCTGTAGGAGTGTAAAAGCCACTTGTCATATTCTGCTTTCTAAAATGTAATTACAATGGCATTATGAGAACATAATTCTCTACCTAGCAAAATGTGCTGCCTGTTCTGTTACACATATCTGTCTGCATATCTACCTCAAACACCAATTTCTCCAGAGTTTGTGTTCTAATGATGCCATAGTGATGAAGTTTTAGGGGATGTTAGTCACAGATGTTCCCCACTTGTACCCATATTTTTGGTTTCTTACACCTCCCCATTAAAGGGAAATTGAAGTTCAAAATGTTAGTAAAGTGGACAGGAATGTGTAACAGGGCAGGGAAGCCCATTTTGAAGGGCTGAGTTTTTTATGTTCTAATGATGCTATAATAATGAGATTGTAAGGGGAAAATGTGCCCACCACTTGCGCCTATATTTTCAGTTTTGTCCCCCCACCTCAGAGAAAATGAGGTTCAAAGAACAGAAGCAGACAGTAGTTTCATAGGTATAGATGTGTGACAGGTAGGTAAATATTTAGGGGCCCACCCCAATGCTCCTCGCTATGTTAGTGGCCCCGGAGTCCTAATTTTGCATTTTCAATTTAGGACTCCAAGGAGCACTTTTCTCTAAAACAGCAACCCCAAAAGTCAATTTTCATAACATTTTACATTTGTGACCCCATATCTTGAAACTCTTTAAAGCAGGGGGGCTGAAATTGTAGTAACTAGTTTCTATGAGGTTCCCCTGTGCACCCTGAAAATTACGTCATTGTGACATACAGTTTAGGAGATATGGAGGTTTGTACACAGAGAGCTGTGAGGATGCAGAACTACATGCAGACTTCACACAGCTCTAGCAGTGGATACAATTTAGAGACAGCTTTTTTCTTTTTAAATTGAAATACCAGCTCATGCTATCAGATGGGGGCGGGTCTGCCTGTGTCCCATTCACATGAAGGCTGAACTGTGTGCTCACCTCTCATCGCAGCAGCAATCCTCTGAGCGAATGACAGCTGAGCACAGAGCAGCCTCACTGAGATCCGTGCAGAGGATGAGAGCTGCCGAGAAGAGGTGGGCGGGGTATTTACAGCAGCTGGGTGGAGCAACCGGCTAAAACCCTCTTTGGAGAACTATGAAGATGTTAAACAGTAAAGGTCCCAACACTGAACCCTGAGGTACGCCACTAACAACCTTGAACCATTGAGAGTAATAATCATTAATCACTACTCTCTGAATGCAGTATTTAGGCCAGTGTTTAATAAATCTGCCTTTTCTTTATTCCAGTTACAAACCCAGATAAACCCTTTAGGAGGCCTACATGCTTCGATCTGATCCTTTTGCTATTAATATATTAAAAAAAAAATTGGGGGTTTGCCTTACTTTCCTTTGCAATCTTTTTTTCATTTTGAAGTTTTGCACATTTTATCTCCTTTTTATATCTATTGTTATATTCTTTAACATTTTCAAATGATGAAGGTTGAATAACATTTGTTGTGAGCCACATAGGGTTTCTTAAACCTATTACCCATTGGAATATATTTTTCAGTTTGTTTGTGTAAACAGACTTGAAACATTCCCATTTCTGTTCTCTGTTCTTTGAGGACAATATTCTCTCCCAGTCCAAGTCACAGAGAGCCACCCTTAAAAATGGAAAATTTGCTCTCTTAAAATTAAATGTTTTTATCTTTCCTCTTTTTGCTTCCTGTTGATAGCTTACGTTAAATTAAATCATATTATGGTCACAGCTACCTAGATTCTCTTTTATATGCACATGGATTATAAACTCTGCATTGTTAGAAAAAACTAGGTCAAGCAGACTCATTTCTAGTTGGGGCTTCTCTAAACTGTAGCATAACTTGTAATAAATTCATAGATATCTTACCTAAATTTGCAAACATGTAAAGGGCAAAAAGAAGATCATACTGGTGCTGCTCTTCCAACTCCATTAATTTTTTTAACTTGGAAGTCACTCATTATATTTCAAATTAATTTATTATGGAAGCAGTCGTAAATATATGGATAATGACATCAAAGGTTTACCTATAAAGCGTGGTCCTGTGGCAGCTGTTATGACACAGGTAACCCTTTCAACCACTAAAAATGCACAGCCAATCTCATTTTTTGCAATTTTGTATCTTATGGATTTTCAAGCATTAATATCAACAAATGAACACTGACTGATATTTTAAATAATATTTCTCAATTTTACCTTACTACATTTTGCCATAATATTAAGCACCTTTGTTCTTTCTTTGCTGCTCCTGTCTAGTCTCCTAACAATATGCACCTTATATTAAGTTTGCCCTATCAGCCCTCCCTGTGCGGGCTGATAGGGCAAACTTGATAGGGCCCTTCCTGTGTGGGCTTGTTACTGGAATTAATAGCTGTATGTGTACATCATTTTAACAGGAACTTGAAAGCCACTATTAACCTAAAGGTATAAAATAAGCACCTGTACTTTTTAAGCAAAACAATATATAAAATATACAATATGTATGGTATTTAAAGTTTAAAGTATTCAAAGACTACTCCCCAAAAAACATACATACATGAGGCACTGTATTGTCCTTTAATCCATTAACATGTCAAATGCTCTGCCCCTTCCTTCTTAGGACCCCCGCTTTCATAACATCACATGAATGCATCATATTGACTACAGTAACAATGACAGATACAGTGCAACCTGCTCATACATATGCCTAATGTGGCTCAGTCACACACTTTATTCTGACAACTGACACAGACAGGCAAAAGGAAAATAAAAATGATACTAAAATGTTCAGAATCAAACGATCATAAACAAACCATAGAAATGCCATATCACAGGAAATACGTATAACCATAAAGTCAACAAGCATTGACTATGTACTATGTCCATTTATACTAACAGAGGGTGTGTCTGCTCACAATATACATTTCTGTGTCCCCCCCCCCCCCCCCTTGGAGCTCTGTCTGAATTTTTCTATTCATTGTTCATAGTGCACTGGTAGGGGGGAGTAGGCTGAGAGACAGCTAGGGAAGGGACCCTGCACATGGCTATAGAGAACACAGATGTGAAATGCTCTGTACTTCCAGCTGTCACCAAGGAACATAGCCAAGAGATTACTAACCCTATCCACACCCTGCACAAGATGGGGACACTCTTTCAAAAATATTAACTCCTTCACTGCTAGAGATGTTGACAACACTACACCTCCAATATCTAACCTGCTTCATCTCCACTGACTAATAACAGACAAATTATAGTTGCCCCAACTAGAACTTGTTGGGGCAACTATAATAGACAGTCTTGATTTTTGAGAGCAGTCCTTATGTCTGAATGAATCAGTCAGAAAATAGGTCAGAAAATCTACAGAGCATTTATCGCCAGTATTTTTTTTCTGGTATTTTAAATGTGATTTCTTTATGAAGGCATATCTTTTCTGAATAAAACAACCATTCAGAGTCACTGGGCCTGATTTATTAAACTTCTCCAAGGATGGAAAGGATACATTTTCATCAGTGAACCAACAAAGGGTGATCCAGCAAACCTGGAATGGATCTGGTCCAGGAATTAAAACATTTGCTAACAATTTGCAAATTATTTTTAAGAAATCCATGAATCACCCAGTTTTACTGATGAAAGTTTATCTTCTTGTGCCTTGGAGAGCTTTGTTAGATCAGGCCCAGTGTCTCAGCAGGCTGAAAGTAAGGGGGTCTTCCCTCTTAAAGAGCTAGTTACCTAATTTGATTATGGTGCATAAAGTATACAGTATAAGCTTTAGCTCCCACTAGTGAATTAAAATGTTCAGAGAATAATTACATAGGAAAAACATATAATTCCCAAGGTCTTTCAAATGTTCCTATTTGATCACTCTGTCCAGAGGTCAGAGAAATAGTACAGTACTGCACCTCTGACGTTACCCCTCATGGCAGGGAAATACAGCAAAAGGAAATCTTACTTGGTATAAAGAAAATCCCCTATTATCCATGTTTTGTTTTTTTTTAACTTTTATAAATTGTAGTATCAGAAAGTTAAATAGCAAAATAAACTCTGCTGACTCAAATCACTTGGCCAGTAATAGTGTAAAAGAGCCAAGTGCCAATTTGCATCAGGTACTGGTATTTTAGAGGAAATGCCACCCCTCATGCTGAAGAGTATGTATGCCAGTATGAGCAAGGTAGGGATCTGCACACACACCAGTCCTGGTACAATAATACTTAGATATGTATTGGCATGGTTGCACTTATAAAATTCACATTTCCCCAAACTTTTATTATTTCATTTTTTAAAAATTAAAACAAGGTTCAACCTGTAGTCAAGTTGATAAAGCATTACTGTGATTTAGGCTCCAGTTTTGTTAAGAAAAAAACACTAAACTTTTGGTGAATATTTAACATTACAAGTATTTTAATAAGCATAAAGTTTATGTAAAATGAAAATGTAATACAGCCTACCAGTCCTTAAATGTGATAGCTGGACTTGTCCTGTCTGCCTTTGCTCATCTCTACTACTATTATTGGAACTAGAACCTTACACATCAAATATAGTTTTTTATGCTACATCTTCAGATCACAGGACATTACATTTCCCAACAGGCAGATAGGTATTGTATATACCAAATAACTAGTTCATAGCCTGAAAAACTAATGCTTGGGATTGCAGATCCTATTCTATAATCTGCTCATGGACCTGTACCAAAAACCCCAAGCCAGGCTACACACCACCACCTTCCTCTCCAGCCCAATACCTTTACACAAAGGTATGCTTCTATAATCTGCTCCTGGCCATGTACCAAAAACCCAAAGCCAGGGCACACGCCACCAGCTTCCCCTCCAGCCCATTATCTTTAAACAAAAGCATTAGACAGGGATGCCCTCCTGTCTCAGCTGTTATTTAAGCTAACCATAGAACCATTAGTACGCTATATAGATGTGACTCCTCACCTGCATTGGATTCACCTACAGCCAAAGAATTACGGCATTTTTTGCATATAACATTCTGCTCTTCACCTCTGATCCCTCGGCAGACATACCATGTATCCACTTGATGACTTTGAACAAATAGCAGGGCTACAAATCAACTTTGAAAATCAAACTGAAATTCTTACCTGTAACCATAGAAAAAGTTAGATTCTGGCTCATACCCTTTTTGCAATAGCTAGGGACCATATTATGTACTTAGTCTTTAAATTAGTCAAAGCCACCTCATCCATATATACACTGAACTACCCACCAGTGATCCACAAGATCCAACAACTCTCTGGGAAAACTTAACTCTCCCTATTTGGGCGATGCATCTAATAAAAACGGTCTTATTTGCTAGACTGCTTTACTCACTCCAAACCATCCCCGATACTCCCCCACAAGAGACGTCACTCTCCTCTTTCATGTGAAAGGGACCGTGCCCCAGAATCTCCCTGACAAAACTCTTCTTGTCGGTAGCGGAGGAGGGGGAGGGGGCGCTAACCATAAGCCAAACATAAGGCCCTACAACAGGGGTAGGCAAACTTTTATGGCCACTAGGCCATTTCAGGGGTGGGTGGGAGCACACCAGTCCCACCCTAATGGCTCTGCCCACCATCAGGGAACGCCCCCTGAAGTGAAATCCCTCTCCTCCCTATGCATTGCGAAGGAGAGGGATTTACCTTCAGGTAGCTTTCCCTATTTACCGCAGCAGCGGAAGTATCAACGCCGACCGCGGTAAATAGGGGAGCAAGTGCAAGGGGGCGGCTCTGGAGCTCCGGTAGTTCCTAACGACCCCTGGCCAATCCGCGGGCAACCCGGCCGGCATTAGGCTGGATCAGCCAGGGGGCATTAGGCCGAAACAAACTAGCAGCTAAGCCGTATCTGGCCTAAAGGCCAGAGTTTGCCGACCCCTGCTCTACAACTTGGCCAGTTTATTCCAGCACACAGTGCTGGAACTCGCCACATGCCTCTCCATGCACTTTTAAATACAAATAAATACAAACTGCCTCCAGCGGCGACACACTCAATATATCACGCGCAATTTGCAAGATTCTGCAAGTCCCGGACTCAGAATTTTCCCTCAACCCTCTAAGTCAATGCCTTTGACAGGCTCTTGAGGGCATCTCTTTTGTCAATCTTCATTATATACTCAAGTCTGCAGAGTATTTACAATCAACCGCTGTCTCTATCGAACTTTGCATTCCTGAATCTGATAGATAAGTCAGGAAGATTAAAGTGAATGAGATATGCACAATGCACAAAGCCTATAGGGTTTACAGACCGAATCGTGGTGACACTGCACTGGTCCAGCCTGGAGCGTCAATGTGCCCAAAATGCGGTACCCACAGGGCATCCCTGCAACTTTTCTACTGGACCTGTAACAGTGTGGTCGGATTCTAGAAACAAGTAACAAGATTTATACGGACTTAGACATGAATCTGGCTCCAGGAAAGAGGAGGATGGAATTGGCAGGCTTGTGCCTCCTGACAGCAAGGAGGGCTATATTGAACCCCCATACCAACATCCCCATACCTTGTTCTCCCCCTTTGTTTTTGTATTTATGTACTGTTATAATGTTATCAGAAAAATCTCTAAAACCCAATAAAAACATTAAAGTGCTGCCAATACATCTAGGTTGTGTAAGCTGCAATATAGTTAACGTTTGTTTTTGACTGTACACTTTAATTGTAGATCTTAAACTTCTGTTCTGTGTACAATGATGTAAAGCCTTGTGAATGTGTTTCTAAAACTACCTTTAAAATGGCAAATAATTATAATAGGGGAGGGGCTCTGAAAAATTCTAATACTAGTTTTTAGCTATTTTACAATTTGTATCACATACCTAGTTATAATGTCATCATCTTCATGTGATGTCTCCTTTCCCAATTGGCAGTCACTGTCACTTCCATAACCAGATTTTAGATCACGCTCTGCAGTTTCCATCAGCTCTAAACGTTGTGTAATGCTGCAAATTCTTGAGCCAGCACGAAGAGGCATTGTGTGTGAAAATTGCCACCCTCCTCCACCACTTTCTGAGCGACAACCACCAACAGAGGGAGCTTCTCCAGCTTGCAGCCGTGGACTAGCCTGTCCATATCGCCAGGACACAGGGGATGAACGATTGGAAAGGCTGGAAACACTGCGAGGGTTGGCATCATCACTGTCGTAGCAAGGCATGTCTAACGAACTAAACATAACGAAAGGCATTATTATCAACTATTTGTTTGAAACAGATTAACAACGATTTTAAAATATGTAAATAATCAGTAGTTTGTGGTTATGTCGACTATCACAAATCAGCTTCAGTTTTTGAGAATTAGTTCAGCTAAATAAACTTCACAGTGCTTGTACATCTTGCATTGTTCTTACACAAGAAATTTTAGTTTAAATGGATAACCAAATGATTGCTATGTTAATGGAATTGGAACTTCAATAAAAAGCATGCAGGTATGAAGTATGCATTTTCTTTTTTTTTTTTTGCTCATGTAAAAATGCACATTTGGACTGAAAATTTGTCAAACACATGTATACAATAATTTAGCATAAACACCTAAAAAATAATAGGTGCACATAAACACAATAATATAAATTATTTGTAAATAGATACAAAATCTTTTAAGTCCTAAAGTTACATGTGTCCATCCACAGGCAGCACTTTAAAAACCTTTGCATGTCATCAGTTTAAAGTTAACAGTGAATATTACCCTTTTTCCCCAATTATAAGGCACTCTCTTATATTTTTTGAAATGCCAAAATATGCCCTGGGTCTTATTTTCAGCAGCATAAAGGACACACACGCAAGATCAGATATCTGGAGCTGTCTTATAAACGGGTGAGTGTCTTATTTTAATTATTTTTTTAAAAATCGGGGGTGGCTTACTTAATGGGGATGTCCTAAAATCGGGGAAACACGGTAGCTCTGAATTTATTGCTCTTACAGCATGAGCAGAAATATCTTATATTTGTTGCTTTTTATGTATGCATTCCTATGTGTACACTGGGGAGAGCTTTATTTATTATTTTAATATACATATGTTTAACATTTTTCTTTTTCTTCTTTTTACTTAATTTGTTTATGAAACTTGTTAGAAATGTGTCAAGGATGATGTCACTGATATACCAGGAAGTGGACTCTCCGTTCCAACTGCATATTTAGTGGAAGAGTTAATTGAAGTGGAGAATACAATGAGCTGCCCAGTGTTCAGCAGAGCATCCCACAAGGGGTCATAGGCCTTACCTACTACACATGCAAAGGATGTAGAACAGAACACAGTTAAATTTGAAGGCAGATAGACAGGCTGGGCAGAGACAGTAGATAAGGGAAATCACATAGAAAAACCACAAGTAAGCTTTGCCAATGTTTGTGCATGTTTTTTGTATTTTTAAGTTTATGTATATAATACAGGGGTACAG
This sequence comes from Pyxicephalus adspersus, assembly GCF_032062135.1. Classification (NCBI taxonomy): domain Eukaryota; kingdom Metazoa; phylum Chordata; class Amphibia; order Anura; family Pyxicephalidae; genus Pyxicephalus; species Pyxicephalus adspersus. Next base: position 108,354,704 of record NC_092858.1, read on the forward strand.
AGGTGTGTTTGCTTATGTAATGGGCAGATTGTGAGTAATGTTTGAGTTTTTGTCCAATATAAACACTTTGTGTAATGTTCAGTTTGTGAGAAGAATTTGTTTAATGTGCAGATTATAAGTATGTCTGTGTGAGATCTCCAATTTAATTAATTTAAATTCCTTAGAATTAGATGATTAGGTTGATGATCCTACATAAGTGTTTGTAATTTGAAGAATGTGAGTATGTGTGTAATGTGCAGATTCTGTATGTATAATTTAAAGACTGTGCATATGTCTGTGTAATGTGTAAGCTGTTTGTATGTGCCTGAAATGTACACATGTGTGCGTGTTACCTCCACTAACCCACCCCTAATTCACACTACACCTTCACATTTATTGTTTAGTTTTGTTTTTTAAGTAAACGACTGAAAATGTACATTTCCTTTGTGATTTTATTGAACTGCATAACCTTTATCTGTAAACATCAAGTATTTGCTTGTTCATAGGACCCAATAAAGACAACAATTTCCATGGGGGCATTTACTTTTTTTACATGGTGCACTGAGCTGTGGAAAAGGGAAAACAATACCCCTAGAAAAGAACTACTGAAATACTAAAAAGGTGTTGCTTTTAAATGGTAATATTTATTTTTTTCCCTTGATCATGCTGTTTTATTCTAAATTAAAAATCCTAGTTCACAATTTTGTAGATTCATTCAGAATTTGTTACGACTCCACCCGAAGATTTTCTGTCCAGCACCCTGCAACATCTTCGGCCCCCCTTTAGCTGTGCAAAGATGTGCCCTTTTTTATTATCCCTTGCACTTATTTTGAGGCTGTTCACAGCTGAAGGGGATTTCAGAAACTTGCAGCAGCCAATAGGCAGTAGGAGTAGTTCTTGGTTCCAGCTTTGTCCTGTTTTTGGCTGCTAGCCTTATTTTTAACCTCTCCCCAGCGGTAATCCCCAATGTGACTCAGGGTAAAAAAGCAACTGCTGAAAGCAGTAACCCCGAGTCACACTTGGGGTAGCTAAAGCAATGAAAAACAATGATAAATACTAAGTTACCTGGTCCGCCTGCGTCCTTCTTCATAATCCCGGTCCTCTCGCATCCTCCGGTCGGCATCCTCTGCATCTGATGAGTCACCCCGGAGCTGCTGGTGACGTCAGTGCATGCCGCCGTTGTGTTGGGGAAGTGGCGGGAACATCAAATTATTTTGTATTGCATTCAATACAAAATAAATGTATTAAATGCAGTACAGTGGATTTATATGTCTAAAAGCAGTACATTGTCTTTCATGAAAATGTATTTTACAGTTTCATATAATAGTATGAGTATAATAAAATTTGAGACACAAAATCATGTCAAAGTTTATTATTAAATTCATAAATAATTTTTTTATTATTTTGACAATTTTGTGTTTCAAAATTTATTATACTCATACTATTATAATATAGTGTAAAATATATTTTCATGAAAAACAATGTACTGCTTTTAGACATGAATCCGGAGAGAAATGAACTGCCCAAGAGGTTAATACCTCTGGTTGGTGGATCCTCAGCCTTGTTATCTGTGAGTTGCTCATTCACACTCTGACATTTCATGCTCTTTTGGATTTCTGACCTGTGCTTGTACCTGGAATATGCTTGTCTGTGGCCTGCCCTGACCTGTGCTTGTACCTGGATTACGCTTGTCTGCCACCTGCTCTGACCATCAGTTTGCCTGAACTGCTGTTATGCTCTCAACCAAGTTAGTACCAGATCTGTACTGTCCCTACATAAGAGCCCTCTGTCCCACTCGCCCCTGGTGGGGAGAGCCTGGGGGCCACGACCTGGTGTGCTCCCCTCTGCAAAATAGTTTAGTGGCCATTAGGGTCACCGGCCCATCATCCCTTGCTCTGGTGAAGACCAGGAGACACTTAGACTCCGCGCGCCCCAGGACATCCTGCGTCACCTGCCAGGGGGCGTCGCCCAAACAGAAGGATCCAGCCAGAAACATGCATGCTTCTGGGGGCAGCTCTACGCTAGAGGAACTATGTAGGCAAATCTCCGAGTTGAACATCTCTGTGCAAGATGTCTAGAGAGGCTACTATCAACTGGAGAACCATATCCAGACCCTGTCCAGCTCACAAGTGACCATGGCCTTTGTGCCAGGTCATCCTACCAGTTCCAGTACCCAAACCTAAGTTGCCTTTGCCGACCTGGTTCTCACTGTCGGCTCTACTTCTCTCTGCAGCCCCTGACCTTTGCGGAGGAAGGCACGAAAGTTGGTACAGTTATCTCCCTCCTCCAGAGGGGACCACAGACATGGGCTTTCCAGCTCATGGAGACCAGTGACCCCGCTCTGGTTGATGTTACTATCCTTTTTGATTAGCTAGCAGTGCTATATGATGATCCCAAACTGTGACTGCATAAGCCTCATACTGCCGCCTCCATCAGGGTCAAAGACCAGTGGAGTGAAATGTCTCTGATTTTGGTCTTTGGTGTCTTGACACCCAGTGGAATGATGCAGCACTCTGACACCAGTTCTGTATTGGGCTGTCTGAGCAGCTCAAAGCTGAACTGGCCCATGTGGGGGTGCCTGATTCCCTGAATGACTTGATCTGCCTGACCTAGAGAGGATGGTCATCCCACGTTTCTTCAGGGTCCCTCCAGACCCCTCAGCTCAGTTCTTACCAGTTGCTGGACCACTTTGAGTGCTAGCTTCCCTGGACGCCCCTGAGCCCATGCAGCTGAGACTGGCCAGACCCTCTTTGTCCAAAGAGGAACGTCAGAGACGTCTTTAGGAAAACTTGTGTTTATATTGTGGGTGTACTGGCCACATCTTACTAAACTGTTCAATCTGTCCTCTGGGTAAGGCAAAGAGAGGTTCTCTGTCTTCTTCCCTTGTGCATGCTGTGTCTGCTGCTCATGTGTCGCTCTGTCTGTCTCTGCAGGGCCTCAAATGAATCTTGGAGGTCCAAGCAATTATTGATACTTGATGCCTCTCTCGCCTGACAGTTACATTTACAATTTTTTTCAAAGACTCAAACATTCCTCCTGCGGCTTGCTGATGGATCTGTTACAAAATATGGTCTTGTAATTTAGGAATCACATTCAAGTTAGTTTTGACATAATCCTGTCTTCTTTGCTCCCTGTCATCCTGGGCATACCTTGACAGCAAGCCCATAACCCACTCATCAATTGGTCCATGGATCAAGTATCTTTTTGCTTGAACAATTGCCGCCAATTTTGCCCCTCCAAACCCGCCGCCCTAATCTGTGTGGATAAATCTGAACGAGAACTCATACCGTTAGTGTCACACTTATCTGTTTCTTACTAAAGCGCAGGCGTCTTTCGCCTACGCATGTGGGCAGTTCTGACTCTGGGAGTATCTACGCTCCTAAGCTTTATTAGTTTCGCCCAAACCCTGGCCAATCAGAAAAAAGCCTCCTGACCATCCCTGACAATTTTGCTAGCTCAGACACAGCACTCGGTGTTCGTTCAATGTGTTTCCACTAGTGTCGAGCCTATAGCTTACTGAGCTTTCTGTACACCTGTTGCTTAGTTCAGTGATTTCTCTGTCCAGGTCTTGTTTTAACACCTTGTTGCCCAGTCTGCAGTTTCCAGTCTATTCCCTTGTGCTGTTCCAGTGTTCCTGTCTGTGGATATTCCTGTGTCAACTGTGCCTCCTGTTGCTTCCATTGTTTCGTGTTCCCTGTGTCTGCAGTGGCCCTTGTGTAACTGGTGTCTATTTCCTGGATCCCTGGTATTTGACCCTGGCTTGTGACTTGACCTCTTTTTCTTGCTGCCTGCCCTGACCCCGGCCTTCCTTGACAATTCTTCTGCCTTGTGATTTGGTATTGTGCATCCTCCTGCTCACCCTGGTGTGCCCAAAGACCGTAATCTGGCGGTAACCAGCGGCGCAACATCCTCACCACTAAGGCACTGGAGAAGACCAGGTTGTCCCCTAGACTCTGCACCTTGGCCCTTCTCGGGCTCACACCACTTTTGTGGAAGTCATAGTGCCCCCTAGTGGCCCTGTCTCCCCTAGCATGAAGTCAGTCTATCATGAATATCTGGACGCATTTGACAACAAAGGGGCTGACTCCCTCCTCATTGTATTGATGATTGTCCCATAGAGTTGCTCCCAGAGGCCAAGATTCAATTTGGTCGTATTTATCCATTGTCTGAACCTGAATTGGCCACTCTCAAGGAATACACAGGGCAGGATAGTGAGCCCTCCGTGTCACCAGCTTAGTCGGCACAGACGCTCAGAGTCTAGGCAGCTGCCTGGTCTTCACCAGAGCTTCTCAAGGTGAGGTTATGCTGCGGGCACTTGCCAGGGTGCGGCCCCTGAGCATGCACTGACAGGTGAATGCTGACAAACAGGAATCAGGCGAGGTGAGGGAACGTGAGACAGAATCAAGTGTCAAACAAGCCAAAGGTCAGGGCAGGCAGCAAGCAGGAGTAGTCAAAGATCAAAGCCAGAGTCGGTACACAGGAAATCACAAGCTGAAGGCACAGGCAGGAATCAAAGGAACCTGGAACAGAGCCTAAGGGAACTCCTGGTTCAGGCAACTTTCTGTTGCCAGTCACTTCCTTTTATAGGGAGGGTCAGGTGATGGATGGGAGCCATGTGATCTGCTGGCATCTTACCTTACCACCAGAGGGAGTGCTGGAGACGAGAGGTAAATGATGTTCACACCTCCACCAGCAGAGGGATCGTGTCTGCGAAACACGCTAGTCCTCTGAGGTAAGTGAGCAGCTGACAGAGTTACGTGATCTGGACCAGGAAGTGAACCGAGGAGATAATCTTTGAGCAGAGCTGGTGCAGGCAGCAGGGGAGCGCAAGGTTGGTTGACACTAAAGAAGGCACAGATCCCCTGGTCCTGCAGAGATCTGTCTCAGTAACCCCCCTCCAAGGGCCCGGGCCCAGTACCCCCACCCCCGCCCCCCTTTGGGCTTGTTGGGAAAACCTATTATGGAACTACCTGAGTAAAAGAGGAACATGGATATTCTTAAAAGGGACCCAGGAATGAACCTCAGGGCTGTAGTCCTTCCACTAAATATTGTAGAAACCCCCGGACAAGTCTGGAGTTCAAGATCTGTTTCACTCCAAATTCTTCTTCAGAAGCATGAAGCTTGACATCATGGACTACAAAGCCAAGCTACAAAATTTTAACACTGAGCTCACTGTCACTAAGCAAAATTATTTATCCGCTGTCAATTCCTCTTAAGCTTCCAACTCACGCAGGCTCTTCTGAACAATTGACTCCCTCCTAAACCCCACACCCGCTTTCTACACAATAACCTTCTCTGCTCAAGACATTGCCATCCACTTTAGAGATCAAATTGACAAAATCAGACATGATGTCTCTGCTCACCGGGCCACTCAATGGCCTCCCTCAGCACCAATACTGTGGATGAAGTCTCCTCTTTCATCATCTCCATCTACTACCTGTTTGCTTGACCCAATTCCATCTGATCTACTCAGTGCTCATTCCTTCACCCTGGTCCCCGCCCTAACCGAACTTTTCAACCTTTCCCTTTCTACCGGTATCTACCCCTCCTCATTTAAACATGCCATAATTCTCCCTATCCTGATGAAACCCTCACTAGACCCCTTCCTACCTTCTATCGTCCTATCTCTCCGCTCTCATATGTTTCCGAAATTCTTGAGCGCCTTATCTACAAAAGACTGACCGATTACTTGAGCAACTCTCTTCTTGACCCTCTCACGTCCGATTTTCGAGCTGCCCTTTCCACTGAAACAGCCCTTACTAAAGTGGCCAATGACCTCATCACAGCTAAGTCTCAAGGCAACTTTTCCCTCCTCCTTCTCCTTGATCTTTCCTCTGCTTTTGACACTGTTGATCACCCCCTTCTATAACAAATCATGTGCTCCATTGGTATCAGTGACATTGCTTTCTCTTGGTTTGCTTCCTATCTGTCTGACCGCTCCTTTCAGGTTTCTTTTAATGGTAATTCCTCCTCTCCCACTCTCCTCCCTGTTGGTGTTCCCCAAGGGTCTATCCTTGGACCGGTTCTCTTTTCCCTGTACACCTCCTCTCTCAGTAGTTTCATATCATCCTTTGGCCTGGATAAGGTCTCATGCTGCCTGTTAGCCATCTCATCATGGATGTCTGACTGATTCCTGAAACTCAACCTGGATATAACCAAACTCATCATCTTCCCTCCTCAAATTCCAAATCCTCCCCTGACATATTCCTAACTGTTAACAACACGGTCATTCATTCCTCCCCTCAGGCACCTTGTCTTGGCGTCACCTTTGATTCTGCTCTCTCATTTACCCCCCATATTCAGAACATCTCCATGTCCTGTTACTTTCACCTCCGCAACATCTCCAAAATCTGCCCCTATCTGTCCTCAGAGACCACGCTCTTATCTCTCGTCTGTACGTCATCCATCCTTCCCACTGCTCCTCTTCATTGGCTTCCATTTCACCTTAGAATCAAATTCAAGCTCCTGTGCTTTGCCTTCAAATCCCTCCACAGTTGGCCCACCTACCTTTGTGTCCTGGTAAAAAAAATACTCCCCCAGCCGCTCTCTTTGCTCTTTCAATGACCTACTACTGACTTCCTCACTCTTAATCCCATCACAGGCAGGGCTCCAAGACTTTTCCAAAGCTGCCCCAACTCTCTGGAATGGTCTTCCTCGTCCTATTCGGCTTGCTCCTACTTTCTGCTCATTTAAAAGGGCACTCAAAACCCATTTTTCAAACTTGCCTGCCCCGCTTCTGTCTTTTGAAACCGTCACTACTCCCCACAACTACATATCTCCTCTTCTGTGTTAATTCCCTCACCTCCTAGGATTGTAAGCTCTTCGGGGCAGGGTCTTCTCCTCCTGTGTCACTGTCTGTATTCGTCTGTCATTTGCAACCCCTATTTATTGGACAGTTCTGCGTAATATGTTGGTGCTATATAATTCCTGTTTATTATTATTATTATTATTATTATTAATAATAATAAAGCAGGGACAGGACCAGGAGGGTACAGTCTTTTTGGAGAATCTATTGGAATTAACAGGTTTAAGAAGTGAAACGTGGAAGGAATTATGGATTTTTAGAGAAGGAGGCAGTTTCAGCTTATACATGACTGAAATAATCTGAAACAAGAAAAGATAAGGACCAACGAAACCTGGACCCAACTTGGGAGATGGCATCCGTAACCGAACATTTCTTGTGGAAAGCTAGATCTCATTGTCAGGAGGTGTAGGGGATCTTTTCTAGTCAACCCATTTCTTGTAACGTAGAGAGGAGTGGTTTAAAGTCTCTTAGCTGAAAGTGATCTGCAGTAGTGGCTGCAGCAGAAACATCAGACAGAGAAGAACAGAAGGGAGCCTGGAGTGACGACCGGAGACAATAAAGAAAGGGCTGAGACCTGTGGACTCATTGGAGCGGTTGTTATGAGCCAGCTCAGCCCAAGGCAGTAGGTAAGCCCAGTTGTTTTACTGAGAGCTGACGTACATGTGGAGGTACTGCTCCAGGGATTGGTTTGTTCACCCTGTTTGCCCATTAGACTGGGTGTGGTAGGCAGAAGAAGTCCAGCTTGATCTCCAACAGATGACAGAGGGCTCGCTAAAAGCGTGAAGTGAACTGCACTCCATGGTCAGAAACAATGTGTGATGGTAATCCATGCAGGCTGATGACTTCCTTGAAGAAGACTTTTGCCAAAGTGGGAGCAGAAGGAAGACCAGGAGGAGGAATAAAATAGGTCATTTTAGAGATTCTATCTACCAAACCCATATTGTGGTGAACCCATTAGAGTAGGGGTGTCAAACTCAAATACACAGTGGGCCAAAATTAAAAACTTAGACAAAGTCGTGGGCCAAGCCTAAAACTGAAATAGCACTTCTACAATTCCCTGCGTCAAGAAAACAGTGCGGAGTTTATTGTTATGAGTGGCTGGAACTCCCTCTTCACAAAGCACCGCTACTACAATTCCCTGTGTCTATAAAACAGTCCACGCATAGGCAGAAGGGACGTTGGTCTATAGATGCGAGTGATGCCGCTCCTACAATTCCCGGCATTACTTGCGTCTATAAAACGGTCCAATGCGGGGCCTTGCATAGGCAGAGAGGCCGCTGGTCTATAAACGCAAGTGATGCCTGGAATTGTAGTAGCACCGCTATTTCAATGCAGCGGCGGGCCAGCTGCAATTCATATTTAGGAATCCTTTGGAGGCCAAAAAAAAGGATGTTGCGGGCCAGTTTGACACCCCTGCATTAGAGGATAGAAGATCAGTTATATTATCCATGGAAAATGAGTCCATGGTTGTTCAGGGGTCGAAAGCACACTCGGTGCAAGCAGCCTCAAAATCACACACATTCTGCGATTAGTAAGGTTAAAGGTTTTGCATTTCCCGTGGTGACCAGCAAACTTGAAAGCATGTCCCTGTTGAAGGACGAAAGGGTGCTGTTTTTTTTTTTTTTTTTTTTTTTAACAAATGACTTCCCAGGCGGTATCTGGTCCAGCAAGACTGGGGCCATGGGCATATTTTGAGCAGGTTCAATGACAAAAGTGGGTTCTGTTTCAGGGACCTCCTTTTCAGGAGCAAGAGAGGTCATCAGCCTTGATATTTTTGGAACCAGGACGATATGTGAGGATGAAATCAAACCTGGAGAAGAGGAGAGCCCATCGGGCTTGACGAGGATTCAGGCGTTGTGCTGACTTTAAATACTGCAGATTCTTGTGATCTGTGTATATGGTTACAGGATGTCAAGCTCCCTCTAGTAAGTGGTGCCATTCATCTAAGGCACGTTTGACTGCAATAAGCTCACAGTCTCCAATAGAGTATTTCTATTGAGCAGGAGAGAAACCACAGGACCTCAGCTTGCCTGCAGCATTCTTCTAGGAAAGAACTGCGCCAACTACAACAGAGGAAGCGTCCACTTCTAAAAAGAAGGGATGAGAGGATTCAGGGCTAACCAAGGCAGGAGCTGACGCAAAGACCTTCTTCAATAAGTGAGAGGCCTGGAGTGCCTCCGGTGACCAGACTTTACAATTACTACCCTTCTTGGTCATAGCTGTACAGGGGCAATCAGGGTGGAAAAGTCTTTAATAAATTGTGGGTAGTAGTTGGTAAAGCCAAGAAACCTCTGGATTGGTTTGAGCACAGGTTGTGGCCAGTTTAGCACAGCAGAAAATGTATCTGGATCAATGCGCAAACCCTTCGCAGAAACAATGTACTCCAAAAATGGAACCTCAGAAAGTTAAATTGGCATTTCTTTAGCAGAATCATCTTGACATAGTCACAGTGGGTAGGCGAATCCTTAGAATATACCAGGATGTCATCCAGGTAGACGACCACACAGACAGAGGCGGTCACAGAAAATGTCATTAACAAAATTCTGGAACACCATTGGCACATTACAGAGTCCAAATGGCATTACAAAATACTCATAATTGCCATCCCAGGTGTTAAAGGCTGTCTTTCATTTGTCCCCTTATTGAATGTGGATTAGGTTGTAGGCACCGCACAGGTCCAACTTGCTTTGGGGTCCGATTTTTGGCAGACTGGAGTGCGTTAAGGCGTTCTTCATACCATTAAAGAAAGTCTACAAGTCTTATTTGCAAATCTTGCTGCTGTGTCTGTCACAGCAAATTTTGCACGGAGTCAGGGAGCGGATCGCCAGCGGGGTTCATGGCCTGAACAAAATGTCACAGTGCCGCAGGGCAGGATGCCGGACCCTCTGTGTAAGTATGAGTGCTAGATTTGTCTGATCTGAAACCAAAATGTTAACACTGCCAACAAGTACATGAGAAAGCAATTTGTGCTCATGGGACTTTAAAGGCAGTTCAATATATATCACAGAGTGACTAAAATATAAAAAATAATATTAATAAAAAACATCTTTTATTAAGCACAATCCGATAAAACAAGGGGAGGAATAGAAAATTCAATAAAATGCCCAGAGCACAATACCAGGCTGGTATCTATATCATTGATGTAATATGGTGAGTTCTGATAATCCAACTCGTTTCACAAAGTTAATCCGCTTCATGCGGGATATTACATATACAGAACCTCAAATGAATAGAACGGACTATAATGTAAAACAAGCAAATAGTTAATTCCTTTGTATCACCATTTTCACATTCTACAAATAGTATAATTTTCAAGAAACAAAAAAGCCATGTAGGTACATATCAAAGAATGTAGTATCAAGTGTAACTGAGCCTGGCAAGGGATGGAAATTTGGGAAACGGGAGAACCCTCCCCAGCAGCAAAGGAGAAAGACATTTAAATCAGGACCGATAGATATTTCAAATAGCTTTTTTCTCTTCTCTATTAAGTGAAAACTCACTGGGAAGTGATCAGCAACTGAAAGTGGTACCAATAAAGCCAATATCAGTATATGCACATGTATAAATAAAGTACCAATCAATTAAATACCCCAGGAATGTGATATGACTATGGGATGGACAATAAGGAGAAGAGTACTTACATTTGATCAAGCAAAACTGAGGTCCAGGAACGAGGGTCTATTCTACAGCTGCAACCATAGGACCTAAAGTGTCCTACAGGTAGGCAGGGGACTGCCATCCCCCTTTAATATAACCTTAATGCCAGGTTATCATGGGACCCGCCAATCGGAGTCCCACGTGCAAAGGGCGCCGCCAGAAGTGGCGCCCAAGCGGGGGAGCAGATTACCGGCTTCCGGGAAACACTCTGATGACGTCGCAGGCAAAATTTGCATGCAGCGCCAGAGACTGAGTAAACCGGATGCCAGAACCAAGACTCTCCGTGTAACCAACTCAGTTGGCACAGACGTGCGCGGGGCGCAGAGTCTAAGCAGCTGCCTGGTCTTCACCAGAACCTCTCAAGGTGAGGATGTTATGCTGGAAGCAACTGCCAGGTTGCTTTCCCCATGCACGCAGAAGCAGGTGACTGCTGACAAACAGGAATCAGGCGAGGTGCAGAAACATGAGATAGAATCAAGTGTCAAACAAGCCAAAGGTAGGGCAGGCAGCAAGCAGGAGTAGTCAAAGATCAAAGCCAGAGTCAGTACACAGGACATCATAAGCTGAAGGCTCAGGCAGGATTCGCAGGAACCAGAGCCTAAAGGAACTCTTTGTTCAGGCAACTTCCTGTTTCCAGTGACTTCCTTTTATGGGGAGGTTCAGGTGATGGATGGGAGCCATGTGACCGGCTGGCATCTTAACACCAGAGGGAGTGCTGGAGATGAGAGGTAGATGGTGTTCACATCTCCACCAGCAGGGGGAGCGTGTCTGCAGAACACTCTAGTACTCTGAGGTAAGGGAGCAGCTGACTGGGAGTTACATGATCTGGACCAGGAGGTGAACCGAGGAGATGATCGCTGAGCAGAGTTGGTGCAGACAGCAGGGGAGAGCAAGGGGGTGACACTGGTCCTGCGGGGATCTGTGACAAATACATTGGGGAGAACCTTCATAAAGGGTTCATTCGCCCCTCCACGTCGCCTACAGGTGCGGGCATATTATTCGTAGAATGGAAGAACCACAGTCTACACCCTTATATTCATTATAGAGAAATCAAAAACCGGTATCCCCTGCCATTGATCTCAGAACTTGTTTAGAGGTTAAAAACAGCTAAGGTTTTCACCAAGTTGGACCTGCGCGAGGCCTACAACTTAGTAAGGATTTGTGAAAGAGATGAGTGAAAAACAGCTTTCTGAACCTGATTTGGTCACTTTGATTATGTTGTGATGCCTTTTGGTCAATGTAATGCCCCTGCTACATTCCAGCATTTTGTGAATGATATCTTTAGGGACTTTCTAGACGTCTACATGGTCATCTATTTGGATGATAGCCTCATTTTTCCTCTTCCCTAGAGGAACACCGAATTCATATCAAGAAGGCTCCCAGCTGACTTCATACTCATCGATTGTATGCAAGAAAAGGACACCATCCAGTTTTTGGGATAAGTTTTTCCACAAAGGGGGATATCCATGGACCCTGAGAAGGTCTCAGCTGTAGTAATTTGGCCAGCCCCAGTTGACAGAAAAAGGGTTCAGCGCTTTTTGGGCTTTGCCAATTTTTACAGAAAGTTCATTAAAAACTTCTCAGTGGTGGTCTCACCTTTAAACAAGCTCAGCAGCCCTCATGTTGCCTTTTCCTGGACACAAAAGCCCAAAGAGGCATTCAGGAAGCTTAAACACTTGTTCACGTCTGCCCCTATACTGCGGCACTGAATCCCTCTCTGCCATTTGTCCTGGAAGTGGATGTATCAGAGATCGCAGTGGGGGAAGTCCTGTCCCAACGAATAGTTCCAAAGGCTCTCCTTCATCCGGTCTCCTTTTTTTCTAAAAAGCTAACGTTGGCCGAGGGAAATTATGATATTGGGGACTTTGAGTTGCTGGCCGTTAAGTCAGCTTTTGAGGAATTGCGTTACCTCTTGGAAGGAGCTGCCCATCCCATCTTGGTTTTTACGGACCAAAAGAACTTTGAATACTTAAGAACTGCAAAACATCTCAGACCTCGCACGTTGGGCCCTCTTTTCCTATTTGGCTTTCCATGTCATTTATCAGCCTGGTGCCAAGAATTCGAGGCCTGATGTGCTTTCTCGTATGTTCCTGGAAGAACCACTTTCTGTCACCCCAGACACCATTCTGTCTGCAAAGAATTTCCTCATGGTCCAGCCTCTATTTGAGCAAATATAAGAAGTGTCTAAGAACAGGTCTACTTTTGCTGCTCCAGATCTTCAAAAGGATCAAGGTCTACTAATGTATCAGGACAAGATCTTTGTACCTGAAAATCTCAGAGTACCTGTCCTTGAGTCCTGCCATGATTCCCTGTTAGGAGGCAATTTTGGTGCAGCTAAGACTGATTCCAAGAGCAACAGGTCAATATCCTGGGGTTTACTTCACGGTTCATGGACTTTATTGTGGAGCTACCTCCCTTGAAAGGTTACATCTCCATTTTTGTAATTGTTGATAGACTCACGAAGAGAGTCCAGTTTACCTCCAGGTTCTGGCAAGAACTTTGCAAGAAGCTGCAGATTCAGTCCTCACTGTCTTCTGGTTACCATCTGCAGACCAATGGGTTAACCGAAAGAACCAACCAAACATTGGAGCAATACTTGAAGTGCTTATCATCTGTCTCTCAAGACAACTGGGCCATTCTACTCTCTATGGCAGAATTTACATACAACTCAGTACACTACTGCACATCACAATCTCTATTTTTCGCTAACTATGGTTTTCACCCTGCTGTTTTGTCGAATGGCCCATCCCATTCTTTGATACCTGAGGTCCAAGACAGCATCTACTTCATATCCCGCTATTTGAAGCTTCTCCAGTCTGTTCTTACAGAAGCTCAGTCCCAGGCAAAACGGAGAACAGGCAAGAAAAGGAACTGCCTGGAATTCAAGGAATGGGATATGGTGTGGCTCTCCACAGAAAACATGAGATTACGTTGCCCCCCTAAGAAACTGGGACCCAAATTCATAGGACCATTTCCTATTTTGAAAGTTATTAATCCAGTAGCAGTTAAACTAGCACTCCCTGAATCTCTGAAGGTCCATCCGGTCTTTCACGTCTCCTGTCTGAAGTGCATGTCACAGCATCCTTTTGTGGGCCAATCATCTGTTCATCTTTCACCTATCCTAGTGGATAGAAACAAATAATTTGAAGCTGAAGCAGTTCTCTAGAAAAAGAGCTGACCAGATCGAGTACCTTGTTAACTGGAAGGGCTTTGGAACAGAAGAGAACTGTTGGATTCCATCCAGTGATATTCATGCCAAAAGGTTGGTTTCTGTCTTCCATCTGGCACATCCTGAGAAACCTAGGCCTAGAGGCATCCGGGGGGTACAATGTTACCACTGCACCCACAGATTATCTGTCCAGCAGCCTGCAGCATCCTCAGCCCCCTTTTAGCTGTGCAAAGATGTGCCTTTTTTTTAGAATCCCATGCACATACTCTGAGGCTGTTCACTGCTGAAGGGAATTTCAGGAAATGTGCAGTAGCCAATAAGCAGAGTAGTTCCTGGTTCCAGCCCTGTCCTGATATTGGCTGCTACCCTTATTTCTATCTGCCTGATTCCAAGCTCTGGTTGCTGGATTCTCAGCCTTTTTTTCTGTGAGTTGCTCATTCACACTCAATTTTAAATCTCTTTTAGATTCCCTTGTTTGTACCTGGATTACGTTTGCCTGCTGCCTACCTTCACCTGTGCTTGTACTTGGATTACGCTTGTCTGCCTCCTTCCCTGACCTGTGCTTGTACCTGGACCACACTTGACTGCTGCCTGCCGAGTATGCCTGAATTGCTGTCCTGTTCTTAACCAATTAAGTACCTGTTCTGGGGACTGCAACCTGGTGTGCTCCCCGCAGCAAAGTAGTCTGATGGCCATTAGGTTCACTGGCTCATCATCCCTTGTGGGGTGCTCTGGTGAAGACCAGGAGACACTTAGACTCCACTCCCCAGGTAATCCTGCATCACCTGCCAGGGCGCCACCCTAACAGCCATTCTATTACTGTTTTACCACAAGAGTTATCAATTTGTTTTAACATTATAAGCTAACTAAACTAAATCAATTCAATTTGTATATAATGCTCCAACATTGACCACCTACCTGTGTGTTACCTGAGAACCACGGAGGCTTGACATGGTTTCCTCTAAGTTTTGCCTCAAATCCAAGACATTTTGAACAGTTCGTTTCCTCTGAGTCTCAGGATCTAGCAAAACATAAAGACAGAATTTCAGCATAGAGCAGTAAAGCATTTCAGTCTTCAAAAAATGTTCTCCAAAACATTATTAGAATAACCACCCTTACATTAAGACCAACATGACTAGCCTAAAATATTACAGACAACCTTCCTTGAATTTAGAGTTTAGAGGATTGATGTGAGGAAAGTGTTGCTTGCTTTACCTCAGCGTTTGTTCATAAACTTCCCACAGCAGATGTGAATTAGAGCCTCTGGCAGGGCCTCAGTGCTAGAGATCCCAGGCAGTAGAATGTTATTTTAAAGGAATCATGCAATTGGGACCCTCAAATTACCACTTGCAAGAAGTATTTTAAAAATTGACTACTAAAATACCATGACTTGAGAGCTGCCTTCTGCAGGATGTAGTTTTATGCTTAATATATTAGGAAATTGACATCATAGGCAATTTATTTAGAAATAAAAGGAACACATATATGGGATAAGACACTGTCCACTTTTTCTTGTAATTAAAGAACAGTGATTAAACTCAATGTACTTTTCTGACAGAGGATTCAACAGCAGAGTTTCTGGTCACTTTTCAAACAAGTCCTAGATCTCAAGCCTGCAATTCCAGTCCAGCCTCCAGGATGCCAGCAGACCCTTTCTACACCTCCTAAAAAAAAACACCTTTTACCTATTACATTACAGCAATGAGTACCGTAAAATCACTTCCCCAAACCTTAAAAAAACATACTTGCTATATATGGTTGAATGTTACAAATGTTTAAAAAGTGATAAACTCTACAGAGAGATGTTTCTTCACTCAGTTCTTTCCAGTAATACCAATTCAGTACACTGTGGGATGCCTGTAATAGTCTTTTTCCCTCAATGCTTCAGCAGAGAACAATTCTTTTTCCGCAGTTGCATTCACATTTTAAAAACAACAGGAAAAGTAACTAAACCAAAAATTGTATAATTTGTTAAGCTGTCCACACACTGCCTAAAAAACAAGCATTTATGTCATTCAATGTCATGAATAACCTGCAGCAACCAAACTAGGTCCACCAAAATGATAGCTTGGTTAACAGGATTCAACTCGCCAGGTTGCTACACATATTTGCCTAATATGACAGTGGTTTGGGTTTACAGTGAACTGGTAGCCATGCTGAAAAAACAAAAAAAATCAAAAAAAAAAAAAACAACAACCTTTAGAACCTGTTTCCAGGATTCCAAAAAAAAAAAAAAACAACAACCTTTAGAACCTGTTTCCAGGATTCCACATTTTAAAATATCATTGTTGTGCTGGGTTGCAATTCATTCCTAATTGCTCCCCCAAATGCACTGAAGTCCCCAGTTCAAAAAATTGTGCCTGAGAGTGCGCATGCGCCGCTGTCCATGAAGGCTGCTTTCTGGGCGGCTCGGCACACTCTGGATCCCTTAACGGCTCTCCCTGTAGCGGTTCTTGGCAGCCACGCTACTGATCAGCTGTGCAGGCTCCGGACATCTCGCTGCATGAGATGGTCGGAAAGTCTGGGACGAAGTCTAAGGACCGCATTCCCCGATTCCAGTCTCAGCGGCTGGCTTCTAAGATGGCGGCCTCCCGGGAAATGCACGTGGCTACAGGCTCTGCGTTTCTGGAGAGGGAGAAGATCTCCCCCACAGGTACGAGCAGAGAAGCAACAGATAAAGGGTGGGACAGCACCCAGGCTGCACAGGATTCCCCCAGCCTCAGCATAATCCAGCCCCCCCTCACAGCATTGCTCTCGCCTGCAGTCCAGGGTTCTCAGATCAATCCTGGAGAGGATTCATTATCCCTTAGCCCTCATGATTTAACTCATGCTAATGGATCCAGATTTAGGGTGCTGACGCAGGATTCCATTGTTTCTTCACCCCCTTCTGAGCTTCCATTGGTGGAGAATAGGCTGTACTTAAATCTGGCTGAGCTTCCACAAACAGAGCTGGCTAAGGTTACAGAGACTATCACCTCTGAGCTGCGACAAGATTTACAGAACTTGGGCACCAGATTTGATGTTTTTAAAAAAAAAGTGGATGAGAGGGTGTCACGAGTTACCCAGAATTCCAAAGAAGCTTCGGTTCTGCACAACCAGATTGAGGACCTGCAACTTAAACTTGATGACCTGGAAAATAGAACCCGTAGAAACAATTTTAGGATCAGAGGCCTCCCTGAATCAGTGAAAGATATTACAGAGGCTGTTGGGCGATTCCTACAAGATCTCTTACCAGATCTACCAGAATCCCACTTTGCAATTGACAAGGCACACAGAGCTCTTGTGGCGCCCAGGATGGTCCTCCTAGGGATGTGATCGTCAAGCCTCACTACTTTACTACTAAAGAAGCTCTTCTGAAGGCGACAAGGGGCCTGGATCACATTGAGACAGAAGGCCACCCGATACAAATTTTTTCCAACCTAACGCCATTTACTATTCAACGCAGGAGGGCGCTCAAGCCCCTACTTCAAGTTCCTATTGATCAAAGGATTAAATATAGATGGGCATTTCCGTTGAAACTGATTTTCCAGTTGCAAGGGAAAAGTTTTTCCTTCTCCTCTTCTGGTGAGGGTGAACAACTCCACAAAGATTTGGATTTAATCCAGAGGGAAGACGCTCCACCCACGCTGGGCAGGGAAGTTTCCACCTCTCTATACCCACTTTGAAATAAGGCCAAAGCATCTGGCAAACATCCTCAGAAGACACCTTGAAAATATTTGATGGACGCTATCCTGTTGCAGTTTCTATTTTTTATTTTCCTTTTTTTCTGATGGAGAACTTTCGGGTGCCCTACCTCTGTGGTTGATATAATGCAGTATAAATATTGATCTTTTCCTGTTCTCTCTTCACTTTTTACTGGTCTTTTATATATCGAGGCCCCAGACCCGTCTCTATTTCAGTGACTGCTGCTATGGCCCCGAGACGGGGCGCCATTGTTACTCTTGGTTAAAATTGTACTGGTTTTATTAATGTACCTCATTGAGCTACCTGTGAAGTGGCTGCCGAGCTCATATCAAGCGTATGATCTCTTCAGGTTATTTTTACGTTGTGCCAAATTTTTAATGACGAGATCATATGCCATTGTACTCAGGTTTGGAGAGCTGTGGACCCGGGGGGTCACACATGCCCTTAACCAACAGGGAATCTAGTTCGGGTCTTATTTATTTTCTTGACCCCGCCGGACTCTCCCTGACGAGATGGAGCTTTTTGGAGCTCCTGGAAGCGCGGGAGGAGTGGCTCCCCCCCCCCGAGGACCGGGACCTTATTTTTCCGGGCAGCTCACCTGGCCTGGATGTTTTTTCTAATTTGTACTACAAAACATTTAGCTCAGTATTGGCGGCGCACTTGGTTGCTTATTTTAATTTTCTGAGGGAGGGGAACCCTCTCTTAGGCGATGCCAATAGAGCATTTATCAGTGTAATCCCCAAACCGGGGAAGGATGCTTCGGAAGTAGCCAATTATAGGCCCATTTCTTTGATTAAATGTGACCTTAAAATTATAAAGAAGATCCTTTCAACCCGACTGGGTTCCTTTTTTAGGAGCCTATATCCATCCGGACCAGGTGGGCTTCCTGCAACACAGGCAGGCCCCTGACCAAACAAGAAGGGCAATTGACCTCATCCCAGTAGTAAACTCCAGCATGTTGATTTCTCTCGACCTCCAAAAGGCCTTTGACAGTCTTTCCTAGAGATACCTATTTAAGGTACTCTGCAGTATGGACTTTGGCGCCCATTTTACTAATTTGTTGCTGGCTCTCTATGATTCCCCAGAAGCAAAAATATCGCTGGGGGGATTTCTTTCTAAAGCTATCCCGATTAGAAGGGGGACCAGACAGGGATGTCTTCTCTCACCCCTCTTGTTTGCCCTAGCAATCAAACCTCTAGCGATAGCCATGCAAATGGACCCCAATATTAAAGGAGTTAGTTGTGGTCATGTTGAACACAAATGCGCCCTATTTGCTGATGATATTTTGATGTTTATCACTTCCTTAACTACTTTGCCCAACCTCTTTAAACTTCCAGATGATTTTTCTCTTTGCTCAGGCCTACGGATAAATAAAGCCAAATCTCAAGCCCTCAATATAAATATTCCCTTAGGGTTGCTGACAGCAATCAAGGAAAATTTGACTTCAGCTGGAGTGAGGAATCCATCCAGTTGTCCCCCTCCTACAGCAGCCTTTATAGGCTAAACTATATGCATTTGTTCAAGAAATGCGGATCTCCAGCGGTGGTCCCACTCACCTCCATCGTGGCTTGGAAGGATTGCTGCTATCAAAATGAATCTACTCCCTAGACTACTTTACCTATTTCGCACTCTCCCAATTCAGGTCCCCCTAAAGGAGATTGTACTCCTCCAGTCTAGAATAATGAAGTTTATCTGGGCAGGGAAAAAGGGCAGAATTCATAAAGATACTCTTTTTGCCCCTAAGCAAATGGGAGGCTTGGGAGTACCGCATCCTAAATACTATTATGTGGCAGCACAGGTGGCACAATTTTCACTGAGCACCGTGCATGGAGCCCGACCTCAATGGGTTGAGATAGAGAACCAGAATGGTTTTCCGGGCTCTATAGAATCTCTCATGTTGCGCAGAAAAAGGCCGAGAGGAACTATAAAATGCCCAGCACCTGTCTCACTCCATTCAGCTCTGGGATAAATACAGCAATCACCCAAGGTTATCCTTCCAACATAAACCTAACGCTACTTTGGAATAACCCAGATTTCCCGCCAGGCCAGCACCTAGTTAACTTTAACTGGTGGATCTCAAAGGGCTTTAGACGAGTGAAAGATTTGATAGATGTTCGTGCAGTGCTTTCATGTGATTATTTGACTAGTAAACATGATATCCCTCCAACGGAACATTTTCCTTATAGACAATTGATTTAGTTTATCAGCGTGATAATTAGACAGGCCCCGAGACTCATGTGCTCCTCCCTATTCGAAAGCACTTGCTCATCAATAGCCTCCACAAGAAGGGAACTTTCTATCATGTACTCGGCCTTAGTAGACCCTTCCAGTAAACTGCAATATATGCTAGACTTGGGATCCGAACTGGGTACCACATGGGGATTGCAAGATTGGTGGGATACTGTGTACTCGCTTTCCAAGGTCTCCCTGAACTCTGCTTTGGTGGAAGCCAACTATAAAGTAGCACTTAGATGGTATCTCACTCCAAATAGACTAGCAAAAATGTTCCCATCAGTCTCTCCCTTATGTTTCCGAGGCTGTAATTCTAGAGGCTCAACGCTTTATATCTGGTGGTCCTGTCCGATTGCTAGGAAATTTTGGGACGAGGTATTTGGATTGATTTCTAGAATTTTACAGCAGGAGATTCATAACACTGTGGAGGCAGCCCTATTCAACAAGCTATCAGTGACCCTTCCCAGACCCTCGATGAAATTGATTAAATTGATTTTACTTGCGGGTAGAATTTCACTGGCCAAAGCCTGGAAGTCACCTTCAATATCATTGGATCCCATTTTCACCAAATTGAATTGGATTATGGTAAACGATAAACTTACCCATACCCTAATGAACTCACTGGTCAAATTTGATGACATTTGGGAACCCTGGATTTCTTTCGCCAACACATAGTGATCT
This sequence comes from Pyxicephalus adspersus, assembly GCF_032062135.1. Classification (NCBI taxonomy): domain Eukaryota; kingdom Metazoa; phylum Chordata; class Amphibia; order Anura; family Pyxicephalidae; genus Pyxicephalus; species Pyxicephalus adspersus. The sequence goes on from NC_092858.1 coordinate 108,374,911, forward strand.
GTATAAAGTTACTTTCAGGTATAGTGAATTTGTCACCTCAGCCTCTCAAACTTCCTCTACTTCCCCTTCCCCCTTCCTTTTTTGTCTTTAATTTTTATGTTTGTTGTTCTCTTAGGCTTATGGTTTTGACACGATTATTTGTCAATACACTGTTCAAACACTGATTGGTGATGTTTTATTGTTATCTCTTGGCATATCTGCGACTGACTCTAGGATGATTTTTACTTTAATGTTGCCTGGATGTAGCAAATTACTTTGGACACTGTTTGAAGTGTTTTTTTTTTTATATACTTGCATACTCTATGTGTCTTTTATTTATGTTCATTGTCTTGATGATATTGTTTCTTCTTTGTAAAACAAAATTTTAATAAATATTGAAATACAAAAAAATTGTGCCTCAAATGCATTGCATAGAAACACGAATTAAAAGCCAAGTCATAGTGGAAACTGACTCCTAGTTGAACTATAAATGTTGCAAGATGCAGTACTGGACAACACAGTGGCTCAAAGCTTAGCACTCTTGCCTTTGCAGCGCTAGGTCCCAGGTTCAAATCCTGGCCAGGGCACTATCTGCATGGAGTTTGCAGGTTGTCTGCGTGGGTTTCTTCCCGCTACTCCGGTTTCCTCCCACATCCCAAAAACATGCAGTTAGGTTAATTGGCTTCCCCCAGAATTGACCTTAGACTACATTAATGACAAACGACTATGGTAGGGACATTAGATTGTGAGCCCCTTTAAAGGACAGCTAGTTTGATGTAAATGTACCTTGTACAGCGCTGCATAATATGATGGCGCTATAATAATACTGTGTAGTGATAGGAAAGAGGACCCCCATATGCTGGTAAATACGTAACAGATATAGCAAGCCAACTTCACACAATTTTTTATGTGTTGTCGTGAGGTAGGCAGCTCTTTAAAATGATCCCACAGCAATGCAGTGCACACAAGGCACATCATATGAACTTGGGCTTTAGTAAAATCAAAGAAAAATAAAGTCTTCATATATTTTCTTTTTGACATTTTGGTTTGTGTCAGAGATTCTTCACTATGCAATTTCCTCACCTTTCATTTGTTCTACATAGTAGTACTTAAAGCTCAAATATGACAGCCTTAAGAAGGCAAAATTTACTACTATGTTATGCCCTACCCTCATAAAGTAAACAAAAACCTAATTTACCTTTTTTGACAGAGCTAAGTCCTCCTTTGTTCCTCACATGCTTCCCCTGCCTAACACTAGAGCTCACAGTAGGAAGGTTTCAGAAACAAAAGCAGTGCTGTCAATCCAGAAAGCAGTGGACAGGACTAGGAGTGGCTAGGTGCTGATGGACATGCTACAAGCTATCAGTTGTGACCATGCTAAAAACCAGCACACCCAGTGCAACATCCTGATATCCAAAAAATTATATATATAATATAAATGCCATACAATATATACATATAATACAAGTGGGCACAGCCTACATACAGCACAAGCAGTGCAGCATTGTTGCCACAAAATCAAAGAAAGTTGCATTAGGTGGAATTTACTGGCAAGATCAAAGTTTATTTGTACATTTTGCATGGGGACTAGATAAACTAGAAGTACAGAAACACTTCTAATTATGAGCTTCATTACTCATTTTATTAAATGGGAAGTTATAGTTCCACTTAAAAAAACAACCTAAATTTCCTTTTAAGATGTTTTAAATAAAAATAAATTTAAAATAATTATTAAAAAAATATTATTAAAAAATAAATAAATAGGTAATATTTCATTTTAGTAGACAAGCTTTAAAAAGTTTTGAATCTATCACAGAGATGAACCAGTATTAGAAAATGTCTCCAACACTGGCATATGTTTGTGGCCATTCCTCTCTACAGTCCAGTTTTTAGAAGTACTTGAGGTCATGTATGACAGCTGTTGTGGTTTATGATGTCAGCATTTCAAACAAATTAGTATGGAACATTATCCTGCAAAGCCGTATGTATTGTATATACTGCATCCTAACTAAAACGCTTCTCTTCTAATGAATGGTTATGAGATGATATATGAAAAGTGTGCTTCCAATAACAATTAGGCAGCTAAAACTATTCCTAAAAGTTTTAATTGCTTTCAGTTGGTGTTTTAAAGTGTTTCTTTACCTTTTTTGAAGTATTTTCACCCCACCTGTTTTATCACCAAGACAGCACTCTCCCAGCAGGGCCTTACCTCCAGAAAGAGTACAAAAGTTACATAGCTTTTGAAGACATTTTTATCATATCATTCTTAAGATTCAAGAGTAACAAAGAACTAACAAGGAACAAGCCTCTCCAAGGGGAAGTCCCATCACGGATGGTAAATCCATCACGTTTTGGGAACCCTGGTGCCGAGGGTATGGTGATATGGAGCTTAAATAGTCCTTTTTTGTGGGTAGGTGAGCAGCACAGAAGTTTTTTCTTACCTGTTTTCTTTCCTTTTGGTGTCTAAAAAAGTCGCTCTGTGCCTTGCACAGTTGCTGCAAACTTCAGCTCACAGCCATCATGCAAATGACAGTAGTAGAGATGAGTTTGACGGAGAGAATGTCTTTGCTTTCTGTTGTATCTCTGGGGCCACCTGCTGTATGGCTCCATGAAAGTTCAGTCTGAGCCTCAAATATTAGGCATTGCATATAATTTGGTAGAATTTTGTAGTAACATCTTTGTACATACAATATGGCTTAGTGCACTGTTGTTCTGCCTGATGGTGTTTTTTACCAGGATTATGGTATTCTATAATTATACATACCTGTTTATTATTATGTGGTATTTTGTGGGAAAACCTTGGAGATTTTTACTTGGTTACTTGTACATTTATTAAATCATTAGATGTTAATGAGTGCAATTTGCTATCAATAAAGTTGGTAATCTTCAGACTACTCCAGCAGAGTGTATTTTGCTCTAGTAGCAGTCTATGTTAGGCCACCTTCACGGTCCTGCATACAACAGGCGCAATTTTTTTAAATACTTTTTCTGTTTTTTCTTCTTTGTAGCTGCTATGCTGACTGGCAGGAAGTCAGATAGGAAGTTTTATTTGTGGGTTTGGTCAGGTACATATATAAGAAAGATATATTACTTGTTTTTAGTTGCTGGCTCACCTAACCTTGCCTCACAGGCACAAAAGCTGCAGCACAGGTAGGGGATGGATTCAGAAGATGGCTGTCACCTTTAAAAAAAAAAAGATTGTGTTTTTTTGTTGTGGGATAAAAGAGCCCCAAGAAAGCATACCAGGAAGTCAGAGCAGGCTTCTCTTCAGCTCAGTCCACCATGCCTCTAATAGAGGGTGTGTAACAAAGGATATGTCTCCATGTAGGCCAGTGTCGAAGGGTGCTAAGGCTTCCTTAAAGCAATGTGCAATTTGGCAATACAACCAGGCATTTATGCCACTGACCAGCAATGTGCAATCCGTGCCTCTCAGGTCAACTACATTGACACCAGTTAATGTTTTGGATATTTGTAAAGGCGATATTCTACCCACTGGCAGCAATGCAACCAGACATTTATCCAAATGACCATTACACTGACCAGCAATGTAAAATGTGTGCCTGCCTCTCAGGTCAGCTAACTCTGGCACCAAATAATGCTTTGGTTATTTGTGAAGGTGACATTCTTCCCACTGGCAGCAATGCAACCAGGCATTTATCCCACTGACCACACAAGTGTACAGTGATCGATGGGTGTGTGGATTGTGGCAATGGTTCTTTAGGACTCAAAAGTTGTTTCAGGGGCTTTTCTCATCTTAAAAGGTTTAGAAAGATGGATTAAGGCCATCAAGCAAAGAGAAATCTCCTGCCCTTTTTATGTCAGTCCGCAGATCACTATGCCATTAAATTATGCTGAGTGTGTGGCACAAATGCCTTGCAATTCAAACCTATTTGTGCATCTTTGCTTTAAAAAGCAAATAAAGATAAGGAAGCACAACCAAGCCATGCTTTATGTCTGTGCCAGATATTTCCCTGCCTGCCTCTCAAGTACTGTCTGTTCAGCAAAGGGATAAAAGCCCTGAAAAGAAGCATTTCAGAAAGACAAGACACCTGGCTTCTCCCAGTCCTATTCGTCGATCCTCTAGAAGAGGATGAGGGGCAAGATAAAGTTCACCCTGTGAAATTACTAATAGAAAGAGGTCACTCTCTCATTCCAGGAGCAAATCAGTGGAGCACCCGGAATCATGTTGAGCATGTGGCGCAAGATCATTACCATCTAAGCAGGTGTGTGATATATGCTTTAAAGAAGCAGGCCGAGATAAAGAAAGTGAATCAAGATCAGTAAAAAGTGGCTGTTCTTCACCTAAAGAAGTTATATCCCACATTTTAGAAGGAAAGTCCAACTATTTTCTATTTAGGATCCGATTAGGATTAGGAGATTCGAAGCAAATCTACACTACAACAGGTCTGGTTGTTGCCCAGCAGTAGTATTAGGAGTGGTGTCATGTTGTTTAGGGCAGATAAACAGGTCCTGTATGCTGCCCAGATCCTATTTGGAAGAAGGTTTATTGAGAATCACAGGGGGCAAGTTTCCAGGGTGTGGCATAGGCATCTGAAGCTCTTTATATAGATAACAGTCTACTGTTTACACTGCTCCTACTAAAGCTCAGTAAGGGTTTGTGTGAACTTCCTTTTTTTTTTCATTAGGATATGGTGATGAAAGATAAGTTCAAATCTTTGACGCCTGTCAAAGTTGTTGATGCCTGTGCATTCATCTCTCTATGATGATCATCGTCACTGAAATAGAAAGTAAGGATAAATTTTAAATTTTAAATTTGTCCCTTAGTAGAAGAGGTGGGCTGAAATATTGGGACAACTGTCAAGGGGACAACAAGTTGCATATCTAGAATAGGAAAAAGAGGTAAACACCCGAAAACAAAGAATAAACAGAAACATAAAATAAACTGACAGGTCTTTTAACCCTTCCATTTTTTATTCAAAACAAAAAAATAGTTTTAGCTATACATACAATATATGTAAAGAATGAAAATAAAAATAAAGCTTTAGAAAGCTAAGGGGATTAAACTTACCCTAAAAAAGGTACCATGATTTTTCTTTCAGTTTCTGTACATGTGACACCTGACTTCCCTATTCCTAAAAGATTAGGCTGTTGTTGCATGGGGCAATTTCACACAGATACCACTATACATGTATATAGTTCCTATATTCATGAAGTGCACTGCAAGAAGAAAAAACCTAATATGATTATAGCACAGATGACCATTTTTTCACAAGGCCACATAAAAAGACAGTACTAAAAGGCAATTATTATTATATAGTGCCGACATATTACACAGCGCTTTACAAAGTCCATAGTGACTAGTGAAGTTGCTCCTGAAGAAGGCTCACAATCTAATGTCCCTACCTCAGTCATATATATTTTCTACAGTCTTTTATTTTTTTTTTTTGGGGGGGGGGTACACCAAATACCCTATCTGCATGTTTTTTGGAATGTGGGAGGAAACTGGAGTTCCCAGAGGAAACCTACACAAACACAGGGATAACCTGCATATTCATATTCAGGGTCCAAAGCACTTCTATTTAAATAACAGGCAAAGTCACGTGGGGACCCTGGTCACGTGCCCAAATTATAGGTGCAATGGGAATTAATCCAGGGAATATCATCAACATCATTATCCTCCTCCTCCACTAATATCACTGATGAATTCACCTTCTTTATCTGCCTGCACCTAATCTGCATTAATCTCTCTTTGTACAGGTATGTCTCCCGTTCTGCCTGTCAGAATTCATCCCTGTGTATCCAATTGTTTTCCCCTACAATATTAATCTGATTTTGTATGGTAGGTCTTGCATTGTAGATAAACCTATTGCACCAACTTAGATCTCCCCGTAGATTTATTTGTTCACTATTGCTTTGTTCCAGCTGAGTGCACATTGATATTTATTGCCCTGCTAACTCCTCCCCTACCCAGGTTCAACTGATATTCCAAATTTCGTGTTACTTCTATCAAACCATCCATATTCAGGGCTCAAAGCACTTCTATTTTAATACCAGGCAAGATCACATGGGGACCCTGGTCACTTACCCATATCTTAAGTGCCTAATTATAAGTGCAATGGGAATTAACCAGGGAATATAACCAGGAATTGGACAGACATTTATACTCTGCAACTCCCATTTCATGCCTTTGGACTGATTCATCATTAGGCATCCACCTGGACTCGAACACAACCTCTACTGCTACCATTCTGAACTGCTATTTCACCAAGCCATCTCTGTGACCGACTCATCCTGTCCCACTCCAGGAACTCAACATGCTTATAAGCCTCACTAAAACCCATATCACTGGACCTGCTCTCATGGACTGTTTGTCATATTGTTTAATGTACTCATATGGTTCACAGCTGTTAAAAAGGTATATTTCACCCTGCACTCACCATGCTGGCTATATTCCTTGTCCTCCCCAGTCTGTTAACTCTTTGTATCTCTGCTCCTTCATTTTCCTGCTTTCTCTGTCTGTGCTCCTGCACCTTTTTTCTCTACTGCTACTTTCTGTTGACATCTCACCATTTCACAACCCTGGTCCCTCCCCACAGCCTCACTCTTCCCTACACTTTCAGCAAGATTCTCCCTCCTCCTAACCTCATTCCTGTTCACACTGAATGGCTCTCACTGAAACTTATTTCAGGTATTCCTCCTCAGACTCTGCTGCTGCTCCCTGCCTGCACTTCACACATACCCCTAGACCTGGCAACAGAGTAGGGAGTGATGTGGGTCTCATTCTCTCAACTAACTGTACATACAGTGTCCTTCCTACCCTGCCCTCTCTCATTTTCACCTCTTTTGAAGTTCATTTAGTCTATTCCGCCCTCTACCCCTCATTGTTGCTGTTGTCTACCGTCTACTGACACAGAACATAAACGGCCCCATACACAACTCCACCCTCCTTGACAACTCGCCATTTCTCCTTTCTGATCACAACCTTTATCACCTTCAACCAAACTCTTGCCCCCTTTTGTCACATCACAGACAAACTGTTCAATGGCAGAGCGATATCCGTAACCTTGACCACAACCTATTCTCAAACTGCCTTACATCCCTAACCCCAACCCTCTCTAAAATCACATCTCCAGATAAAGCTGCCACACTCTTTCTCTGGATAAAGTTGCCCCTGCTACTGTCCTGCTAACCCCTGACCCTGGCACAACAGTCACACCAAACATCTACAAAAGACTGTTCTTGTAGCTGAGCGCAAGTGGAGGAAATCTGGCCTCAAAGCTGAATTTATGGACTACAAAACCAGACTACAACACTTTAACACTGAACTCAAGCAAAATTATTTATGCGCTGTCATATCCTCTAAAGCTTCCAACCCACACAGCCTCTTCTCAACAATTGACTCCTTCCTAAACCCCACACCTGCTCCCCCCACAACAACCTTCTCTGCCCAAGACATAGCCACCTACTTTATAATAGATAAAAGTGACAAAACCAGACATGATGTCTCTGCTTACTGGGCCACTACAACCATATCCACCCCTTCCACCTGTAAATAATCACTAGCCTCCCTCAGCCCTGTTACTGTGGATGAAGTCTCCTCTCATCATCTCCATCTACTACCTGTCCGCTTGACCCAATTCCCTCTGATCTACTCTGAGCCCATTACTCCACCCTGGCCCCTGCCCTAGCCAAACTATTCAACCTCTCCCTTTCAACTGGTATCTACCCATCTGCTTTCAAACATGCCATTATTCTCCCTTTCCTGATGAAACCCTCACTAGACCCATCCATACCTTCTAGCTACTGTCCTATCTCCCTTCTCCCATATGTTTCCAATCTTCTTGAGTGCCTTGCCTACAAAAGACTCGCTGATTACCTGAGCACAAACTCTCTCTTAACCCTCTCCAGTCTGGCTTGCGAGCTGCCCATTTCACCAAAACAGCCCTTACTAAAGAGGCCAATGACCTCATCAGAGCTAAGTCTTAAGGCAACTTTTCCCTCCTCCTTCTCCTTGATCTTTCCTCTGCTTTTGACACTGTTGATCACCCCCTTCTAATACAAATCATGCGCTCCATTTGTATTAGTGACAATGCTCTCTCTTGGTTTGCTTCCTATCTGTCTGACTGCTCCTTTCATGTTTCTTTCAGTGGTAATTCCTACTCTCCTCCCCGTTGGTGTTCCCCAGGGGGCAGTCTTTGGAATGGTTCTCTTTTCTCTGTACACCTCCTCTTGATAGTCTCATATCCTCATTTGGCTTACAGTACCATCTGTTTGCTGATGACACTCAAAACTATCAGTCCACTCCTGACTTGTCTCCCTCAGTCCTGGATAAGGTTTCATGCTGCCTGTTAGCCGTCTCGTCATGGATGGCTAACAGATTTCTGAAACTCAACCTGAATAAAACAGAACTCATCATTTTCCCTCCCTCACATTCTAATTCTCCTTCTGACATATTTCTGTTAACATGTTGTTGTCATTCATCCCTCCCCTCAGGCATGTTGTCTTGGCGTCACCTTTCATTCTGCCCTGCCATTTACCCCCCACATTCAGAACATTTCCAGGTCCTGTCACTTTCACATACGCAACATCTCCAAATTCCGCCCCTACCTGTCCCCAGAGAGCAGTGAACTCCTTGTACACGCTCTTATCATCTCTCGTCTGGACTATTGTAACCTCCTCCTCTTTGATATTCCACTAACCCAACTCTCTCCTCTACAATCTATTATGAATGCCGCAGCCAGACTTATCCATCCTTCCCAGTGATCTTCTTCTGCTGTATGTCTTTGTAGTTCTCTTCATTGGTTTCCATTTCACCTTAGAATCAAATTCAAGCTCCTGTGTTTTGCCTTTAAATCCCTTCACAAGTCTTGTCCCACCTACTTTTCTAACCTGGTAAAAAAAATACTCCCCTATTTGCTCTTCGCTGCTCCAATGGCCTACTACTAACTTCCTCATTCAAAACCTCATCGCACCCAAGACTAGAGCTGCCCCAACTCTCTGGAATGGTCTTCCTCATCCTCTTAAACTTGTTCCTACTTTCTGCTCATTTAAAAGTGCACTCAAAACCCATCCCATCTTCTTCTGTCTTTTGAAACCCTCACTACTTCCCACCACTACATATCTCCCTTTCTATTGTGTGTTACTTCCCCCACCTCCTAGATTGTAAGCTCTTCGGGGCAGGGTCCTCTCCTCCTGTGTCACTGTCTGTGTTCGTCTGTCATTTGCAACCCCTATTTAATGTACAGTGCTGCGTAATATGTTGGTGCTATATAAATCCTGTTTAATAATAATACCGGGGAGAACCTGCAAATTCCATGCAGATAGTGCCCTGGCCAAGATTTGAACCTGGGATCTAGAGCTGCAAGGACCAGAGAGCTAACCTCTGAGCAACCATGCTGCCTGAAATCAGGAGAAGATCATAGTAGCTGCCATTGTACCTTTGTGTGTTAGGCTAGGTACACACGTGCAATAATTATCGTTTGAAAACAAACGATCAACGAATATTCCCGATTATTTTGAACAATCAAATTGTGCACAATTCTGTACATGCTGTAACGATACGATCGTTCAAATATAATCCACCAATAATGTACACACTAAACTAATGTACACACGATCGTTCAAACAATGCAGGAAATGACATGTACAGGAGAAAGTGTATCACAGAACAATCCACGATCACTGAACGACCGTACACACAATAGATTACAGGTGTCGCCCAATCAGATCCCCTGAGACAGTGGTTCGTTTGCAACGAGATCTATGTTTAGGATGACTGGATCCTGACTTTTTTAAAGCAATTTAGAAGTGGCAGATCAATTAAATATATTGGCTGAACTGAGAGAACATTTTTATGTATTTTTAAAGAACAGTTAGGGTAGATCTAAACCTATGATTTATATCTATTCAGGCCACATTACACAGGTGCTGGTACATTTACAACTAAACTTTAACCTTACTTTAATTTTTGCCCATAAATAGGAGGACCTTCCTGGCTATGCAAAAAGATGGTTATTTTTCCCCCGGGGACTGCTCAATATATTGACCTAGCACTGAAAGCTTCACTGTGTCCTTCATTGGTTCCCTCTGATTGCTGGATAGATAGACTGCTGTCATCCTTTCCAATTGCACTGTCCCTTGCCTTCCCCATCCATATTAATTTATGAATGTTTTTTCTGATTCACAAACACCTTTGTAAGCACAGTCCTGTGGTTTTATAAATGTGTCATTTTTTAAGCAGAGGTATGAGTGTGATATGGCTTCTTTAGGCTTAGTCTACATGGGCGTTTTTCCCAGTGTTTACCTGAGGCTTTTAAAGCCCATGTTTAAAATCCCCATGGATTCCAATGGGATAATCCACACCAGGACGTTTCTTTGAGGCACGTTTATGAGCTTTATCTTAAATGTTGCTTGCAACGGTAAAGGTAAAGCTGGGAAACAGCCAAAAACGCAAGTAAACGCTTCCATTGACTTCAATGGGACATTTTCCCACGTTTTTAAGCACTTAAAAGGTAAACACATTAAAAATGTGGTAAAGCACGGCATAGGCGGTTTCCAGCATTTTAAAGGCAAGCTATAAAATGCTGTTAAAAGTGCTTAAAATGCATATAAATGCAATAGGAATGTTTACTTGTTTTTTTAAAAATGTCCATGTAGACCCAGCCTTATAACTGGGCCCCTTAGTTCTTATATAGGAAGTCTAAGGAAAATTTTCAGATATATTTCCATGTTTTAGACACTTGGCAGAAGATCTGGTTAACAGAACTTCAAAGGTAGCAGCACTGTAATGTTTTCACAAACCGAATTCCACCCAACACTGAATCTTCAGAGCAGGATGGCATAAAACATAAAACTTTTGCATTTCAAAAAGCAAACATTAAAACTATTCAGTAATGACATTTACTGGGTAATTACACAAAAGAACAAAGGACACACTGTAACAAAAAAGCTAAGTTTAAACAAATAGCAGCTTGTCCTTGAACACAGCTGCATTAAATCTGAAATGTTTCTATGAGTAAAGGTGAGCAGAGATCTGCATTCATTCATTTGACCATTCTGGAAACACTAGCTAGAATTAGGTTTTCTGCAATTTTTGGTATGGTGGTTTAGCTTTAGTTGTCATGGAGATCACAAAAGGCAGGCTGCACAAGCCTTGTCTCCATAGCAATTTCATCTAATTCATAGTCATCAGAGAAAACCATGTCAGAAGCAAACCTATACTTGCCAATATATAGCACTGAAAACACAAGGCTGTGCAGCATCAAAATACACCATGGTGCACCATTGTTATCATGAGCAACCGAAAGCAGATAAGGCAATCTTTCAAATGATAAATAATAGAACTGCTTTCCAAATCTTCACACTTTACATTCTAAATGCAGCACGCCATATTTTCTAGTGTGACCCCATATGCAGACGACATGATAGTGTGAAAAATGCTGTTTATGCAGAACAGCAAGCTTTCGGTATGTCTCACATCCTGTCTGCATAACAAGCAATCCAGCTGCACAGCCCTCCCTCCCCCTACAACTCTTCCTCTTTCCTCCTTTTTCACCATCAGCCTCCTTGATTTCTTTCCAAAGATCTCCTTTTTCTACCCTGTTGTCCGCATATTTTCATCCAAGATTCATGTTAAATAAGATACAGCAGGCTGATCTTTAGAATGAGGCGACACTGCACACGTGTGGCATTGTGTGTGAAAAGCAGTCAAAGAAGTGGCTCATTGTGTGAGGTGGGGGAGAGCTTAGTCGCCTCATGATGACAAAAATATTTTTGTAGCATTCTGTTTTAAAAATGTCTGGACTAGGACAACTAGTGGGTGTACATTAGTCTAGTGTTCGGTTTTAAAAAAGAAGATAATAGGGCTTATGTATAGAAACTAGGGGAAGTACTAATAACATATGGCTGGGTCTACACAGACGTTTTTAAAACCGCATGTAAACGTTCCTGTTGCGTTTATATGCGTTTTATGCACTTTTTTTAGCGTTTTAAGGCTTGCCTTTAAAACACTGGAAAACGTCTATTCTAGGTTCTCTCGTGCTTTGTCGTGTTTTTACCGCCTTTACGTTTCAAGTGCTTAAAAACGCGGGGAAATGCAGATAAAGGCCCCCATTGAAATCAATGGACGTGTTTTCCCACGTTAACCCTGTGGTTAAATTTTTTAAACATTGCACGCAGTTATATAGATAACGCTCATTAACGTGCCTCAAGGGAACATCCTGGTGTAGATTGACCCATTGGAAGGCATGGGAATTTCAAACATGGGCTTTTAAAGCCTCAGGTTAAACGGTGGGGAAAACGCCCATGTAGACTAAAGCTGCGTACACACTTGCAATTTTTGTCGTTGGAAAGGATCTTTCACAATCCTTTCCAACGACAAGGGAGTGCACGATGCATGACGGTGCTGTACATACAGCACCGTTCATGCTCTATGGAGAGGGGAGGGGGAGAGCGACGGAGCGGCACCCTGCTGCGCGCTCTCCCCTTCCCTTTCATTAGGATCGGCTGTCGTCCATCGTCCGTGGACCCGGCAGGTCGGTCGTCCGGACGATGGACGACACTGACTGTACACACGGCAGATTTTCGCCCAATAATTGGCCGATGCCGATTATCGGGCGATAAAAATCTGACGTCTGTACGGGGCTTAAGCCTAATCCAGGTTTAGGGAATAAAAGACACAGTGGAAATGTTTTAAAATTTTATGTGTTACCACCCATATAGAAACATGAGATCCTAGGTTAAAATATGTGAACTAAATTTCAACATTAGTGAGGCTGTCTGGAATCACTCTTTTAATCCATTAGCCTCAATATTTTAGCACAATGCTTCAGGCAAAGTTATTGAAAAAAGCTTACATATTGTAGTTAAATGGTGCAATGGTTATTGGCATTAAATGGTGCTTCCATTGTTTACTTCACTATAATTGTTTACATCTTATTAGGAAGATATACGTAAAAAATGTTAAGAGGAAAAATGAAAGGGGGTCTCTATAAAAATGATTTGTCCCCTGCAACCTAGAGGAGCTCCCTACTCTACCGCAGCAGGACCCAAATCATTATAACTTGTATTTAAATAGTGCCAACACATTACGCAGCACTTTACAAAGTCTATAGACATGTCATTAAATGTCCCTTTAGAGGAGTGTTTCTCAATCAGAGGTTGCTAGGGGTTTCCTAAACAATGAGCAGTTTGTGACTCCTAGAGAAGTTTAAGTGACACCAATGATCTTTTTGGATTGCTGTAAGGGTGATATTCTTCTTAATATCCAGCAATTAAGAGGCATTCTTCCCACTGACCACAAAGCTAATGTACTGTCAGCTGTAAATATAGCAATTGTAGTAGGGGTTCCCTGAAGCGCTAAAAGTTATTTAAAAAGGTTCCCCCATGTTGGAAAGTTTAAGAAGCACTGACCTAGTGGACTCCAATATCCAAAATCTCAAATGCATCTAAAACTTGATCAAAAAGTGTGGTTTGAGATAGTAGTTTCAGGTCCGATGATACAGTGACTGCCCCAATTACATCTTTCTGAAAATGATAGGTGCCTGCATGTCTTTGGCTTTAGTACTTTGGCATGCAAACTAGCAGATCAGATTGCAGATAACTTTCAGGTTCTTATTATGCTGGGCTACTGGCTCTGCATTATAGGTGAGGACATTGGTTGCCTGTGAATGCAGCCTAGAGTGGCTAAAAGTGGAGGCTGTTTAAGCAAGCTCTCCCACTGAACATCAAGTAATACATTCATTGATCAGCCAAGTCACAAAATAAGCTAAACAAGTCCTAGTTTACTATAAGGAAACAGCAAATTCTACTGCAGGGAAATAGTGTGATACCATTAGTCACAAAAAAAACTTGTGATTTAATAAAGGCCAGGCCTGGAGGTTGGAAATACTAGTCAGCAGACCATGATTAATTCTTACTGACTCTCCTTAGTTTTCATACAGTTTTGCTGTTTGTTTGTTGTTGTTTTTTTTAGTTTTAACCAATAATGTGAAAGTATGCATTTTTCTGCATTTTAAATTCACTTATCCATTAATTTATTCTGATTGAGGAACAAGCCCTGTGATAGCACTGTGTTGCTCTGCTTGAAGCTTGCCTAAAATAAATGACTTTACTAGCTTTCACATGACTGTGTTGGGCCCTGGTAACTGGCTGCCCACTGCCAAGCCCTGAACCTTGAGAGGAGGGGCTATGAGTATTTTTAACCCAGAACAAAGATTCAACAAACATTCACAATAATCTATTTGGTCTGCAAAAAACAGCAAAACTAGTGTTTAGCCAATGGCCAGTATTGGAGAAGCTAAATCTAACACTATCATTAAAGACAGAAATTATCAATGACAACAAATGTGCAGATAAAGGAATCACTGTGACATTAACATACTTCCACATACAAATAAAACAATAAACATTTTTTTACAGAAAAACCAATAAACTTCCCTAATAGTGATACACAAACAGGACAAATAATGCATGCTTTAAGTAGATGGTACATACTCCCATGTACCATCTACTTGTTTGATATTCAGTCTGTAACACCATTGTTTAATACAACTGTTATCCAATTATTTAACATTTTGCTCAAATAATGATCACAATCAACAGAAAAGCTGGGTCTACATGAACGGTTTTAAAAACGCAAACGTTCCTACCATGTTTATATGCGTTTTTATGCACTTTTACAAGCGTTTTAAAACTCAACTTTTATCAAACCTTTATCAACGCCTATGACGCGTTTTACCGCGAATTGCCGCGATTTTACATAAGCGTTTATAAAAGTTTTACTTTTAACCCTTTCAGGGAATGAGTACAGGGGTACATAAAACCCCTTACTCATTCCCTGAAAGGTTTAACATATGTGTAAGGTTTAACATATGTATAAAAAATTGGACGAGGCTTTAATGTTAAATTATTTTATTAAATGTGTGTGTGTTTGTGTAATTAAACTTTTTTTTTTTACAGGTTATCTAAATGACAGGATGATTTCCATGGATGCAATCATGACATGAGCACAGCCTTGTGCCCATTCATCTCCAGTGCTCTGTGATTGGCTGAGAAATAGGTAACCCTGATG
The DNA here is from genome assembly GCF_032062135.1 of Pyxicephalus adspersus. NCBI lineage: Eukaryota > Metazoa > Chordata > Amphibia > Anura > Pyxicephalidae > Pyxicephalus > Pyxicephalus adspersus. Next base: position 108,389,921 of record NC_092858.1, read on the forward strand.
ACAGCTCAAGCATCTGTATCTATAACACATACTACAGCTCCTCTAGGGCTGCAGGGGCAATAGGGAGCGAAGCTGTCAGCATAGCAGAGCTCTGCTGATTGCTCTGCTCCCTTATTGGCTGGGGAAAGGTAAATCCTGATGATGCTTGAGCTGTCATCAGGGTTTCCTATTTCTCAGCCAATCACAGAGCACTAGAGATGAATGCGCACAAGCCTCCCCATTCAAGTCTAGTGCTGAATGGCTGAGAAACAGAAAACCCCAGCCAATCACAGAGCACTAAAGGTGAATTAAAGGCCTTGTCCTCATTTAACCCCTAGTGTCCTGCGATCCCTCACTGTCAGTAGGGGTCCCAGGGCTGTGCTCATGTCATGAATGCAGCCATGGGAATCATCCTGTCATTGGGATAACCTGGAAAAAAAAAGTTTAGTTACACAAACACACACATTTAATTAAATAATTTAACATTAAAGCCTCATCCAATTTTCTACACATATTTTAATTCTTACAGGGAGAGAGAGAGTAAGGGTTTTTTTGTACTCATACCCCTGTACTCATTCCCCAGCATGGGGTGGTGGAGATCTGGGAGTCTCCTTATTAAAGGGGGCTTCCAGATTCCAAAGACCTGCTAAAAATGTTTTTAAAAGCCCCCACTGTTTTCAATGGAAGCTTTCATAAAAACCTTAAAAACGCTTGTCAAAGCCCCTATTGAGTTCAATGGGAGCATTTTCATGCGTTTTCTCGCGTTTATCCTGCGTTTTAATTTTTTAAATGTTGCAAGCAACGTTTAGGATAAAGCTCATAAACGTGCCTGGAGGAAACGTCCTGGTGTAGATTAGCCTATTGGAATGCATGGGGACTTCAAACATGGGCTTTAAAAGCCTCAGGTTAAAGGCTGGGGAAACTGTAGACTGTGTAGACTAAGCCTAAGGACTAGTATTTTACAATATAAAATAATTAAATTTAGTTATTTAAATTTAATGACAATTAAGTTGTCATTATTGACTTACATTTTAATGTGAAGGCTTTGGGACTAACTTTCTGATAATGGCTGTAGTATGTCATGAGTCCATAACCTGGAACAAGCATGCAGCCCAAAAAAGTCCAAAAAGTCTGACCTACCTAGTATGATTTATTTTCTTTGTATTTCTACTGATGTTTCAGTATGATAATATTTATGATATAATTATAACATATTTAGCATTTATAGAAAAGTGTGCATGAACTTTGTGGGAAAAAAGCTGTATGGTTAGTATGGTACTATTATTAACAGAGGTTATTGCAAAACACCCTGCATGCCAGCGCAGGACCACAAATTGAGAGAGCAAATACACACAAAGATGCCTTCCTGGTCTGCTTATTTGCGGAACTGTGCTGACAAGTGGTAAGCACTGCAGTTGTCTTTGTTCCTCACAGAGATGAACTGAGGGCTAATAGTAGATATTGAAGACCATCAAAATCAGTTCAGGTAAGTGGTCATGATGATCTTGGATGTTCAAACTTGTTTATATTCATATATTATAGTTTAGAATTAGGTTATAGCCATACTATCGCTGCCGTGAAAGCTTGCTTTTTATTAAATGATGGAGATAACAAAAATCATATTGCTATAAGGAAAACAGCAAAGCCTACTACCGGGACTCCCTAGGTCACATCCTCTCATAATTATTATACACATGCTTTGGACTCTTGGACAAGTATTATTTCTCTACAGTTTAAAATATTATATTTCTGTACCGAATAAATAACACAGGTCAACAAAAAATTTGTTTTGATAATCATCAGAAACCACAGCAATTTTTTTCTAAATCAGTTTTTTGAGCAGATTTCAGATCTGTTTTCAGTTTTTCCCTAACATGTACAGTTCCTGAGTTATGAGTACTATGATAGTTAACATTGTACGTGCATGTATTTTGTACTAAAACGTAAACACCATTGAAGTGAATGTTAATACATCTTCAGTGTGAAGTTAAATAAGGCACACTGTGGTATAGATCTACTGAACAGTGTCAGCTAGGTACCATTGTTTCTTCAGAAATGCTTAGAGTATGATTTTCTTGTGTACTCTATGGATTATTGCAGTACAGCATCCAGCAGTAGTCAGCCATCATACTTTCATTCCAGAAACCATGGTAGCGGTGCTCCATAAACTGAATGTCCTGGTGAAAACGTTCTCACATACCATACCAAGATTTTCCGAGAAGTATTCTAGATGTGAGTGCCAGAAATGTATTTTTATTGACATGCGACAACCCAGTTTCTGGTATGAATCAAGAAGATTTTGAACTCCTTCCTTGTATACTTATGGTTGCCCAGGAAATTTTCACAAAGCCACTTGAATGCATCCCAAGCTTCTAGCTGAGCTGCTGAGAGAGATTGTTTGAAAACATCATCCTGCAAAACAGACTTGATCTGTGCCCCTATAAATATCCCTTCCTTCATTTTTGCAGTGCTTATGTTTGGAAACTTCTCAACAAGGTACTGAAAACCCATGGAGTTTGATTTACTCATGGCCTTTACAAGGTTCTTCATCAAGCCTAACTTGAAATGGAGAGGTGGCAGAAATGTTTTATGCAGATCAACCAGAGGCAGAAACTTGACACTGCTTGTTCTGGGCTTATAGGTATCTCTTGGTAGCCAATCATGCTTGACATAATGGTCTCCCATAGATCGGCTGTCACACAGGCATATGAAATGGCAATATTTTGTGAATTTTACTTGCATTCCCACTAGCAAGCCAATGACCTTTAGATCCCCACAGATGTTTCACTAGTGTGTTTTATACTGGATTGCTTCAAGTAGTAAATTCGTGTAGTCAAAGGACTCCTTTAGGTTAACGGAATGGGCAATCTGTAAACTTGGTTTGGAATTACCATTATCCAGTAAGACTGCTTTCAAGCTTCTTTTAGAGGAATCAATGAAGATACACCATTCAGATGGAACATGCTCTTGTGACAAACTGTTAAAGTGTGTATTTATATCATGACAGTAGCACAGTGAGCCATCACTAGTGAAGAACATTGTCAAGTTATGATTTCATTTTCTGTATTGAGTTACAGTTACACCCTTTGCAAGCAAGTGCTTCTGTTTAAGCCTTGAAGCAAGAAGTTCTGCTTTGTCTTTGGAGAGATTTAGATCACGAACGAGATCATTCAGCTCTGCTTGTGTAAAGGTCTTTGGTTCTGAATCTTCATCGGCCAAATAGTCAGGATCAGATGATTTGGGGTTGTAACTGGCTGCAACTCCAGCGCATTCCTCATCACCTTCTACAGAAGCAAGTCCATCATGTAGCGGTACCGGAACTGGCAATGGATCATCATGGGGAAAAGCCTAATTGCAGAATCAAGGCTGGGATATACAATTTTGTGCTTAGTTTTACCTGAAAATTCACTTTTGTTGACGCAGCAAAAATAGCAGTCAATTAGATGGTCTTGCGATTCTCTCCACACCATCGGGATTGCAAATGCTTTACGCCGATTTAGCCAGTCAAGCAGTTCGTTGGAACAACTGGTACAGATGACACGTGGAGCCCAAGATTTAGCCTGGTCACTAAGTGGATAGCCAAAATATAATCTGTATATCTTTTTAAGTTCTGTGGTGATTTGGTGACGTTGTGCTTTCGTTGTGAATAAACCACACACGTAACAGCAACTGTCTGGATCATTAAGGCAAATTCTAGGCATGATGACAAATTAAATCAATCGCAGTTAGTGTGGTCTCTAACCTTAAAAAAAGAAAACTGTTGTTAAATGTTGTAATATGTTAAGGCTATTTATAACGAATTTCACACAATATATACCGTATTTTTCGGACCATAAGACGCACCGGACCATAAGACGCACTAGTTTTTAGAGAAGGGAAATGAAGAAAAAAAAGATTCTGAAACAAATAGTGTCCTAAAATATTTTATGTGCATTAAAAACCAACATCACAGTCATAAACACATGTAATCTGCAGCATTGAGCTGCAGCAAGCACAGAGAGACCACACAGAGCCAGGCAAGTAAGAAACTTTTTTTTTAACAGCATATGTGTAGGCTATATTTGGACCATAAGACGCAGGGACTTTTTTCCCCCACTTCTGGGGGAACAAAAGTGCGTCTTATGGTCCGAAAAATACGGTAATTAGCTGCATCACATAAACTAGACGTGCTAGAGAAAAACTGAACACAGATTTGAAATCTGCAAAGATACTACAAAGCCCACATAAAAATATATATGATGAAAGTGACATGTTGACCTGTGTAATCATTCTTATCCAACTATCCCAAAAGAGCTCACAAATTCACAAACTCCACTAAATTTCTTTGTAGTCCCAGCTTATAAAGCTAAAACCGCACTACATTATTATCCGCCATCCTATTCTAGTTCCTCAAAAAGATGATGTACATATGCTTGGCAGTCTTAGCTAGCTTTGTGCTTTGTTGTGTGAATCACAATTAAAATTTAACACCATTTTACACTTGATGTTACTCCTACTTTATATTGCAATACAATGTAATGTATATACAATGTATATACTACTATGTATTACTTTACAACCTGCATCTGAATTTAAAATGATTTAACAGTATAAGGAATCCTTCTTCATAATTACATAATTGAGAATGTTCTTTAAAGTGGTGGATAGGCACTTTAATGGAAATGCCTAATACATGGTTTTTGGGTTAGACAATATCTTCCATTAATTTCCATCAATATTCTAAGTTTTTTCATTGGCTTAATAGCGAATAGTTTTGCAGTGATGTTACTTCAGCCAATGAAGTGTATATTTACTGCAATTTTTAAAATGACTTTAGGAGAAATAACCATAGCATGGGAGTTCCCTCTGCACTGGAAGGATTAAATGCTTGTTTTTGTCAGAGAAAAAAAGCAGATGTATAATTTTCATTTAGATATGTACACGTGGGCTGCCATACCTACTCATTCCATGTACAGGTATTGATTTACATTATGTTGTGCTTTAGAGTCCTTTCATACCTGTAGTGAAAAAATTGCAGTAAGCCACTTGTGAACTTCTCTAAACACCATCCCATTAGGGAAAAGAGCCGGTCACTTTCATGGTTCTCCCTGTCCTTCTCCCCTCATGCTAATTAATTTTTTTAAATTATTAATTTCCCTTTTTTTATTCTATACCTTTTTGTGGACCCAGTAGTATTATCATTGTGTACTTTTGCTTTTATATGAAATTCAGGTAGATCATTGCTCATGGAAGTAGCTGTCAGGGGACAGTATACAGCTTCATGAAAACAGGAAGATGAGGTAAAGCCCACATATGATGATTATTATGATGATACACCTCCTTGATTCAGAATGATGAAATCCAGTAAATGAAAAGGGTGGTCCAGGAACATTAAGGCTGCAGATATTAGGGCTAGATGATGCTGAAAGCACTTAAGCCAGAAAATGAAATGGGCTCTAATTGAATTCTAGCAGTTTCAATGCACACTGCTTATACCACGGTGATGTACCATCAGCAAGGAGAAAGTCACAAGTTTCTCATACCTAATTACCTAAATTTCAGCTGCAAACTCTAAAATAATACAGGTAAAAAAAAAACTAATGGTTAGGTTGATACACTTAATGGGACTTTCTCTAACTTACTATATTTAAGCCTTCCTGACAGAAGATGGATGCTAGACCACATCTACCAATGAGGTACAACATGTATGACACCAATGGGCTATGCAATCCATATCTTTGTGGAAATTTGGAAAGTCAGAATTTGTAAATGTACCTCTTTACAAACACAAATAAATCAAAGATGGAGAGTATGAAAATACCATGTGCATGGGCAACCTCCTGCAAGTCCAAAAATTAGAATGTGATGTGGGTAGAAATGAACAGAAGGTATACACATTTCTCAATACCTCACATAATCCAAATATATGAGAATTTTTCCTCATTTTAAAACAATGATCACAGACATAAGACTTTATTTAAGACCCAATGGCCAAATGCAAATCCGGGAACAACAGTGTATAAATCAAATAAAGCCTAATATATTTGAATAATTTATGACAAACCACATTCAAATATTTAAGATTTATGGCCATCATTAGGGCAGTGGATTCCCTGTGGTTTTTAATGAGTATATCTTGGGGCTCAATAAGCAAGGATAGCCATTTAGTTTATAAAAAGTAGAAACCATAAAGAATAAGAAACCATAAAAAATCCTTCAACAGAATGAGGGGTCTATATATACTTTTTGTTTGCCAACTCTGTTTCATGCTTTTTTACTTGGTTTGGTTTGCTTTTCTGTCAGATTTACTTTTCCCCATTTCTCCTTTTTAGTGGTTTAGCTAGCAAATAAACTAATCAAAAAGTTGATGACGTTAACTTTTAAATAGGAACTATTTGAAAACACCTAAAAAAACACTTGTACAAATGCTTGCAAATGGCTTTGCAGGAGTTTTTAATGCCTAAAGCCTTAGGAAGAAATGGTGAGATCCCACCCAATTTTAAAACCAGGCACTTCAACAGAATTGGAACCTTCCTAGATCACAAATGTAGGCAGCAAGCATGTGCGTCTCCTATCCATAAAAGGTGTTCTTTCTTGTCAAAAAAGGAAGCAGGGAAAAACCGTAGATACCCAATCCCTTTTGGTCAAACCCCAAACCATATATATATATTCACATTTACACACAAACCAAACTGGCTACCAAAAGTGACAGTGATAAAGTTAATAACAATACCATGGTCACCTGTAAATAACCAAGGAGAAGAAACTATTTACTATAAAATCTGGAACATCAGGGAAAACAGACATTCACCAGCCACAATTTTAGGTATACATGTACACAAACTGCTAGGTAATGCAACAATCTAATTAGCCAATCACATGGCAACAAAACAATGCATTTAGGAATGTAGACATTGTCAAAAACCTGCTGAGGTTAAAATTTCAGCATCAGAAAGAAAGACAATTTAGTGACTTTGAACATGGCATGGTTATTATTGCTATCAAGTCCATATAGATCAAAATCCCAGAAAAATGTTTCCAGCACCTTGTTAAATTTATGTGAAGTTCTGAAGGCAAAAGGGAGTCTAACTTTGTACTACCAAGGTGTAACCAATAAAGTGGCTGGTGAATGCATAAACAGTGTCCGTATTATGTTTTCGGTGCATCTAAGACCCCCAAAATTATTGCTGCAAATCCAAAATATTATCTTTGGTCTACAAGAACTGTGCATGTGTAAATGGTGTACAGTTTTATAAGAGTCCATCTTACTTATTATTGGCACTGTCAACTATGTAATAAGTTTCCCTTCAACAGTAAAGTCCAATCTTTCATGAATAAAATAATACCAATAAATGGTTAAAAGCCATTGTTAGAAATGGTTTCCAGTTTTTCACCATCTATTTAGTTATTTCACCATCAACACCAGTTTCACACAATATGAAAAAATGGTAAATATAATAATGATGATAACTAAACATCAACCCTAAGTATACAAAGTAAATGAGGGTATATTAATGCATGCAGGGAACAAATTTCCATTATAACAAAAAAATATAGCACATTCAAATGTCCTATTTCAGAAACAATACTCATAATTAAGTACTTCTCTGATGTAAGTAAATGTAAAGCCCAGAGCATAGTTGTATTGCTACTAGTGTGAAGTTCAGCTAAGATAATATACAACCTGACATTCACATTATTGTAATCTGGATTATGTACATTACAAAAAGTGTTTTCATTTTATTTCAGATATGATGTGTTTAACAAGTTCATTTGAGTGTAAACAAGTGTAATGATATAGGTGTAGGTGAGTGCTATGGCCTGATGTGTGTTCAGGTGTCCTGTCTGCACTCTCCCCCTGGCCCTGGAGCCTCCCACTGGCCTGTCTTCAGCAGAAGATCAGCAAACATAGATAAAGGCAGCAGCCTCTGCTCAACTTCCTCTGTCTGCTAAAAGAGCTTAGAAGAAGGTGGAGGAACACCTTTTTGGATTCAACTGTAAGTGTTCATGTTTATTTTAAATCTGCATGGCTGCTTGTGTGTACTATGATGGAAGGTTGTGTGCATGTTTCTGGATAAAACTGCAGGACTATGTGTATGTTTGTATGTATGATGCAGGAATGTATGAATAGTGTATAGTGTATAGTGCATATTGTGTGTATGTTTGTGTATAGTGCCTATTGTATGTATGTTTCCGAGTAAAATGTAGGGCTCTGTGTTGTGTGTATAGTATATATGTTTGTGCATATGTTTTTTTTTTCTGTATAGGACAAATTATGTCTAAGCTTAGTGCAGGGCCATAGCTTATTGTGTGTGTATAGTGACGTGTTGTATGTATGTTTGCAATAGTGCAGGACTATGTGTATGTTTGAATTTAAAGCAAAGAATATGCTAGTTAGTATGCTAAATTTATAATGATTTATTTTTTAGTGAAAGCGGCACCCCATTCACAATGGCAAAAAATGTGTCAAAAACACGATAAAGTCTGCTGTTTATGAGCACTTTACATTATCAAGTGATGGGAAACATTACGTGTGCCAATTTATTCTTGAAGATGATGGTGAAAAACAATGTGATCCAAAAATTAGCAGTTTCAGTGGGTCTAACAAAAATGCACCTACAAGAGCATCAAATTTGAAAAGACACTTGCAGCTTTTTCAAAGTGTTAGAAGTTGTGAATGAGAAAGATATTAATGAAAATATTCCATCTATTTCTAGGATAAAAAACGTTTAGAAACTAACTCTCTCTACTGGAGACAAAACACTAATAAGAAGATGATGGCTTTGTAGTCTGGTTGATACGTGGTGAGGTTAAGTTTCATGCAGGCGTTGAGACTTCCATCCGTTAAACGTGATCGTAGGTTGGTCTTAATGTTCTTTAGATGTGAGAAAGGCTGCTCACATGCATACGTAGAGCCAAACATTGTCAGTACAGCAATACTCACACGCTGCAGTGTGTGGTATGTGACAGGAAGCGCGTTCCAAGTTTTGACAATCAGCTGGTCCGCGGGTTGAAGTTTTTTCATTTCTCTCCACTTGTGTTTGCTCGCCAACTCTGCTTGCTGTCGTGCAAGTCTTTCCAAATCTTCATTCAGTGACTTGAACTTATTCACCCACTGGTCTGAGGCCTTCAGGTCAGCAGCTTGTAGCTCAAAATCTCTGACGGAGACACTGAGGATGTAACTCAGGTCGGTGCTGTCCACTGCACACTCATGTGGATGGGTGATGAACTTAAAAAGACGAGTGCGCTCACGAAATTCTCCAAAGCGCACTTTGAATGACTGCAGGAAATTAGATGTGAAGCCCGCTAGCTACTGAAGATAAAGATGTTGAGCAGGGTCACTTGCTGTGCATGCATCTTTAAACTCTCCCAGTTTTTCAAAGTACAGTAAACGACCTGTTTCAATGTCGGCGATGAAGAGTTCTAGCTTGTTTTAAAATGCAAACACTGCTTGTTGAAGGGATAGGACTGTATTTCCAACACCTTGCATTTTCACATTGAGCTGGTTCAGATGTTCAGTCATGTCCACGAGATAGTAGAACTTCAGGAGCCACTCAGTGTTAGCTAACTCAGGATGCTCGAAGTTTTTCATTTCAAGAAAAGTCCGGATTTCGCTCAGACAAGCCGCGAAACGTCTGAGCACCTTCCCTCTTGACAACCAATGCACATTGCTGTGCAGAAGCAGACCAGGATAACTATTCCCAACTTCATCCAGCAGTGTTTTAAACTGGCGATCATTTAAAGCTCGGGCAACAATAAAGTTGACGACCTGAATGACCAGCGACGTCACCTCACCAAGCTGCTCGCCACACATCTGAGCACAAAGCGCCTCCTGATGTAGGATGCAGTGAAAACTTAGGATGGGTCTCTTTTCATGTTCACGAAGAAGCTCTACGAATCCTCTGTTTTTCCCAACCATGCATGGAGCACCATCAGTACACACCAAAATAAGTTTATCCATCGGTGGATTTTTTTCTTTAGCGAGCTCAGTGAAAGACTTGAACAAATCCTCCCCTCTTGTTGTCCCTTTCATAGGCAAAACAGAAAGACTTTCCTCACGTAGTGTGTCACCGACAGCATACCTTGCAATCATGCTGAACTGGGATAAATGGCTTACGTCTGTTGACTCATCCAAAGTGAGAGAAAAGAATAGTGCTGCATTTATGTCCTTAACTTCTGTTGCCTCAATTTGATTTGCCATCATGATGGTATGATCGTGAACAGTTCTTGCCGACAGAGGCATGTCTTTTATTTGTTTGATTATCTTGTCTTTATCCGAAAAGTCGTCAAAAAGTTCATTGGCAACATCAAGCATGAATGTTTTGGCATACTCCCCATCTGTGAATGGCTTTCCGTTTCTCACAATTGCTAAAGCACCAGCAAAGCTATCTGAATTCCAGTCACCTTGTTGGGTCCAAACATGGAGTTGCTGCTGAGTAGCTTGCACTCTGCACAGTAGCTCTTGACATGCTTTCTTCCTGCTGTCCCCTGCAGAATATTTTGATGCAAATGTAGTATGGCGTGTGTCGAAGTGCAGCTTTATATTTGACCGTTTCATCAATGCAATTTTATCATTGCATATTAGACACACTGCAGAACCTGCTCTCTCCACAAAGGCAAATTCCTCTGTCCATACCTGCTGAAAAGTACGATACTCATCTTTTTTTCTTTTAGCCATCTTCTTCAATAAAAGGGTTTTTGCAATTAGCTAGCTGACTGAGGTGAGGAGGATACCACCCCAGGTAGTGGTCCGTGGGGCAGGGCAGAGGTAATGAAGGCAGGGTAGCCAATTGCGGGTGTAGCTGGTGGGATGGACCCTTACGTCAAGGCAGGTTAGGCCCAAGCCAGGGACTCAAATTTCGGTCAGTGGTGGAAAGTGCCTTAAATATGCCTAGTACCTCGATGGGGCCACATACAAAAGATGAGGACTCACCCAGCAGAGCAGGGGGCAGCTTTCAAGGATGAAAATTCACATTCGCGTGGGCCGCCGACGGGAGCTAGGCCCAAGCCAGGGCCTCGATTTGCGGCTGCCCATGCAGGAGGATGCGGCTTCAGGCCCGTTCGGCCGCTGATGCTGCGGGGCAAGGTAGGGTGGGTGCAGAGATGCCGGATGCCGGGTCCCAAGATGCCGGATGCCGGGTCCCAATGATGCCAAATGCGATGCGGGGGGCGTGGCCTGCGCTCGGCGGATAGAAGACATGTTCTAAAGCTTAGAACACAGCTTTTATCCGCGGAGCGCAAGCCACGCCCCCTGTAATTCTTTTTTTAAAGATTTGTCAGCGAGCCAGATGCAGCCATCAAAAGAGCCACATCTGGCTTGCGAGCCATTGGTTCCCGACCCCTGTTCTAGAAGATTTTGAAATTAAAAAGGAACACTTTCTATGTATTGTGACAGGGAATGTTTTTAATATGTTGGGACACAATTGAGAAAATGAATAAAGTAGATGAAGAAAATGACAGGCAGATATGAAAGGAAGACAGTTCTGCAAGTATTGGAGAAAGTGAAAGCAAAGATTATAGTGACATTTTGGATAAAACTGTTGAAAAAGCATCTAAGCATACTACTATTCAACATATGCGTTGTGCTGTTCATACTCTGCAACGTGTAATAAGAGATGGATTGAAAGATCATTATGCAAGTACTCTAATTGGCAAATTGAGGCAAGTATCTGTTGCAGCCAGGGCCCCTAAAACAGATGCTATTTTGAAAAGACGTGCAGTAAAGGGAGCGATTTTGGATCAAACAATGCACTGCGGAAGCACTTATTTGATGGTAAAGCATTTGCTTGAACAACTGGACAATGAAAATGTTTTAACTGAAAGCCAGTGGACACAAGTAAAAGCACTGGAAAATCTACTTTCTAAACCCTTTACTGTCACCAAGAGTTCGCAATCTGAAGATTTAACACCTGGTAAATTCTTCTTGAAATGGAAGAGCTTGATATATTGCCTGAATGAAAGTGGAGGGTTAATAGCTGATGGCATTGTATCTTCAGTGAAGAAAAGAGAGAATCTCTTACTGGATAATCAAATCTTGTTAGCTGCTATTTATGTTGATCCAGTGAGCCGAATTTTGTTGGGCGATGACCAGACAGATACTGCAAAAAAGGCCCTCTATGATGTAGCAGTCCGCATAAAGGGATTACTACCTGAAACACCTCCACTGGATGAAGCTATAAACACTGGTAACTCATGATCATCCTCTTCAAATGAAGAATTAGACTTTGATTCCTACTTGGACAAAATGGAACTTTCAACAGTAAAGCGACGTCGCATATATGCGTAAAAGATAAACAACCAGAAAATGTTCAATTAAAGAGATTCCAGCAGGAGTTTTTAAAGAGTTAAAAGAAGTAGAAAAGTATGATCGCTCATCGAAACTAATTGCAGAAGAATCTATCCCTGTTTATCCCGAGATTATTAGTGATGTGGCTAGAACCGTAACAGCAATGCCAACCACCCAAGTCAGTGTTGAAAGACTATTTTCAGCTCTAAAAATAATCAAGTCAGATTTAAGAGCTTCTATGAAAGAGGATCTGGCAGAAGCAGATCCTCTTAGAACAACACTAAATTAAGTTAGTTTTGGATTGCATTTAACAGCTCTTCTACTGTACAACTTTGTTCCAGTTTTAATTTATAAACTGTTTTAGGTTTTCCAACTTTTGATTTTTTTCATGTAGCTTTGTTTTTGTTTTAAAACTACCAAAGAATGTGGTTCATATTTTTAAACTGGTTAAGTTCCTGTTCCCGATTTTTGTGCATGCTCTTCTACTACTTTATAGCCACTTGATAAAAAAAAAGAAACAAGAAACAAAAAATAAAAATATGTAATAATTAATTAAATTATTTATTAATCATCAATCACTTTCTCCTCCTAGGTATTTAGGCAAAAAGCTAAACATTTTTGTATAATATTTTATGCAATCCTGCTTGTTTATTGTTAAAAATACATTAATTAGCCTGTTTATTCTTATTACTTCTATTTAGAGAACATGTTCCCAACAGGATTAAGAAATGGAGAGTATGGTGGTAAAAATAGGGGTTGGTGTCCCTTACTTTCAACCAAGCTTCTTACTAAGCTAATTTTATGAAAGGGGACATTAAAATAAAATAAAATTGAGGAACGCTTCTTGATTAAGGGCTCGTGCTTGTGACCTAAAGTGGAGGGTTTCATTTTTATTCCTCACACAACAAATTGAATAATTTCTGAAACGCACTCCAGCCACAACATGCACCGCCCTTTTCCTAAAAAGAGATCTTCCCCTTTTGGTTCTCATTTAGATGGTAAAACCTACTTCATCAAGAAAGTAGATATTTTTTTCCATCTTCCATAGCAATGAGATCAATGATTTTGTTAGCATAGCTAAGCCTTTCTTGAAGAGAGTGGGAATCATTGCGCCTTGCAGGAATTACAGAAGTTCTTTTAATTTACCATTGGAATTTATCAATGCTTCTATCCATTGTTAAAAAAGAAACGTTAATTCCAAATTTGGCAAATAATTGATCCTTCATTTCCAAAGCCTATTCTGCAATCTTCGGACATTAACCTGCGTAACTCCTCCTTATGGGCTTCATCCAACAAATTTCTCAGACTTCCTCCTGGTAATTTTTCCACTCTACCGGAGAATTCATAGGGTCCTAATAAATTTGGGTATGGTTGTACAATTACAACCCAAAACCATTGCTATCTGGGAGGCATCACTTCCATTCAGATAAATGTCTACCACTCTTTGACGTTCTGCATTACTTCATTCACTGGCCATAAGAGTAAGTGCAATACTAAATATAAAGCTAATAACTTTGAAGATAAAAATATGAATTATATTGTTATCCTAAAACTTAGTATAAATCCCTGAAATAAAGATATTTAATTTAAAATTTTATAAAGTAAAAAACATAATAACTGACAAATCATCAATTTATTTTCATATATTTTTAATATTGTTTCTTGAAAAAAAAAATGTTTATGGTAAAAAAATATTGTGGTATACAGTATTTAATTTTATAATAAATTTATTGATTTATGAATAATTAGGGGGTCTAAATTTTTTTGTGAAGTTTGAATGCAAAAGTGTGCAGATAAAATGAGAAACCCTGTAAATACAGAGGAAGTCGGAGTCGGGGGTACCAGAAACTGAGGAGTCGGAGAGTCGGAGTGAAAGGATTTATCTACCGAATCCACAGCCCTGGTAATGACAGCTTTCATATTAATATGGGTTTGTTTTTATTTTTTCAAAAAATGACCAAATTGATGGTATACTGAATTTGGGAGAATCCTCATTTTCATGCATAAACAAATGCCATCTTAGTCAAGGTAATGCTCTAGCACCTTTTGCATGTAATTGATTTAATACTGTTAGTTGTCACACTGACAATTACCACAATGTAAGATATAAATCCAGCTCCAACTACTAATCACTGGTATGAACATGAGTGAAAGAACACATGCTACAGGAATACAATATACCTATATACTGCATACAGTCACTAACATAACAATTCTTTATTTGCAAAACATGATACAGCATATACAATGACTCAATTACAACAATACAACGCTAATGGCAAACCTAAATTATCATAGTATATTTCTTTGCCTATTTAAATTAGCATAGTATATTTCTTTGCCTGCAGCAGTGCAGTACAAATGCATGAACAAAGAGATGTTACTCTGCCATGAGCACCAAGGTACCACTCCCATTTACATACAGCTTTAGCTCTGCACCTCAGTCCTGACATTTCCATTCACATCTCTTCACAATCTTCTCCAATCACATTTCCATTCACAATCTCTTCATAAGGCAGGGGTGTCAAACTCAAACATAAAAGGGTCAAAAATCAAAAACACAGTCATGTTCACAGGACAAATTGTTTATTAGGATTTTAACATTTATTGAACAGTCTCAAACTGACAATGTTTTATTCCCCCACTCCGAAAAGCTGTGTATGTGCAGCCCCCACTTCATATTTCTCTAGAGCCACATTTGGCTAAACCTCTCCCTGAATTTATTAAAAATTTTAATTGATATTAAGAAAAAACAGAAATATTTGTATATATATATTGACTAATCTACTCAGTGTTTGACATTATTACCTTTTTACAATCATGTTGCTTGTTGCTAAGCATACTAATCCTGCTGCATCAAGCCTTGCATCACAGAGTCGGATCAATAAAGTATCCTCAACGAGCCTTTCTAAAGTCACAGAAATACTGATGATCATGTATCTTGCTATTTATTGAGAAAGGAAAATGGCGAAATGCATCAAGATCTGAGATTTCTGTTTCATGATGTTGAATGTATGAATTTGACTTTGAGTACCCTACCTATCTAGTAATCTATTATGACAGGTGAACTGTGCAACACTGAATAAAAAATGTTTTATACCAACAAAAAAAAACGTTCAAATACTCTTTTTTACCTTTTTAGGGGTTGGCTTTATTACTTGCCTTGTTATCTAATAGGCGGACATCCATTTCTGCATCCTAGCAATATACTTTTTATACAACCAAATTTAAATGTGTTCAGAAGCACAGGACAAATTTCTCTCTTAACCTAACCAAAAACCTTTAGGCTTAAGACATAGTTTTGGTACTTTAACTGCTAGAGTTCTTTTATAGTGTTCTGTTTTGTATTTTTGACTATTTAGTAAAGCCTTTGTACAAGATCACTAGAAGCCTACCCACTCTGAGTCAGTGCAGGTTTAGTAATTTTCAAAGTTTTACACCAGGTTGGCATTTCATATGATCAAGGTAAGTTGCCCCAAAGAAGAACAGACAGACAGCATTTGCTCTTTAACCACCTGGGCGTTTCACTGATGTCTAGATTTCTGTACCAAAAGCGGTACACTGTTTTTCATGAAATTCTTTAGACAACTTTTTTCTAATTTTGGTTCTGTACATTACCACAATTAATTTTAAATGAAACAACTCAGATGCAGTTGAACTGCAGACTTTCAGCTTTATTCAGTGGGTTGAACAAAAGATCGCATAAAAATGTGAGAACCTAAAGTCTTTTTTTTTTTTACACAATCACTTCATTTCAGGGGCTCGAAAGTAATTGGACAATTGACTCAAAGGCTATTTCATGGGCTGGTGTGGGCAATTACCTTGTTATGTCATTATCAGTTAAGCATATAAAAGGCCTGGAGTTGATTTGAGGGGGGGGGGTGCTTGTATGTGGAAAATTTTGCTGTGAAC
This sequence comes from Pyxicephalus adspersus, assembly GCF_032062135.1. NCBI lineage: Eukaryota > Metazoa > Chordata > Amphibia > Anura > Pyxicephalidae > Pyxicephalus > Pyxicephalus adspersus. The sequence continues at coordinate 108,406,077 of NC_092858.1, forward strand.
AGACAACATGCGGACAAAATCTACAGTTTGGTGCAGACTGCATAAAACTAAATACAGAGGCTACACAGCAAGGTGCAAGCCACTCATAAGCCTCAAGAATAGAAAAGCTAGATTGGACTTTGCTCAAAAACATCCAAAAAAAGCCAGCGCAGTTCTGGGAAAACATTCTTTGGACAGATGAAACCAAGATCAACCTTTACCAGAATGATGGCAGGAAAAAAGTATAGAGAAGGTTTGGAACAGCTCATGATCCAAAGAATACCACATAATCTGTAAAACATGGCGGAGGCAAGGTGATGGCATGGGCGTACATGGCTACCAGTGGCACTGGGACACTAGTGTTTATCCATGATGTGACAAAGGACAGAAGCAGCCGAATGAATTCCGAGGTGTTCAGAGACATACTGTAGACATACTGTCTGTTTAAATCCAGCTAAATGAAGTCAAATTGATTGGGAGGCGTTTCATGGAACGGAAGATGGAAAATTACCCAAAACATACTGCCAAAGCAACCCAAGAGTCCAATAAAGCAAAGAAGTGGAATATTCTTGAATGGCCAAGTCAGTCACCTGATCTGAACCCAATTGGGCATGTGTTTCACTTGTTGAAGACTAAACTTCAGACAGAAAGGCCCACAAACAGCAACTAAAAGCTGCTGCAGTAAAGGCCTGGCAGAGCAAAAAAGGAGGAAACCCAGCATCTGGTAATGTCCATGAGTTCAAGACTCGGTTCCCAACCAAGTATTAGAAGAGAACATTTTATTTTCAGCTTTTTAATTTGACCAATTACTTTTGAGCCCCTGAAATGAAGTGATTGTGTTAAAAAAGGCTTTACTTCCTCACATTTTTATGCAACCTTTTGTTCAACCCACTGAATTAAAGCTGAAAGTCTGCAGTTTAACTGTGTCTGAGTTGTTTAATTTAAAATTTGTGTGGTAATGTACAGAACCAAAATTAAAAAAAGTTGTGTCTGTCTAAATATTTATGGACCTAACTGTGGATCACTTCAAATTGTCTTAAGTCAGAACTCACTAATGAAAAATATTTGCTTTTGGTTGTATAATTCACTGGTACACCACACCAGGTCAACTTTTGTGGGTTTTTCCAGGCCTAAGCAAATGATAGTTTGCCCAAATCTCTGGTCACGTGCCCAAATCTCAAGTGCCCAAATTATAAGTGCATGGGAATTAATCCAGGGAATTCCATCATCATCATCATCCTCATCCTCATCCTTCTCTACTAACATCACTGCTGAATGAATTCACCATCTTCATCTGCCTGCAACTAATGTTCATTTATCTCTAATTCTACAGGTACGTTTCCCATTCTGCCAAACCTCAGCACTGTGTTTGCGATTGTTTTCCCCTGCAACCCTCATCTGATATTGTATATGGTACGTTTCCCATTAATCCCTATTTAATGTACAGCGCTGCGTAATATGTTGGCGCTATATAAATCCTGTTTATTAATAATAATAATAATAATAATAGTTAATTATTTACCCAGCATGTTATAGTTTGATTAGGGTTTTGGTATCAAAGATAATTTAGTCCTTGCCTTCTATCATCTTTCTTAATCTGAAATCTACACAACCTTCTATCATATGAGTTTGCCAAGTTCTAATCCAATAAACATAAGTATAAAGTACTTTGTCTCCAAATCCTTTGGTACATTTCTCATTCCTTTCCTTTGGTAACCAATTAATCATTCATTCTTTTGGTAACCAATTAATCTAGGCCTTCTTATACTCTGATCGCTATTGATACAAAGTCATTTTCTGTTTTTATTAAGCATTTTAATTTAACCTCACACATTTGCCTACTTATTGGTTGGACGTTAGACAGCACCTTAAAGTACCCACAGGTAAGTGGGGGTTTTTTAGGTTAAAGCTACCCTAAGTGTGACTCGGGATTACCGCTATTTGCAGGTAAAATCCACCCCAGGTAAAGCTACCCCGAGTCGCATTCGGGATTACCGCTAGGGGGGTTAAATTTTGAATGTTTCATTGTGTATCTTGCAATTGATAAGTCAATGTTAATGCTTTGTGATTCTGTTTGTAGCTATATTGTTTCATTGCAATAATATGTATTTTATACCACCTTTAAATGTTTGTTCTGCATAAATATTTTCTTATCCAGTTTTACACCCTTGATAGATCCAAATTGCATATTAGTTTTGCAAGTATTTTTTAAATGTAATATTTCATAGGCCATTTATGAAATTTGGCTTTATATGGAAGTGTGGGTTTACATGTGTTTGGTGTTTGTGTGTTTTTTTTATTTTGTTAGGTAAACTTAGTGGTGTCTGTGTGGTCTCTATTATTTAATCTGACCTTTTTGAAACTGTGGTTATCTTGAATAAGGTTGTTTTAATAATTTTTTAGTTTTTTTTTTTATGTGATCTCGTTTACAATCTCTCAGGATCTTGTACCTTGGGTCCGCCAATACAAACTCACTATGTGCACGTGAACTGTGTTCCCCAGCAGTTCAAAACCGCCTGCCACTTTTGCAGAGAAGGCGCATCATCATTCGGGTAAGTTTTTTTTTTTTTTTTTGTGTGTGTATTGTTTGTTTTGCTTCATCTGTACATACATGCATATATGTATGTATACATTTAAATGTGTTTTTATATATACATATAAAAGAGAAATTATAGAGAGAAATAGGCAAAGAAAGTTTTTTTGGCATATTGCTTAATATGTATGTACTTCAAATTGAAAAAAATAGCCTATTTCTTCCTATGATTCTGATGTAATGGGCTTGGCTCAAAGCTAGTTTAAGAATTTAAAGGAAAGCGTGCAGCCTTCTCTTCCTCTTGGTTTTTTAACTGTTCATACATATACATGCACATATTTAGATTCAGTCAAGTACTAGTTTGGAGTGAAAACCATGCATATATTTGTACTAATTATTCATGGATAAAATGACAAATCCTTTAATAACAATGATTACTTATTGTAAGAAAACAGGTTGAAGAATTGCTAACCAATAGAGACCATCATTTTAAAACAGACACAAAAACATTGCAGCAACATATAAAGCTAACAATAATGAAGATTACAAAAAGTCACATCAATGCATACCATACAAGCAAACTTCGACTTTAACTTTAAAACTTGGTTATGTCCCTCACAATCCTAATAGGTTTGTGTTTGTGGCATCATTTTGAGCTTCTGAGATCATTCAGAATTTAATGACAGGTACAGTTGACCTTCTTGTATAGAGTGTAAAACCTACTTGATGCCAAAAAAACACTGTCCCTAAAACAAAATGTTCAATAAGCACAGAACTCACCAAAGCCACCCAAAACAAAATGCATTTAAATGTCTTTCAAACACACCTAAAGATGCAGATACATAATGCACCAATCTGAAGTAATCCTTCCCCTTCTGTTTAAAGGAAAAGGAGTACTTACATAGGTGTCCTTGTCACCGCCTATGTGAACAATTTCTATTGGTTGTCTATTGTTTTCTATTTCTAACCAATTTCTATTTCTAACCAATTTCTATTGGTTGTCCTCTTAGTATACATAAGAGAAAAATCTGCAGCAGTGACATCAGCAGCGGAGAAACATGCTGAATATTTCTTGTTAAGAAAAAAAATAATGCAGGATGGGTTAAAGTGGGCTACCATTTTGCTGGATTTTACGGTTAAAGTATATTATTATTATTATTATTATTAGTAATATTATTATTATATTATTCATAAACAGGATTTATATAGTGCCAACATATTAGGCAGAGTTGTACATTAAATAGGGGTTGCAAATGACAAACAGATACAGACAGTGACACAGGAGGAGGTGGGGGAAGTATCACACCAAAAATTGTTTTCTTAAATTTTAAACACATTACAACTTATTTAGATATTTGGAGATTACCCATCGATTTTCCTTATAGGAAGTAGGGATACCTTTTAAACAGCAACAAACAGAATAAAATGTAATAGATGTGTTCATGTTGCACATTTTCCTTCACTTTCTCTTAGGTGGAAGCAGCAGGACACAAACTGAGGGTAAGTAGCCCTAATGAAGTCTAAGTCCCCTATTATTATTATTGTAATTTGTTTTTTTTTTTGTGTTTTCTATGTGTTCGGTGATTGTTGTATTTTTGTCTGTTTCCACCAATACTGTATTGGATTCTATTACTTATCCTGGACTCTACATTTTTTGAACATAGCACTTGCAACTTTGGACGTGGACATATACTTTGCTTAGACAAGAATTCTAATTTATGTTCACTCTATCCAAAATTAGAACAAAAATGTATTCAGCTTGACATATATTTGAAGGAAAAGGAAAAAAATCCTAAAAGTTGAGTTAATGTCATATTTGACAACTGCCCCATTGGCAGATTTTATTTCTATTCTTGTGACAACCCAAACATTTAAAGTTATACTTGATTGTGGTCATCAGGACATACAGAGAGAGGAAAAAAACTAGATAAGAGTTCTGCCCTCCATCCAAAAAAATAAATAAATAAATAAAAGGTTTTGGCTTTAGGGTAAGCTTAGGTTAAAATAAAATTTAAAAGTGTGTTACTTAAGCATGTACGTAAGTATTAAGTATGTAAGTATTAGGGCTGGTAATACTTTTTCCTCCTACTGAAAATTTCAGATGGCTGGCTGGCAACAATAGTGCAGATCAGGAAAGTCAGAGAAAAGTCAATGGTTCCTATTAGTATTTCTTTGTTAACAACCAAAAGTACTAAATCCCTATTTAATGTACAGCGCTGCGTAATATGTTGGCGCTATATAAATCCTGTTTATTAATAATAATAATAATAATAATAAAAAACATGACAATCAGCAAGACTGTTAGGAAAATGGAAGGTTGGTAAGTTTCGGTCATAATATGCTTCCTTTTAAATTGAACCTTTCCTCAACTTTTTCTTTAATGCTCAAAATCACCATTCAGCTTGCAGGAGCAGAAGTAACCCACTGTAAGCTACTAATTACTTAAGTTTTCACAGGGCTATAGTCCCTCCCCATAATTTAGCACTGGTGCTTGGCACATTGCCATCACATGCTCCTAAGTCACAAGCCCCTATTTGATTTTTAGTTAATAAATAACTCGTTGCCAAAGCAGTGTTGTCTAAATATTTAGCCAAACAATAAAAAAATAAATATACTGCCCATAAAACATAAGCTGATGAGTTTGATTTTTCTTAAATAGTGTTATTGTACTTTCACATACACATAATTGACTTTGCTTGGGAGACAACAGCAGCATAAGGTACACTGTCAAACCAAAAAAATATGTCCACAGAACAGTAAAAAAAGGAATAAAAAGTGCTATCTAGCAAAAGGTGGTTTTCAGTTGTTATTCTATACTTGTTAAGAGGAATGGTGGCTCTGTGGCTAGCACTCCTGCAGCAGTAGAATACCAGGTTTAAATCTCAGCCAGGACACTGTCTGCAAGGAATTTGCACCAGTTTCCACAGTATACTCCAATTGCCACCCAAATTCAAAAACACACAAATAAGTTATTTGGCTTCCCTAGAAATTGTCCTGAGCCTTTGTTAAACAGTAACTAAACTCAAAACAGCCCAAAAAAATACCCTTATCTTCAGTACAGAAGGGAAGTTCGATCAATCCGGGGGTGTCTTGCATCTGGTCCCGCGTCATCCCGGAGCCGGCGCCGCCATCTTTTTTCTTCCTGGTTCTTCATCCTACATCACCCGACCCAGGCGTGATATCGGGTGACGTAGGATGAAATAAAATTTGCCGATCTCACTGCGCGTGGGTGAGGTCAGCAAATTTTTCTATTTGCACGAAAAAGCTTTTAGGCATGCGCAGGAGGAGCACCCAGGAGTCTCCAGGGATACGTGACGTAGGTATCCCGGGAAACTTTGCGCTCCCATTCATTCTCAATCTGCCTTATACCCAGATAATTTGAACTTTCACTTACACTGCTGAACTCACACATCATATGACCAGCAAGGTGGGAAGCTTGGGATAGTTTATTAGTTCAGCATGGATGATGCCTATTTAAAGTTAAGGTCATGGGTCTGGCAGTGGCTCTTCACATCAAAACAAAAAAATGATAATATTTTGATTAACATACCCAACCTACCCAACCTGATAAATGATACTTTGTACATTCTACATCAAAAATGTAATCATTTCAATATGTTGATTGTAATAATGACTTCACTTCCAATCAAATACTTCTGAGGCACTGGCCTCATTATATATTACAAATGGGTCTCCCCAAAGGTTCTAGCCAATTGCTGCAGAATTTGCCTTACCCAACATCTGGCTGAAGAGAAGCTGCTCCAAATCCCCTAAAACCGTCACCACTAGCTCTGGATCCACCTTTAGGAAAGTCTTCTTGTCATCAGAGGCCTCCTTTGAAGAATCTTCAGTGGCAGAACTACCAGAAGTTGAGTCTGTAGTTTTACTAAGTGGCTTAACTTCAGCATAAGGACCTCGCGGAATTCGACTAGGTGTCCGTGGTTGAAGTAGAGAGTGTTCTGAGCGAGACAGTGCCCTAGACATAGCTGGGGACGCTGGGGCTGTAATAAGGTTTTTGGCAGAAGGGGCGGCAGACAAATCATCGCACCAGTCCGGTCCACAAAGACGAAGTTTCTTCTCTGCGTCTGTTAATACAGACAGATTGGTGAGGGAACGTTGGCGCCTAAGGGGTGCTCCAGGCAGGCGAGATTCATGGACTGCGCTATTGCCACGAAAAACTCGCAACTCCGCTGAGCGTCCCGGTCCCACCCCCGAGGGGGGCTTCACCTTCCTCTGCATCATCACACCTCCCCTCCCTGGAGCAAGAGGCAGTAGGGGAGGAGGTTAGGTTATAAAAGAGGCATATATCTATAGGGATGGATAGGGCTATACAGCAAAGAGAAGAGAAGACAAAATGAGCATGCAAAAAATAGGAGGGTAAAAAAAATTACAAATAATGGGTTTAGGATAATGGAAGCAATATAGCAAAGGTGCAGTGCTATAGAAGAAAGGACATAAAGGACACGAGAAAAAAAAACTGAATGAAGGAAGAAAGGGTGGATGACAGTGTAGTAAAGATGAATAGCAGAGTTCAGGGCAACAGGAAGGTATATGAAGGGAAATGAGGTAATATTAGACTAAAAGCGAATCGAGAACAGACAGGGACAGAACGAGCGTGATTACATGTAGCACGAAGAGCAGATAGGAGCTATAGCATACAAGCGTTCATTAATGGAAAGACAAAGGAGCTGACTGGAAATACAAGGCGATAGTCCATGCGGCAATCAGTGTCTCCTGTAACACCCAGGCAATGTTGCGCCCAGCCAGAGCCCCTCTTTGGTAGTAACGTTGCTGGAGAACAAGGCACTCCCTCAGATTTCTGCTTCCTCTGGCTCCCGGAGGATGCTGAGAGAGAAAGGGGGCGAGAGGAAAAGACACAAGGGGAGGAGGGAGGCATACACACATAAAAAGGGGGAGGGACACGCCGCAAGAGGTAAGGAGCCTTACTTACATGAAGGAGGAGGAGGTTGGAAGCTGGTGAGCGGGGGATGACGAAACGGCTGAGGAGAAAGTGACACAGAAGAGAAAATGGACGTAGATTGTGCCAAATAGCCTGGGGTCTGCCTAAAATGGCGTTTATTGGTGTGTGTGTTTTGTAGCTGAATGTACATGAAGTACTCTTGTCATGTGTCGAGGTTAATGCCAGTCTCCTGTCATGTTTGGCTGGGTTCATACGTGAAATGCGTGTGTTAGCTCGACACGAATTCAAATGCATTGCACTAATATAGTACTAGAGCATCCCCCTATAAATAAATACCAGAATGGACTAGAACATTTGGCAAATTTTTATTGTATTTTGATATTGCCTTTGGGGAGATTTATGCCAATTTCCTGCCCCAAAGGAAATATTGTGTACCCGAAATCTGGGTACTTTGGTAAATCCAAAGTTCTTTGAAGCACGATTATAGGCATTCCAATTACTTGTTCCCATGTGGCCAAATTCATAGGAAATTCTATCTTCACTCCCCCTTTATAGGCTTTTTTTATATATGAAAATTAGCTGGAATCTGCACCCACACTGGAATATGGAGAGATTGTTTTGGTATGATGAGAAAACTGTCCTCTCGGCACGGAAGGATAGCAGACGGCAGCATCCTCTTTCAATGGTTTCAATGGATAGTGGAGTGCTAGGGGGTGCACTGGTAAGCACCTAAGTAGGGGTCTTAGGCTTGGTGAGTATGAAAAATAAGTTTTAAGGAAAATGTTCCCCACAAATGTCATGAAAATGGTCCTGTGTACTTTGTCATAAGAGTGCATATGAGAAAATGTACATGTAAGGAAAAAGGTGTTATACTTTAAAAATACAGCAATTCAGACATGTTCTGTTGATCTAAAAAAAATTATAATACTGTAAATTAGTGCTCTGGTTTCAAGAAAAAGCATAAAAACGTTTGCTATTGTATATTTGTGTGTTTACAACCAAGTATTTTCTACAATTAGTAGAAAATACAGATTTCCCTGTATGAACATCTGGGGCCTCTCCTAAGTCACTTCAGGGTCATGTTTAAGCATGATGGTAATTCTCTGCAAACTCAGTGATGGCATCACCTTCTTGGGGCCCTGCATTTTTTTATTATTAGTATTAGAGCCTCAGATTTGTTCTTAATTTTTGCTGGAATAGAGAAATTCTGTTTTACGGAATAAAGTTTGTTTTTTAACTTACTTCTTCCCCAACATACCTGCAAAATAGTAAGATGTATATAAGGCAATCATACCAGCAAATAGGACAAATATGGAAAGCTGCTCCACCCCCTGGATTAACATAACATGTTCTTGGAACATGTGTACTGCTTGTTCAGCTCTTATTCAACAGACATCCATTCTTCTGACTCTTTACTGGAAAATAGAGTAACACAAAAACTAGGAGCAAATTTATCAATCATAAACAATAAAATCTATAAGTATTCTCTTATTGATTTCCCTTTTGGTATGGTATATTGTTTTGTCTATTTATCTTATTTTGTGACACGTACTCATTTTTGACATTTTTTTTTAAACTGGGTTTTTAATGAGTTTTTGTAAACATGAACAAAAAGAAACACAGCAATACAGGTACAATATCAATATACATAAAACAAAACATGTAGAAAACATAGATGAACAAGAGCAATCTAAGCAAAGTATATGTCCACGTCCAAAGTTGCAAGTGCTATGTTCAAAAAATGTAGAGTCCAGGATAAGTAATAGAATCCAATACAGTATTGGTGGAAACAGACAAAAATACAACAATCACCGAACACATAGAAAACACAAAAAAAAAAACAAATTACAATAATAACAATAGGGAATAGAGAAGAGGGAAAGGAGGGGGGTGAAGGGGCAATAGTAGTAGAATATTCCAGGTTCAGGTGTTCACAACATCTCCCTAGACCTGTAATTGAGAATAATAGGTGTCCCATGAATCCCAAATCAGTTCAAATTTGTCCAATTTGTTTTGAAGAAGAGCTGTAAGATATTCCAATAAACAAATATCTCGGATACGAGTATATAAATCCTCCACGAAGGGAGCCAGGTTAGATTTCGACCTGGCTGAAATCGGGATGCAAGCCCCTACTAGGATATGGGTAGCAAGTTTACTGGCAAGTTTGGGGAGACTCGTGAAGGGAAGCCCCAGTAAATGGTTAAGCAGATCCAGTAAAATCTGTTGTTGGGTCACTTCCTTAAGCATCTTATGAACACGGTCCCAATAACTCTGAAAAATGGGACAGTACCAAAATATATGTTCCATGGTTCCCCTCTGGATTTTTGAAAGTGTGATAAATATTTTATAATAAACAGAAAATGAAGTAACATTTTCTGCAGCTTGTGATTTTAAATTTTTCCTAGTTATAGTAATTTTTAAAAAACCTCTATAACCCAGTACAAAGACCACAACCCAGACCATCACTAGGTATGCTGGGCCCTGTTGCCCAACGCAGGCCCAGCACAATACCAATCAATCTTTCAATGAACATATTTTATGCCAACATGTTGCACTGGTGTGTACTGGGTAAAAATAGTATAACGTAATAAAACACAGCAGTACAATGTGTATAATTTACTGCATTGCAATACTATATATTGATTTGTCTCCTTGACCTAAAAAAAATGCATTCCAACGATAAGGATAAAAAAAAAAAAAAAAAAAAAAAAAAAGTGTAATAATAATAATAATAAAAAACATGACAATCAGCAAGACTGTTAGGAAAATGGAAGGTTGGTAAGTTTCGGTCATAATATGCTTCCTTTTAAATTGAACCTTTCCTCAACTTTTTCTTTAATGCTCAAAATCACCATTCAGCTTGCAGGAGCAGAAGTAACCCACTGTAAGCTACTAATTACTTAAGTTTTCACAGGGCTATAGTCCCTCCCCATAATTTAGCACTGGTGCTTGGCACATTGCCATCACATGCTCCTAAGTCACAAGCCCCTATTTGATTTTTAGTTAATAAATAACTCGTTGCCAAAGCAGTGTTGTCTAAATATTTAGCCAAACAATAAAAAAATAAATATACTGCCCATAAAACATAAGCTGATGAGTTTGATTTTTCTTAAATAGTGTTATTGTACTTTCACATACACATAATTGACTTTGCTTGGGAGACAACAGCAGCATAAGGTACACTGTCAAACCAAAAAAATATGTCCACAGAACAGTAAAAAAAGGAATAAAAAGTGCTATCTAGCAAAAGGTGGTTTTCAGTTGTTATTCTATACTTGTTAAGAGGAATGGTGGCTCTGTGGCTAGCACTCCTGCAGCAGTAGAATACCAGGTTTAAATCTCAGCCAGGACACTGTCTGCAAGGAATTTGCACCAGTTTCCACAGTATACTCCAATTGCCACCCAAATTCAAAAACACACAAATAAGTTATTTGGCTTCCCTAGAAATTGTCCTGAGCCTTTGTTAAACAGTAACTAAACTCAAAACAGCCCAAAAAAATACCCTTATCTTCAGTACAGAAGGGAAGTTCGATCAATCCGGGGGTGTCTTGCATCTGGTCCCGCGTCATCCCGGAGCCGGCGCCGCCATCTTTTTTCTTCCTGGTTCTTCATCCTACATCACCCGACCCAGGCGTGATATCGGGTGACGTAGGATGAAATAAAATTTGCCGATCTCACTGCGCGTGGGTGAGGTCAGCAAATTTTTCTATTTGCACGAAAAAGCTTTTAGGCATGCGCAGGAGGAGCACCCAGGAGTCTCCAGGGATACGTGACGTAGGTATCCCGGGAAACTTTGCGCTCCCATTCATTCTCAATCTGCCTTATACCCAGATAATTTGAACTTTCACTTACACTGCTGAACTCACACATCATATGACCAGCAAGGTGGGAAGCTTGGGATAGTTTATTAGTTCAGCATGGATGATGCCTATTTAAAGTTAAGGTCATGGGTCTGGCAGTGGCTCTTCACATCAAAACAAAAAAATGATAATATTTTGATTAACATACCCAACCTACCCAACCTGATAAATGATACTTTGTACATTCTACATCAAAAATGTAATCATTTCAATATGTTGATTGTAATAATGACTTCACTTCCAATCAAATACTTCTGAGGCACTGGCCTCATTATATATTACAAATGGGTCTCCCCAAAGGTTCTAGCCAATTGCTGCAGAATTTGCCTTACCCAACATCTGGCTGAAGAGAAGCTGCTCCAAATCCCCTAAAACCGTCACCACTAGCTCTGGATCCACCTTTAGGAAAGTCTTCTTGTCATCAGAGGCCTCCTTTGAAGAATCTTCAGTGGCAGAACTACCAGAAGTTGAGTCTGTAGTTTTACTAAGTGGCTTAACTTCAGCATAAGGACCTCGCGGAATTCGACTAGGTGTCCGTGGTTGAAGTAGAGAGTGTTCTGAGCGAGACAGTGCCCTAGACATAGCTGGGGACGCTGGGGCTGTAATAAGGTTTTTGGCAGAAGGGGCGGCAGACAAATCATCGCACCAGTCCGGTCCACAAAGACGAAGTTTCTTCTCTGCGTCTGTTAATACAGACAGATTGGTGAGGGAACGTTGGCGCCTAAGGGGTGCTCCAGGCAGGCGAGATTCATGGACTGCGCTATTGCCACGAAAAACTCGCAACTCCGCTGAGCGTCCCGGTCCCACCCCCGAGGGGGGCTTCACCTTCCTCTGCATCATCACACCTCCCCTCCCTGGAGCAAGAGGCAGTAGGGGAGGAGGTTAGGTTATAAAAGAGGCATATATCTATAGGGATGGATAGGGCTATACAGCAAAGAGAAGAGAAGACAAAATGAGCATGCAAAAAATAGGAGGGTAAAAAAAATTACAAATAATGGGTTTAGGATAATGGAAGCAATATAGCAAAGGTGCAGTGCTATAGAAGAAAGGACATAAAGGACACGAGAAAAAAAAACTGAATGAAGGAAGAAAGGGTGGATGACAGTGTAGTAAAGATGAATAGCAGAGTTCAGGGCAACAGGAAGGTATATGAAGGGAAATGAGGTAATATTAGACTAAAAGCGAATCGAGAACAGACAGGGACAGAACGAGCGTGATTACATGTAGCACGAAGAGCAGATAGGAGCTATAGCATACAAGCGTTCATTAATGGAAAGACAAAGGAGCTGACTGGAAATACAAGGCGATAGTCCATGCGGCAATCAGTGTCTCCTGTAACACCCAGGCAATGTTGCGCCCAGCCAGAGCCCCTCTTTGGTAGTAACGTTGCTGGAGAACAAGGCACTCCCTCAGATTTCTGCTTCCTCTGGCTCCCGGAGGATGCTGAGAGAGAAAGGGGGCGAGAGGAAAAGACACAAGGGGAGGAGGGAGGCATACACACATAAAAAGGGGGAGGGACACGCCGCAAGAGGTAAGGAGCCTTACTTACATGAAGGAGGAGGAGGTTGGAAGCTGGTGAGCGGGGGATGACGAAACGGCTGAGGAGAAAGTGACACAGAAGAGAAAATGGACGTAGATTGTGCCAAATAGCCTGGGGTCTGCCTAAAATGGCGTTTATTGGTGTGTGTGTTTTGTAGCTGAATGTACATGAAGTACTCTTGTCATGTGTCGAGGTTAATGCCAGTCTCCTGTCATGTTTGGCTGGGTTCATACGTGAAATGCGTGTGTTAGCTCGACACGAATTCAAATGCATTGCACTAATATAGTACTAGAGCATCCCCCTATAAATAAATACCAGAATGGACTAGAACATTTGGCAAATTTTTATTGTATTTTGATATTGCCTTTGGGGAGATTTATGCCAATTTCCTGCCCCAAAGGAAATATTGTGTACCCGAAATCTGGGTACTTTGGTAAATCCAAAGTTCTTTGAAGCACGATTATAGGCATTCCAATTACTTGTTCCCATGTGGCCAAATTCATAGGAAATTCTATCTTCACTCCCCCTTTATAGGCTTTTTTTATATATGAAAATTAGCTGGAATCTGCACCCACACTGGAATATGGAGAGATTGTTTTGGTATGATGAGAAAACTGTCCTCTCGGCACGGAAGGATAGCAGACGGCAGCATCCTCTTTCAATGGTTTCAATGGATAGTGGAGTGCTAGGGGGTGCACTGGTAAGCACCTAAGTAGGGGTCTTAGGCTTGGTGAGTATGAAAAATAAGTTTTAAGGAAAATGTTCCCCACAAATGTCATGAAAATGGTCCTGTGTACTTTGTCATAAGAGTGCATATGAGAAAATGTACATGTAAGGAAAAAGGTGTTATACTTTAAAAATACAGCAATTCAGACATGTTCTGTTGATCTAAAAAAAATTATAATACTGTAAATTAGTGCTCTGGTTTCAAGAAAAAGCATAAAAACGTTTGCTATTGTATATTTGTGTGTTTACAACCAAGTATTTTCTACAATTAGTAGAAAATACAGATTTCCCTGTATGAACATCTGGGGCCTCTCCTAAGTCACTTCAGGGTCATGTTTAAGCATGATGGTAATTCTCTGCAAACTCAGTGATGGCATCACCTTCTTGGGGCCCTGCATTTTTTTATTATTAGTATTAGAGCCTCAGATTTGTTCTTAATTTTTGCTGGAATAGAGAAATTCTGTTTTACGGAATAAAGTTTGTTTTTTAACTTACTTCTTCCCCAACATACCTGCAAAATAGTAAGATGTATATAAGGCAATCATACCAGCAAATAGGACAAATATGGAAAGCTGCTCCACCCCCTGGATTAACATAACATGTTCTTGGAACATGTGTACTGCTTGTTCAGCTCTTATTCAACAGACATCCATTCTTCTGACTCTTTACTGGAAAATAGAGTAACACAAAAACTAGGAGCAAATTTATCAATCATAAACAATAAAATCTATAAGTATTCTCTTATTGATTTCCCTTTTGGTATGGTATATTGTTTTGTCTATTTATCTTATTTTGTGACACGTACTCATTTTTGACATTTTTTTTTAAACTGGGTTTTTAATGAGTTTTTGTAAACATGAACAAAAAGAAACACAGCAATACAGGTACAATATCAATATACATAAAACAAAACATGTAGAAAACATAGATGAACAAGAGCAATCTAAGCAAAGTATATGTCCACGTCCAAAGTTGCAAGTGCTATGTTCAAAAAATGTAGAGTCCAGGATAAGTAATAGAATCCAATACAGTATTGGTGGAAACAGACAAAAATACAACAATCACCGAACACATAGAAAACACAAAAAAAAAAACAAATTACAATAATAACAATAGGGAATAGAGAAGAGGGAAAGGAGGGGGGTGAAGGGGCAATAGTAGTAGAATATTCCAGGTTCAGGTGTTCACAACATCTCCCTAGACCTGTAATTGAGAATAATAGGTGTCCCATGAATCCCAAATCAGTTCAAATTTGTCCAATTTGTTTTGAAGAAGAGCTGTAAGATATTCCAATAAACAAATATCTCGGATACGAGTATATAAATCCTCCACGAAGGGAGCCAGGTTAGATTTCGACCTGGCTGAAATCGGGATGCAAGCCCCTACTAGGATATGGGTAGCAAGTTTACTGGCAAGTTTGGGGAGACTCGTGAAGGGAAGCCCCAGTAAATGGTTAAGCAGATCCAGTAAAATCTGTTGTTGGGTCACTTCCTTAAGCATCTTATGAACACGGTCCCAATAACTCTGAAAAATGGGACAGTACCAAAATATATGTTCCATGGTTCCCCTCTGGATTTTTGAAAGTGTGATAAATATTTTATAATAAACAGAAAATGAAGTAACATTTTCTGCAGCTTGTGATTTTAAATTTTTCCTAGTTATAGTAATTTTTAAAAAACCTCTATAACCCAGTACAAAGACCACAACCCAGACCATCACTAGGTATGCTGGGCCCTGTTGCCCAACGCAGGCCCAGCACAATACCAATCAATCTTTCAATGAACATATTTTATGCCAACATGTTGCACTGGTGTGTACTGGGTAAAAATAGTATAACGTAATAAAACACAGCAGTACAATGTGTATAATTTACTGCATTGCAATACTATATATTGATTTGTCTCCTTGACCTAAAAAAAATGCATTCCAACGATAAGGATAAAAAAAAAAAAAAAAAAAAAGTGTAGAGTGTAGAGTGTAGACCCATAAATGGTCTGCTATTTGATCTGGACACACAAAACAATTTTTTTCTCTTCTATGTGTCCCTTCTAGCAGATAATTATAACAACCTTAGTAGTCTCTTCCTCTATCCAACATATAAAAATATAACATATTGCTTGTTACATTATACATAACTCTGGGTGGGAAATAAGCTTATAACTTGGATCTTGGTAGAGCATAGCACATTATGCATCAGATCACAATACAACTCAAGGTATTCTTTTAGTACATAATACATCACTGGGATATGTGTCTTAAATGTATACTCCCTATTTAAGATTTTACTTAACCAGGAAAGCATACAGGACAACATAAATGTTTATGACTTCAGAATGCTCACTTTTATAGCTAACAGGATCATTTTATGATGTCATCAAAGGTATATTTGTCCATTTATTATAGATAGGCATAGTAAGAGTTTAAAGTTTTGCAAATTTCCTTTTGAACACAAACACTGTCTAAGGTATGTACAAAATAACATCAAAAGCAAAAACAAAAATGGGACTTTTAGGGCACTGCAACATACACAACTTCATTAAAGTTCAAATTCCAGCATATTTTACAAAAAGTCACAAAACATCTTTAACATAGAATAGTATAGAAACATTCCAGATAAATGCGGCACAGCATAGTCTCAAACAATGTTTTTTGGACTTGACGGGTTTCGTTACCAAATTTTCTGCCACTTTGAGAGCTGTACCTTTATTGCTGTATAACCACGAAAACAACTGTATCTTAAACAGATAACAAAAAGATTTTTTGTAATTATCGATTCTTCAATTATATTGTATCAAAACCTTTTCAACAACACATATTTCTACCACTATGTCTCCTTCCACTTTCTAAGGTATGTCAATTCAACTAACTCAAAATTTTTACATTGTTATAGATAGACAGTAATTCATAGTACAGTTTTGGCTTTGAGAACACTACCATTTCTGATTTTCTCAATTTCTGTGAGATTTTCTGTGAGATTCTCTTCCAGCATTCTTGGTTCAGGTACTGGTCACCCTGGGCTTCAGGGTATTGTCCCAAGCTTTAGGGTGTTCCAACTTCCCTCCTGCATACTACATAATATTCTTTTTATAATGACATTGATGCATGTGCAGAGCTGGGAACTCAAAAGCAGAAATATCATTTTCTCTCTTACTGTAAAAGGATTGCCATTCATTAATATTACACAGGTTTTGAACAGAGAGAAGGAGAATAGAAAATGAAAATTCTCTATAACTAGCTGTCATACAAATCATTCTGAGTGAGACCGTTATCTCCGGATGGCCTTATGGCCTTTCTATAGGCATATGCTTTTTCAGGATGCTAACAGATATTACTGGGCTGTTAAAACCAATGAGCTTTAAAAAGGTGTGATATTGATTTATCATGTGCATAAATGTTTAGAAAATTATTTGAAAAAAATATTGACAAAATTGTTTTTTAACCTCCCGACCGTTAAGCCCGACCTTGGTACGGGCTAAAAAAAAATGCTATATTGGTTAACCCCGAGATTTTCCCTACATTAAAATCCCCACTTACCTGGTCCCGCTGTGCTCATCCAGCGTCGTGTCCGTGTTCCAGCGTCGTCCTTTTAAAAAAAAAATTTCATGAAAAACAGTGGAACACTTTTGGTACAGAAATCTAGACCTCAGTGTAACGCTCAGGTGGTTAATATATAAAGCAACTTAAAAAAAAAAAACTATAATAACAGGCCTATTAGCTTCTCCATCCCTGTTATTTATATTGTTTGAATATGTTTCCTTTTTCTTCTTTAGCATATTAGTATTTTCTCATCCTTTGACTTTGTTACTTTTTCTTCTGCCTTTGTTCATCCTCCTCTTTATTTTTAATCCTCATTTTACACCGAGCACACCATTCTTTTTACTGCAAAGCTGCAACTCTGGTTCCTATGGCAACAAGTATCTATTGTCAGAACCGCTCAGTGGAAAAGAGATTTTGAGCCAGTGCCAGGTCAGGTGAGGGCTTTAGCATCACTTGGCACATAAAAAACAAAAACAGTACCATACCCCTGCAGGAAAGGCCTTATTATTGTCAAATATTCATTTCTAGATATGTAGGAATAGGAATCATTTTATGTATAGAAATTGGAATATTTGGATTTTAGAAAATTTTATAGTAAAACATTTCATGGCATTATCCACGCTCTCTGCTAGTTATGTATATTATAATATAATATTTAAACTACGAATATGAAAAATATCAATACATTTAGAATCCATGGGGATCTATTTAAAAAGCAGTGAAGGTGACATTCACTGAAAAATTACCTGTTGGAGAACCAATTCTGGCCTTTGAAACACATGGACCTAGAAGATTGTCCACCAGGTAATATTTCAGTGAAATTCAGAATCACTAGTTTCTTTATAGACCCCAATGTATTTTGTAAACAATGATAAGAAGGTAAAAAAAAGTATTACAATGAAAAAACAATCTCAAGGCTATTTATAAAGCAGTGAAGCTAACATTCACCAAACATTTTCTGGGTGAGAATCTTCCAGTTACTATATATGTGTTTCAATGGTAGTGATTGATTCTTCACCAGGTAATGTTTGGTGAATGTCAGATTTACTTCTGTACAAACAGACCCCTTCTTACTTCTGTATAAAGTAGCCTGCTAAAAAGTGCCTTTTTAGTTCATTAAAATCATTTAATTTCAACTTTCAGGGTACTAAATCCTTTTCTCTGGCATTTTTTCATCTGTTAATGTGCCGCACAAATGGGCATTAACAAATAAATTGTTTGCATTATACACATTTTACTTATCTATTTAAAAAAATGACTTTGAAAATATTTTGCATACCGTTCTTGTACTTTCAGTTTAATTAAAATCTGATGATGATGATACATGATTGGGACTTTTTTATGTTATAGATACCAACATAGCATGTGTTAAAGTTAGTCAATAATCTGCGCAATATGTTTCCTGGGCTGTGCTATATATGCTACTTTTTGAAAGGGTAAATGACATACCTTCTTGTTGGCCATTTCATTGCAGAACTGAATGCATCTCTGTTGTGTTTCTGGGGGCAGGATCCTCTCCTCTGCGCAATATGTTAGCGCTATATAAATCCTGTTTATTATTATTATTATTATTAATATTATTATTAATAATAATAATATTAATAATAAAAGTTGCTGTTGAATCAGTTCTTTGCTGCTTGGTAGGAGGTTGGTCATACTTGGTAGTGGCCTACAAGCTTTCGTGTCTCTTCCGTCTATGGTCAATATGACAAATGTGAGGACATAAAAAACTGTGTGAATGAGTGATATACAAATTATAGTATCTCTGTAACTAACTCATTTTATTTGGTTACTGGCAATATTAGTGCACAGTATGTATTTTGTTTTGGTTGTTGCCCAGTGGCCACATGCTTCCTTGTGAACTTAGCAACAGCAATGACATTCTAAGGCAAAATAGGCCATTGTTTTTTATTTTGTAAGAGCAAGCTAAGGGTACTGGTTATGTTCATTGTAGCATACAAGGAACATGTTAGTCTCCCAAGAAAAGTCTGATAGATAGATTTTCTCATTTTACTTTGTGGTGCCCTGTGAACAGATTTGAAGAAATGGTAAGAGGTAAGGAGAAAAGGGGGCTTATATGAAGTCTGAATGAATAAAAGCAGAAATAAGGTCAGAAAGAGTTAAGGAGGAAATTAGTTCATATGAAGTCCTGTTATGAAGGGGTTAAGACTAATCTGTATTTCAAAGATTTTAGATTTTGAGTTTTCAAAAGAAAGTCACAATACTTCTTTCACAAATTGTCTACGTATATAAAAATATAACAAAATTGAAGAATCAAAATTAACACAAATGAGAAGGGACATAAACAAATTGCTTCAGAATTGTATACAATCAAGAAGAAAAAAGACAAAGGCCCTAATTCATAAAGCAGAATTGGACGCTCGCTCGCGCATTCGTATTCACGATCCGAAATCGTACGCCGTCGCGCAATTCAGCAACTGAAAAAGCTCGCAACCAGAGCCGCGCATCTCTACACTGGCGAGTTTGCATTAAAAGTCACTGTTCCCCTAAAAAATCATTCTTTCTAATGGCACACATATTACCCTTAGCCCTAAAAAAAAATG
>NC_092858.1:108429357-108429989 GCF_032062135.1 Pyxicephalus adspersus
GACCGCGGGAAACCGCGCTCGCTGGTCGCGCGTGCGTTCGCGCTTCCAGCGTGCGCGGATTTCATTGATGAATCAGGGCCAAAGTGTCACTAAAACTTGGTTAATACATATATTAGGTATAATAATAACTGTGTGACTAGAAGTATTCTTTGAAGAAGAACAAAGGATAATATAAATGATGAAAAACAGAAAAAAAGATGAAAAAAAAGATAGACGTGAGTGAGTATCTCATATGAGTACCATGGTTAGGACTAATCTGAAGTGGTTAACCTATATTCAAATGGATGGCTATTTTAAGTGGTGCTGTGTTTACGGCTTTGCAACCAATACTAAACCTCCCAAAGCCCTGAATATCAATATAATAAAAAGGAGCAGCTCAGGTGTTTGAAGGCAGTATGGTTTTTGTTCTTTGCTTTTTTTTCAGAAGCTCCATGCTGCATCCCAGGTTGGTCTGCCACTAAATAGTTTCTTTAAACTTAAATGGGAACACTTTCCAGCCTGATGAGTAAGCATTTGATAGTGGATGCAAAGTGGTTATTAACCTCCCGACCGTTAAGCCCAACCTTGGTACGGGCTAAAAAAAAGTGCTATTTTGGTTAACCCCGAGATTTTCCCTACATTAAAATCCCCAC
>NC_092858.1:108431085-108493883 GCF_032062135.1 Pyxicephalus adspersus
ACAATTTAAAAAAAAAATTTCATGAAAAACAGTGGATCACTTTTGGTACAGAAATCTAGACCTCAGTGTAACGCTCAGGTGGTTAATATTAATAAACATTGGGTACATAGCGGCAACATAAACAATGGGTAATAACGCAGCACTGTACATTAGATACAAATGTAAATGACAGATACAGACAGTGACACAGGAGGAGAACAGGACCCTGCCCATAAGAGCTTACAATCTATGAGGATGAAAGTATTTTGAAGGTCTGGTTACCCTTCTTGATTTTCTCTAGTGATCATTGCCATCAAAGTAAAATTTATTGAAAATGCAAAATTTTGGGTTGTCACTTTTTTAGTGAAAATTGCTTAAGATTTTTTCACTTTGCAAAACTTTCCTCTCACTTCCTGTATAAGTCTGCCAAGGTGAAAAAAATACTGTCTTTATGGTCACTCTTCTTTATTTACACCAATAGTAAAAAATATAATTTTTACTGCCAGTATGGTAAAATACCAGTAAGGTGGCAACCTTATCCTCTGTTAGAAGGCAAGGGTATTTCAAACATGAGCATTTCCTTTTTAGTAAGACTTTAAACAGATGTAAACCAAAATCAAATAGCATTTACTTGTTAAAGATTGTGTATTAAAAACAATTGCAATTTGCAATAAAATGCTTGTTCTGATAAAAAATACTTTTTTCATCCCATTTTTATCGTTTGTTGCTTCTCAGTTGTTTTCCTACAGCCTCTTCCTGATTCATTCATGTACTCCAGCAATGGCTGGATGGCATTTTTTTAGTGTGATCATCTATAGTGATGGACCATTTTTGTGTAGTATGACTACAATGACCACCTATAGTCTCCATTGAAAGCCCTAACAGTGTAATGATACAGGAGTACATTTGGGAGAGGGACAAAATGAGCAAAGAGATTTTTGATAATTTAAGAGTTGTGAACTACCATCTATGTAAACTTCTTTGAAGCAATGAAATTATATTATAGTAAAAATTATGGAAATGTTTTGGTTTACATATACCTTAATGTCTGTCTCCTTCCCGAGTACTGAAAATGGGTTGACGTTATTTGGATGCTAATTTGCTAAATGCATATTTTCTAAAGCAACTGACATTCCTGGAATACATCAACCAGCTGAAGACTGAAGGCGCAAGACTTGAATTGGCCATCTCTCATGGTCATTTAAAGGTGAGTTCCAGCAAATACATAGAAAAGTTTGCTGAAACTCTGGAGGTCATTTAAAAATGTAAAAATGTGGCACTTGGCAGAAAAAAAGGAGAAATCATTTGCTTGGTGAAGCTGCCTTGCCTAAATGGACACAAGTCAATCTTTCCTACATAGCTGCTGTATGGTGTATGTGTATAACAGGCTTTTCATTAAAACAACATTTTTTGACTTTTTGGCCTTATCACAGTTTTTGTAAGAAAATTTAGAAAGATACTATCAGATTTAGATTTAAGACTGATATAGCTGTTTGGCCCTAAACAATATATTGTAAAAAAAAAGTCATTTGGGATCCACATCTTAACAAAGCTCCTGCACCACCTGCATAATGGAGGAACCTGATTAGGAGCCTGGGGACTTTGCTTACCCACATGGCTTTCATATTGCTCAACAAAACCAGTGGCATAAAAGAGCCCCAATTGCCCACAGTCACTCTTAGTATTAGCAAGGTCAATAAATTGGCAGCTATTTTGGCCAGGAGGACAGAGCACTTTACCATCACAGCGCACATAACCCTTGCACAAAAGGACTACTTCCTCTTCCCTGCAGCCAACCTTCAGGATCAGCTCTCATGCAATCTGCTTGTTGGAGAGTACAACTGGGATATGATTACTCTGTCACCCCTTACGATCCTCACTGCTTTCTGCATACCTGGCAACCTCTTAGTGACAATCCCTGGAAAGGAACACTTCATAATTGAAAAACCACCAAGCATTGTTTACTCTTTATTTTTGCTTTTTTTCTGCTTATTCACTTCATTGCCTTAAGATTGGCACTGGCTTGCACCTCACTCTTAGTGAGAGACTCACTAAGCTACCACATAACGTATGTCACTTGTTACATATATTACAACCTCTTTGCTGCAGTTTTATTTTTTGCGAGTTTACCTCACATATTGGGTTACTTGGTTAATTTTATCGGTGAATGTACAAATATATCACTCGCTCCACACTGAATAACATGGGCATGCCAAACAAAACCAAACCTTTGGGGAGATCTCCAACTCACAAGCAAGTCCCCAACTTGCCATCACGTTCTTCCTCCCAGCAAGATACACTACCAAACACCATGGACTCTTTCTTATCACAGGTCTCTACTGGGCTCACAACATCCACCAAATTCACATCCACCTGCAAATTTTCTATTGATCCCCAAATCTGCTTCGCACTGCTATATCCAGTGAAATTGAGAAATAATATTAACTGATTTACCATGGGCCTGGATGATGCAGATACTGCACTTGCCTGTCTTCCGGAACTGTTTCCACCTTTACAAGAGGATTGCTCACATTTTACTGTTTATTTTACAGTTGTTTTGATGTTATCTCAGTTTAAAATTAGTATGTTTATTTTTCATAATCTTTTACTTTTATTACTTACGGTCTTATATGACTATACTTGTCTCTAGAGTTCATAACTTCTTGACCCCCACTTAGTGGGGAGTGTCAAGTCACTTGTGTTAATCTTAAAAATTAGTGTCTTTCCTGTTTTAGAAAAAAATTATGTTTATTTCTTTATAGTTAAAAAAAAAAATTACCTTTGTTTGGTTTAATAATGCTAATGGTAAAGGTTCATGGTACAACTGCTTTACACACAACTTAGTCTTGCAAGGCTGCATTGTGTATGGTTACCTTTGAGTTTTTATTTCCAGTGTTACTGACAACAGAGACAGCCTTGGACAGTCTGTGTAGTCACTTCTTGCATGCACATGTACAACTTTACATGATGTCTACTACGCCCAGCCATAAACAATACTCAGGCCACAGGCAATTATGTCTGTGTCCTAGAATGTAGGGGGTCTCAATCATCCCAAAACACGCTGCAAGGTGGTTGCCCATCTCCACACTCTCCATCCTGATATAATGTTCCTAAAGAAAACGCACCTTAACAAAGGTGATGTCTTGCATCACCCCAGTTCCTGGGTGGGGGAAGTGCACACTACCTATTATCACATAAAGAAAAGGGGAGTTGCTTTTGTGTTTCGCAAATCTTTAACCTTTCAAATAGTGGAGATTCTGCTTGAACCTTGCTCATGGTACATCCTTATAAAAATTCAAATTCAAGGTACAATTACTCATGTCACTGTTTCACAGGGCAAAGTGGTGGACCCACTGTGTCACCAATCCAGTTGGTGGAGACATGCACGGGGCGCAGGGTCTAAGCAGTAGCTTGGTCTCCAGAGCCTCTAGAGGTGAGGATGTTGTGTGGCAAGCTACTGCCAGGTTGCGGCCCCCAAGCCTGCCAAGACAAGTGACTGCTGACTGACAGGAACTAACAGTGAAGTACCAGAGCGAAATCCAAAAGGGTAGTCGAACAAGCCAAAGGTCAGGACAGGCAGCAAACCAGTAGTTGGTAAACAAGCCCTTAAAAACAAAACAAACAAACAGAATTTTTACCTTACATAAAAGGGTTGTCTACCCTTTTATGCAAAGTGAAAATTCTGAGTTTAGGTACGCTTTAAATATCTGTATACCCAACTTACCACACATCTTATAGTAAACAACCAGCTCTCTCAGCTCATTTACAATGTACAGCAGTACTCAACAAGGATGCCCGCTATTTCCTCTCCTGTTTAATTTGGCATTGGACCCATTACTAGGCCTCCTAGAAAACTACTTACAATTTCTGGGCATTAAATTTGGAACCACTGAGATAAAAATACCAGCATTTGTGGATTATATTTTTCTATTTTTCTTTGAACCAAATATTTCTCTCCCAGTTACTATGCAGTTTTTTCAGCAATTTCAAATAGTCTCCAGTTATTCTATCAAGTTTGATAAATCCATAGCCCTGCTCCTTTATCCTAAACATAAATCTAATAGGCTCACAGTATCCCTTCCAATGGGAAAATCACACTTCCGCTAGGGGAGCGAATCCCCAAAAATCCTGCTAAATTATATGAAGTAAATTGTTCACCAACTTTGAAAGCCATAAAGAAATATTTTAAACCCTCGTCATCTCTTACATTGTCATTCATGAGCAGAGTAGCACTGATTAAAATGATAACATTTCCCTGCCTACTTTTTCTCTTACAAACTGTTCCATTCTATTTGTCCCTCCAAGCACTGATACCAATTAAGTTTGCATTTCGTCAATAAATTTTGGGTGGTAGGTATACTGCAACTAGCCGAAGAATCCCTCAGCAGCCATTATCAAACGCAGGCCTTAACTTGCCAGATATAGCTCTACAATCAGACGGCACTATGTATTTTAAAAGACTAGATCCACTGTACTTGCTATTACACAAAGATACAAGCAGATTTTCCATGGCATCCAATGGCCATCCTCCACACTCAAAAGGAACTCTTGCCTGACTAGGTTCTCTGTAATCCCCTATTGTTTTTCTTATGGTAACTGTGATTCTTGCTACTTTCCAAATCATTGTTAAATGCCAACTCCTCTCTGTTTCTTCCACTCTGGGGTAATGGGGACATTGCACCAGGTTTATGCCCTCCTATGATCCTTGTTTGGGCAGTAAAGGCTCTAACTTTGATTGGCCCTCTCTTTAACCCATCTACTCTCAAAGAATTTTCCTTTTCATTGTTAAATGCCAACTCCTCTCTGTTTCTTCCGCTCTGGGGTAATGGGGACATTGCACCAGGTTTATCCTCTCCTATGATCCTTGTTTGGGCAGTAAAGGCTCTAACTTTGATTGGCCCTCTCCTTAACCCATCCACTCAAAGAATTTTCCTTTTCAGAATTAAAGAAAAAAATTTATTGTGCTAAGGTCAGAATTTTGTCCCCCTGAGATTGGCATAACCCTTTAGATTTCAGGTTACCAAACCCCACCCCTACTAAAGTAATCTCAAAATGTTATAATTTCTTGCGTGATGAGCTAGATTATAGGGAAAGCAAGCTGGCAACAACCCTTCCCTGACATGGAAGTAGCAAAGCTTCTTAAGATCAGATTTTGTGAAAATCAATCCCTGCAGTGCAATCTTGAGAAATGTTTTCCCGCCTACTCCATAAAACTTTTAATATGTCTGAGACAAGCCTATCATATGGGTCTAACAAATTTATATAATTGTCTCAAATGTGCAACTCAATCAGCAGTCACAACCTGTTGGAATGCCCAATGATAAAAAATTTCATCCAGACTCATTTACTAACCTTCTTACAATTTACACCAGAATGGGCGAATTAGGGATGGCGGTAAAAAGCAGGATCCGCCTATCTAAGGGGGCACGTAGATTGGCATTACTCCTTTTAGCTGTGGGGAGATAAAATAGTTTTCCATTGTTTGATTTTACCTTCCCCACCCTCGATGCTCCTCTTTGTAACACAACTTACACCCTCAACCCTCCTTCTAAAACTAGCTTATATACCTGCTTTTGCCATACTGCAACATATACACTCATATACACATACAAAATATATACATATATATCTATCCACATATATCTATAAACAATCTTGGGGTGCAAAAGGTAAACCTGTGGCCAAGGCCAGGCCTAAATGTTAAAATTACAATGCAAAGTTGAATTGACAATCTTATACAGTCTTTTGTTTTGTTTTTGTTTTTTAATTCCTTAACATTCCAGTTGTAACCTACCCTACTGGTAATTATATTGTTTTGTATTAATTTCTAGTGTCTTAAGTTCATATTAAAGTTGCAGATCAATGTTGCACAATAAATGAGTTCAAGGATGTGAATTGCAGAGGATGTGTCAGGTTGTTATGTTGAGGAAACAGTGACATCTGCTGGCTCAAAATAAATGGTAACATCTATTTTATGCTGTACAGTCATTTAAAAATGTTCCTTACTCTAGTGCAGGGATGCCC
Organism: Pyxicephalus adspersus; assembly: GCF_032062135.1. Taxonomy (NCBI): domain Eukaryota; kingdom Metazoa; phylum Chordata; class Amphibia; order Anura; family Pyxicephalidae; genus Pyxicephalus; species Pyxicephalus adspersus. The sequence continues at coordinate 108,437,089 of NC_092858.1, forward strand.
ACACTTTGTTGGCTTGAGAGCTACTTTTAAAATGACCAAGTCAAAATGATCTACCAACAATAAAAATGCTAAACATATTTTTATATATATATATATATATATATATATATATATATATATATATATATATATATATATTGTGAGGGGTTAAGCTCAGGATCGCCTTTGCTGGGGTCAAAGGACACTTGTCTGGTTCATCCAACTCAGATCACACACTGAAGTTTAAGTGTTAAGCTGACTTGTAGTCAGGTTTATCTGAAGGTTGCAGATAAAATAAAATAACAAAAAAGCAAAAGAATACCTTGCCCGTCTGGCACTTACTATACATCCGACGTTCCTGTCTATCAGCTGGAGGGCTTCCCCCTGTCAGCTCCAAACAAAGCTTTCAGCAACCTTCACCACCTTTCTGTGTCCCCAGGCAGAGAGCTCCTCACAGACCCACTGTCTGCGCCTCCAAACAGAGCTCTCCCACACAGTCCACAGCCTCTCCAAACAGAGTGGCACTGACACAAACCCCTGTTTATGTCTCTCCAAGCCAAGCTGAGCCCGCACAGACCCCTGTCTGTGTCTTTCCAAGTTAAGCTGAGCCTGCACAGACCCCTGACTGTGTCTCTCCAAATTAGGCTCCTGACTGAGCTCCTGCCTCTGTGTTATATCCCCACCCTTAGTACTTCTTCATTAGATATCTCACAGGTGAGAGTCTTCCACCTGCTACTCCACACAGGAGAGAAATCTTGGGCAAATATACCTCACATAAAAGAGGAATTCTGGGCAAATATATCTCCCTTCCACCTCCAATCCTGCCTTGATGTCACATATCCCCCCCCCCCTCTTCTCAGGCCCGTGGGACTGAGCAACTGAAACCAACAGACAGTGCACAGGTGACAACGCCTCTGTGTTTCCTTGTCACTCTGACATTTTGTCCCTGTTCCTGAGTTAGAAGCCTCTGTCTGTACCACAAATTCATTTTTAAAGTCGGGTCATTTCCTCACTGTCATACACTGCTCTCTTGGTCTTATCAACCACTTCAATTATTCTGTGAATCACCGCATCTTTAGCGCCAACAACAGCCTCTGAGACAGTATCTACCCTCTTGTCACTTGGCTTTCGCATTTTCCTGGGACCACCCTGTTTGAACTGAACATGACAGACATAGCATTCATATAGCTTGTCCCCAGAACGAGTTCTTATGTGCCTCTGCATGTGACAATAAAGCTTTAGGCTTCTGGGACAAGTATACCGGCACCTTCATCATCAGGGTCAAAATCTCCTTCCTCAGCCACCGTTGGCTCACATTCAGCAGTTTCCATCTCAGAGGATATAGGAACACCCTCATCTGCTTGCCCCTCAGTCAGCCTGGAAGTATCCTTGTCAGTCACTATAGGAATACTTTCTTCAACTCCGATTTCTGTTAACATGACAATATTTTCTATAGCCTTTACTACACATGAGACAGGGACACCCGAAGACACCTGAAGACTTTTTCACCCGAGTCCACTGTAATTGGGACATCACCTTTGGATTCCTCTGGTTTCTCACAAGCTGCATCTGAAACAAGGCTGGCAATTTTTTCTTCCCTATCACTTTCAATCTCACTGTTCTCTTTCTGTGGAGCTGAGGAAGGATTGCAGCTAACTTTCAAACTAACTCTGTCCTCTTCATTCTCAGTCTCTGACGCGGACTCATCTAGGTCTCTGGCCATAACAGAAAATGGAAAAGGAGTGGAGCTATCTGCCAATACCTCAACTACCTCCCCTAGTGAGGAATCCTCTAATGGTTCTGAGCCTATATCAGAGGCTGTCAATATCTGCAGTGCACCTCTTTTTTGGTTCCAACTCGGACTCCCATAATTTCAAAAAATGTGGAAAATCTCTCCCAAGAATAACCTCATGCGTTAGTGCTGGGACTAATCCAACTTTATGAAGCACTGACCCATAGGGAGTTGTAATATAAGTAAGGGTTGTCTGGTATTCACATTTATCCCCAGGCACACAAGTCACAGTGAACATATCTGAATTACTGTCAGAGGGGCCTATAAGGCCTGCTTTCACCAGAGTTACTACACTCCCTGAGTCTAGCAGCGCAGTCACACTTTGATCATTCACTTTTAACTCACACAAATGTTTTTCCGCGCTGTCTGAACCTGCCGCAGTACACACCACCTGCGCCAACATAGACATGCGGTTTCTCATAAAGGCAACATTACATTTCATATGTTTAGTAGTCGTAGGACAGTTCACTGCAATGTGTCCCAACTCCTTAAAATGAAAACATCTTCTAAGCCTTTTGTTTAGTCCAAAATTATACACCTTGTTATACACCTTGGGCTTTCCTGAGCCCACAGTCTCATTATCTTCTTTACTTAAAGTCTTCACATTTCTCCCAGCTCTCTTAAGCCCCAGAACAGTCTTACCAGGAACTCTTGGAATCCATGGCGTTGAGGGCTTAGAGTGATTTACAAGATCCTCAGCTGCAGAGTATCGCTCCACCAGATCCACAAGCTGCACCACTTCCTGCAAGACTTGGCGTCTTTTATTTGTGGCCTCTCTCAGGGTGGTTAGCTGTGCAGACATTAAGCGGTTGGCTTCTTGCTGGGCTGCCGCAGACTGTATCAGGGTCTTTACCACGTCCTCCATTTTCAGACTTTAATGTGTTGCCCGCATCCTCCACCACTTGTGAGGGGTTAAGCTCAGGATCGCCTTTGCTGGGGTAAAGGGTCACTTGTCTGGTTCATCCAACTCAGATCACACACTGAAGTTTAGGTGTTAAGCTGACTTGTAGTCAGGTTTATTTGAAGGTTGCAGATAAAATAACAAAATAGCAAAAGAAAACCTTGCCTGTCCGGCACTATACATCCGAAGTTCCTGTCTATCAGCTGGAGGGCTTCTCCCTGTCAGCTCCAAACAAAGCTTTCAGCAACCTTTTACTCAGGTTTCTGTTCTTTCACATAAACCAACTTTCTGTGTCCCCAGGCAGAGAGCTCCTCACAGACCGACTGTCTGCGCCTCCAAACAAAGCTCTCCCACACAGTCCACAGCCTCTCCAAACAGAGCGGCACTGACACAAACCCCTGTCTTTGTCTCTCCAAGCCAAGCTGAGCCCGCACAGACCCCTGTCTGTGTCTTTCTAAGTTAAGCTGAGCCTGCACTGACCCCTGTCTGTGTCTCTCCAAATTAGGCTCCTAACTGAGCTCCTGGCTCTGTGTTATATCCCTACCCTTAGTGCTTCTTCATTATTTATCTCACAAGTGAGAGTCTTCCACCTGCTACTCCACACAGAAGAGGAATCTTGGGCAAATATACCTCACATAAAAGAGGAATCCTGGGCAAATATATCTCCTTTCCACCTCCAATCTTGCTTTGGTGTCAAAATATATACCAAGTATGACACAGAAGTGACTGAAGCTAATGAGACATTGAATGACAGGACATTGCACAGACATTGCACTACAAGACTATAGTGCCAGGAAAGTTACAGCTCACCTGTCATAGAAGAATGACGTGCTGCACAAAAAAAAAGAACTTCTAATCTGTACAAGGTATCTTGGTAATTACACTGAGATACCTGACACCGAGCCTGAACTGTTTTGGCTGCTGAGCACTACTCACCTCAGTCTGCCCTCCTGCCCTCTCTGCCTCCCTCCCCACTTCCCACTGTTACACGAGGACTTCTCACGCACCAGCATCCCTATAGATGTACAGCAGGGCTGCTGGTAAACAGCAGGGAGGGGAAAGGCAGGGCTCTGCGATCGACAGGCTTTGCCTTTGTGATCGACAAGTAGATTGCGATTGACGTTTTGGGCACGGGTGCTAGTGTTTTAAAAAATTACTTGTACCAGTAAATAATTGGTGGTTCAATAATATTCAAAAGTTCTATAAAGGCTGTAGATAGCATATTAGGCTGATTATCTGATGCCTCGTAATGCAGTGTTCAAAGAAACCAGAGGTTTGCTCAGTCAAAATTGCTACCCTGTTTCCCCTATAATAAGGCACTGGGCCTAATTTATCAATGAAATCCGCGCTCGCTGGTCGCGCGTACTTTCGCGCCGTTATATCGAGCCGGTTTACCGCGGGCTGGAGTCATATGCGCTCGTTCAGTCGCATCTCACTGCCAAGCCGGATGCTTGCAGCTTGCTTGTCCTTTGAAGTTACTTTCAGTTTCACTCTGCACTGCAGCCAGCATCGAGGAGTCACACAGAGGCACACAGTATCAGGTATCGGAGGATGTCTTATTTGCGGTGGGGTGCTTTATTTTAATTGTTTGAGCAAAAATCGGGGGGTGGCTTATTTGATGGGGATGCCTTATCATCGGGGAAACACAGTACTGTTTCAGCTTGTTTATAGCAGGCTTCTACAGTATATGAATACATATCTATGTGTGATGCAAACATCAAATCTGGGATAAACAAATATTATATAAACATATATATATGTGATGCATAGTAATAAAAATCACTACGATTACAAGATAATACCTGGGATTGTAAATGCATTTGATGCACAATTAAGGAAATTCATAACCTTTTTAGGAAAATATTCTCACTGTATTTAAACCTGAACATAAAAAGCTGGAGACTACTTACATTTGTTTCACTCCGTATTGTACATGACAGTCATGAAAGTCATATAATGCCCAAAAATCCTATCCTTCCTGTTTGTTACTAACTATACTTGGCACTGAAGCACATCTCTCTTACTGTTCCCTACAGTTTGCATTTCTTTTCTTCTGGTTTTGGAGCTGCAGGATACTGTAAATATGCAGAGCATGCCCGCAGTCCTAAAGGCTGACTATAGCTGCTACTCAAGACTCCAAGATCACTCCATAAACACAAAGCATCTTTCTTCTGTAAACTTTGCAGCCAGTGGTGACATGGCCATGTCACCATGCAGCCCCCCAAAGTTTACATGAGGAGGTGTACTGGACAGAAAAGAACCGGTCCAAGGACTAACCCTTGGGGAACACCAACAGGAAGGAGGAATTACAATTAAAAGAAACTTGAAAGAAGCGATCAGACAGATAGGAAGCAAATCAAGAGAGAACTGTGTCAGTGATACCAATGAAGTGCAAGATTTTGATTAGGAGGGGGTGGTCAACAGTGTCAAACGCAGAGGAAAGATCAAGGAGAAGGAGGAGTGAAAAATTACCTTGAAACTTAGCTCTGATGAGGTCATTGGCCACTTTAGTAAGGGCTGTTTCGATGGAATGGGCAGCTCGGAAGCGATATTGGAGAGGGTCAAGTAGAGAGTTGGTGCTCAGGTAATCAGTGAGTCTTTTGAAAACAAGGCGCTCAAGGTGTTTGGAAACGAATGGGAGAAGGTAGATGGGATGGTAGCTCGGAGGTTGGGAGGGGTCTAGTCTAGGGGTCTTCAGGATAGGGAGAATTATGGCATATTTGAAAGCAGAGGGGTAGATACCAGTAGAAAGGGAGAGGTTGAAAAGTTCGGTTAAGGCAGGGGCCAGGGTGGAGTAATGGGCACGGAGTAGATCAGAGGGGATTGGGTCAAGTGGACAGGTAGTAGATGGAGATGATGACAGAAGAGAGGAGACTTTGTCCACGGTAACAGGGCTGAGGGAGGCAGTAACAGGTAACAGGGCTGAGGAAGTGATGATTTACAGGTGGAAGGGGTGGATATGGTTGGGGTGGCCTGGTGAGCAGAGACAACATATCTGATTTTGTCAATCTTATCTCTAAAGTAGGTGGCAGTGTCTTGGGCAGTGAAGGTTGAAGGGAGCAGGTGTGGGGTTTAGGAGGCAGTTAATTTTTGAGAAGAGGCTGCGTGGGTTGAAAGCTTGAGAGGAAATGACAGCTGAAAAGTAATTTTGCTTGGTGACAGTTCAGTGTTAAAGTGATGTAGTCTGGCTTTGTTGTCCATGAAGTCAGCGCTGAGGCCAGATTTCCTCCACTGGCGCCCAGCTGCATGAACTGTCTTTTGTAGGTGTTTGGTATGATTGTTGTGCCAGGGACAGGGGTTGGCAGGGCGGGGGTAGCGGAAGTTGGCAGGGCAATTTTATCCAGAGCCAAGGATAGAAAGTGGTTTGCCTGGGTGGCAGCTTCATCTGGGGAGGTGATTTCGGAGAGAGTAGGGGTGAGGGACGTAAGGCAGAAAGAGGTCTGAAAAGAGGTTGTGGTCAAGGTTACGGATATCTCTCTGCCATTGGCCAGGTCTGGGCTGTGGTGGAGGGGAGCAGGAGTTAGATAGGTTGAAGGTGATAAGGTTGTGGTGAGAAAAGGGAAATGGTGAGTTGTCAAGGTGGGAGAGGTTGCAGAGTTTGGAAAATACCAGGTGATATGTGTGGGGCCGTTGATGTTCTGTGTGAGTCTAAAGTAGTTTGGCTGAGGAAGGATGGTTGGGATCAACCACTGCAACATTAAAGTCACTAAGGATGAGGGTGGGCAGTTCATGGGAAAGAATATGTGGGAGCCAAGAGGCAAACTTGTCCAGAAATTGTGAGACTGGGCCGGGGAGCGGTAGACAGCAACTATAAGGGGTAGGAGGCAGAAAAGACGGACAGAGTGGGCTTCAAAAGAGATGAAAATTAGGGAAGGTGGGGTAGGAAGGACTCTGTATGTGCAGTTAGGTGAGAGAATGAGACCCACACCACCCCCTGCTCTGTTGCCAGGTCTGGGGGTATGTGTGAAGTGCAGGCCTCCATAGGAGAGAGCAGCAGCAGATGCAGAATCTGAGGAGGAAAGCCAAGTTTCAGTGAATGCCAGGAAATTTAGAGATTTAGAAAGCAGAAGGTTGTGATAGAGGGTATTTATTGCCCACATATCTGGCATTTCAAAGACTGCCAGAGAGAGGGGGTGAGAACTTAAAGGTAGGGGGGATAGTAATGAGGTTAGAATTCAAATCTAATTCAAAGATAGTCCTTATATATTTGAAAGACAAATTTTTTTGTTTTAAAGGATATATTTATATTATAAATAGTGTTTGTAAATAGCCTTTTTTGGGTAAATAAATTAATTCTATTTTGGATGAAGGGGAAGGTTGTTGTGGTGCTGCAGCTTCCAAAACCTTCATCTTAACTTCAGATTATAGGGGAAGTTTGTCCACCCCTTCCTCCCTCTGCACATTATGGTCAGTAGGGCTATTCATTATGAGACTCAGAGTACTTGCAGTCTCCAATTCATCACCCTCAGTGACTATACACTAGTTGACATTTTTTTTTTTTATAAAAAATCTGCTTTATTGTAAATTCAAACTATACTGTAAAGCAATCATATGTAATTTTACATTCACAATTATTCAAATGGAAATGCGAGAAATGAAGATGACATGTAAAAAGTCAACATTTGTAATAGATTTCATTTATTGTTTGCTAAAAAAAAATCTTCTAATGAAAATGTATTAAAAACTGAGCATTATTGAATTTTTATTAATATATTGACAAAAAATTTATCAGAAATACCTGTTCCTTTGTTGATTGGGTAGCCTCTTTCTCACCGCAGTGCTGGATGAATAAAACAGAGCGCTAGCGGAATACCACCTCTCTGCTTTTTACTGTAAGAACACAATTCTGCAGGTGTTATCGTAAACAGCGAGGGGCACTACCATTGGTTGACATTCATGGCTCAGTACAAAAATATTTGATATTTATTTATAATATATTGATTATTTACCTAGTAATGCATTCACAAGAGTGCAGGTTCAGACCTGCATCGGGATTGGGCAAACCTGTACGGCTCCTGGTGGCTGGCACCTGTACTGTACCACTTACTGCCACCCTTATTCATTCTTTGTGGTGCTGCTGCAGGAAGAAGCTACTTGTAGTGTTTCATGGCATTAGGAATAGGGATGAGCGAGATGTGTAAGATCGATCTTGCGGCAAATCGGGCCTTTCTCGCTTATTGAACATTTAAGCGAGAACGGCCTTGTGATTTGCCAGGAGGTCGTGTTCTCACCAAACAAACAAGGGAAAATACAGGGGGTGAAAACGGCGCTACCTCTTGCTATTTATCAAAAAAGGCAGAAACATTTCTGTCCTACTCTCCAAAAAATAGAAAAATTTCAGTCTGATACCTCTTGCAATCTATCACAAAAGCCATTGTGCATTGTGACAGAGACAGGTTAGGAGCCTTCTGTATATCTTCAAATATACAGATTGTGCAGTTTTTGTTCCTACCTCTTGCTATTTATCAAGAAAGGCAGAAACATTTCTGTCCTACTGTCCAAAAAATAGAGATATTTCAGTCTGATTCCTCCTGCAATCTATCACAAAAGCCATATAAACTTCTGTATTTCTCTCAAAAAAATACAGATTTTTAATTCTGATAGCACTTGCTATCTATCCAAAAAGCCATAAAATTTTATGTATGTCTCCAAAAAATACAGATACTTTTTTCTGGTCCCACTTGCTATCTATCAAAAAGGCCAGAAAAATTTCTCTCCAAAAAATACAGATATTTTATCCTGATAGCACTTGCTATCTATCCAAAAAGCCAGAAAAACGTCTGTATTTCTCTCAAAAAGATACAGATATTTCATTCTGATAGCACTTGCTATCTATCAAAAAAGCCAGAAAAATTTCTGTACTTCTCTCCAAAAAATAAAGATTTTTTATTCTAAAAGCACTTGCTATCAAAAAAGCCAAAAAAAAGTCTGTATTTTTCTTTAAAAAATACAGATATTTATTTCTGATACCACTTGCTATTTACCAAAGAAACCATATGGTTCAGGTGCATTTTTTCCTGAATAAGGCAAAGATGAGCGGTAGATGCAGGGGAAGGTGTGGCGTTGGGCAACCTGCCACATCTTGCAGGGGGCATTCTCCTCAAGAGTCCGCCACTGTAAGACAGCAGCAGCACAAGTTGTCAAACAGGTCTGAGATGTGTGCGGAGCACCAGTACGCTAGTAGATTTTTTGAGAGTACTCATGTTGAGAGTATTGTGGACTGGGTCTCAGGGGCTTCAAGTGCAGCAGGCTTTTTTTCTGCAGCAGCAACCAGCACAGCAGTGAAAGGGGCAAAGACAGGAGTTAGCGTAGCTAATGTACCTGTACCTCTCGATGACTTTCCCTTGTTGTTTGATGAACTGTCATTGTGAATTTCAGTAGGGTCAGCACTTGCTGGGTGAGGGTTCTGCATCAGTGGCTATATTTGCAGAGGTTGTCTGCATGTCTGAGATGAAAATGATAATGATCATGACCGTGATGTTCAGTTCCGTAACAGACGTCGAGGAAAGGCAGCAGCAACAGACTGGAGATGGAAGGGGTCGCAAATCTGCCTTATGTGAGTCCCAAAGAACACACAGACGAGTGGGCACAAGCAGGGGAACAGTCAGAGACAATGTGAGCGTGGGGGAGATGGAGCTGGAGCAGATGCAGGGCACCCAGCAGAGGCAGAGGCAGGCAAAGAAAAAGAGCAGCAGAGTGGTTGCACATACTTCTCCAGTGTTGTCCTTTTTCATGCTGAAAGACGACGGGTGCGTAGCAATCTGCATCCTGTGCCACAGGCAGATTGGCAGAGGTCAGGCCGGATCACATTCGGGTACAACATCCCAGCTTTCTCACATGCGCAAGAACCACAAACCAAAGTGGGAGCAGTACCTGCGTTCTCTTGAAGGAGGTGTAACCACATCATCGTCTCTTCTTCCACCTCCATTGACTCCTTCTACACTACACAGGTTCACTTCATCTGCAGCCATGTATGCTGATCCTCTACTGCTGCCGTGGCACTTAGCAAGATCCAGCGTCAACAGGGGCTTCCACTGCATAGACTGATTTGTGACACTGTGACTAGATGGAACTCCACCCTGCACATTCTCCAGCTAGCAATCCACCATTACTTTGTCAGTGTGGTGCATGGAGGCAGCGAGGTCCTTGGTACAGCCATACAACTGAGCTATTTTACCAGTGACTGCAGATGGAGATGCTGTGCAAGGTACTGGCCCCCTTTGAGCAAGCCACAAACGTTGTGAGTCGGGAGCAGTCAGGCTGGAACAATGTCATTCCCATCATCTTTCTGCTTGATAATACCCTGTGTGGCCTGATGGAAAGTGGCGATGGGAGAGGAGGGGCAGACATGGGAGAGGAGGATGAGGGGGACATTACACCATAGCCCACAGGCAGCATCAGATGGGACACTGGCCAGCATTAGGAGGTTCAAGAGGAGGAAGATGATTGTGATGATGATGATGAGGGAGACCATATTGGGACTGTTGAACAGGACCCGTCCAACCCGCATTTGTGCTGTCACACTTCAGGCATTGTGCGGGCGATGGAACAATAGGAACTGCTGCAGCTTGAAGAGGAGTAGGTGGGTGATGAGGAAGAAGATGTTTTCGCACCTACTGAGGGACAGGAGGAGGATGAGCCCAGGGAACCCTTCTTACATATGTGTGTCCACATGTTGCTATGCCTATGGAGGGACCCCTGCACTTGCAGCATCAAAAACCAGGATGATTACTGGCTGGCCACATTTCTGGATCGCCGCTACAAAGACAAAATGTCACAGTTTCTACCCAACCCGGCGCAAAAGAAAAATAAGGTTACCCGCCTGAGCAGAATATTCTGCGACTGGCTGTGTGAGGAGTTCCGCACACCACATTCCACACACGGAGCTCAGGCGGACACCGATTCCATCGTACCCTCCTGTAGCCGCGGCAGCAGCATTAGCAGTAGTGGCAGCAGGCCGCACACATCCAAAAGTGTAGGCCAAGGCAGGGGGGATTTTCTGGATGCCTGGCGAAACCTAATGCAGCCACTAGTGAAGTGCAGGGGCATAACCATCAAGAACGGATAAAGCGCATGGTGCACGATTACGTTGGCTCTTTTCTGGCTGTTGGTGGTGGTGTTGACGACAGGAGTTATGAGGAGGATGCCTGTCCTGACAGTAGTGACGTCATTATTTTTTTAGTCAAGAGGCTTGAAATCTGCCCACAGTTGGCACAGTATGCCATCAAGCTTCCTTCGTGCCCGGCATCCAGTGTTCTGTCTGAAAGAACGTTCAGTACCGCTGGTGGAGTGGCAACGGACAAGCGATCACAACTGTCGCTGGAATATGTCAATCTCCTCACCTTTATGAAAATGAACGAAAGGTGGGTTACTAACAACTATAATATCCCCACTGCAGACGTCACTGATTGACTGACACAAGGACTCACTAGGCCAACCAAGATGCCTCTGTGAACCCACACTGCTCCTGTGCAGTCTGTGGCTGCCTATCACCAAACACCCTGTCAACTGAGCCTACCTTGTTTGAATTTTTCCGCTAGTTAACGCAACGTCCATGGGTAGGATTCTTCGCTAGTGTCATGCCTGCCATTGTGCCAGCTAGCAATTTACTTTACATTTCTGCTCTTTCCATGAGGCCAACAAAATGCAGATGAAAACCCCCAGTACTGCCACACTGGAAGATACCATTGCCTTTGCCTAATTTTTCTGCTAAGTATTGTAAGATTGAGGGTTGGCATTCATGTCATCCACTTCATGATGCAAACTAGCAATATTGTCTACCTTCCTAGCGCTTCCGGTACCACAGACAGCACAGCAGCAGTACTGGCGCATAAAACATCTTGGTCTGACCCTTCTATGTTTAATCAAAGATTTCCAATATTTGCATTACACACTTCAGGTTGGCATTGACGATGCACTACACCCACCTCTGAATGCCAGTCACCAATGCCGTCCACGTCTCAGGGCCCACCACCTCCTTTTGATGCTGTTGCTGCTGCCGCCTTTCAGTGCTCCATTCACTATAATTGTATTACACACTTCTGGGTGTCATTGACGATGCACTACACCCACCTCTAAATGCCAGTTACAAATGCGCTCCACGCTCTGTCTCAGTGCACACCGCCTCCTGTTGATGCTGTTGCTGCTGCCGCTTGTCAGTACTCTATTCACTATAATTGTATTACACACTTCTGGGTGTCATTGACGATGCAATACACCCAACTTTAAATGCCAGTTACAAATGTGGTCCACGCTCTGTCTCAGGGCCCACCACCTCCTCCTGATGCTTTTGCTGCTGCCGCCTGTCAGTACTCCATTCACTATAATTGTATTATACACTTCTGGGTGTCATTGACGATGTATTACACCCAGCTCTGGATGTCAATTACCAATGCGCTCCCCACTCCTTCTCAGGGCCCTCCGCCTCCTGCTGTTGCTGCTGCTGCCTGCCCAGTACTCCATTCCCAAAAATGGTATTACACACTTCTGGGTGTTATTGACGATGCACTACACTCAGCTCTGGAAGCCAGTTACCTATGCAATCCACGCTCCTTCTCAGTGCTCAGTGCCTCCTCCTGATGCTGTTGCTGCTGCCTCCTGTTAGTACTCCATTCACTATAATTGTATTAAACTCTTCTGGGTGTCATTGACAATGCATTACACCTAGCTCTAGATGTCAGTTACCAATGTGCTCCACGCTCTGTCTCAGGGCCCACCGCCTCCTCCTGATGCTGTTGCTGCCTGTCAGTACTCCATTCACTATAATTGTATTACACACTTCTGGGTGTCATTGACGATGCACTACACCCAGCTCTAGATGCCAATGTGCTCCACGCTCTGTCTCAGGGCCCACCTCCTCCTCCTCATGCTGTTGCTGCCTGTCAGTACTCCATTCACTATAATTGTATTAAACACTTCTGGGTGTCATTGACGATGCACTACACCCAGCTATAGATGCCAGTTACAAATGCGGTACACGCTCTGTCTCAGGGCCCACCGCTTCCTTCTGATGCTGTTGCTGATGCTGCCTGTCAGTACTCCATTCACTAAAATTGTATTACACACTTCTGGGTGTCATTGACAATGCACTACACCCAGCTCTAGATGCCAGTTACAAATGCGATCCACGTTCCGTCTCAAGGCCCACTGCCTCCTCCTGATGCTGTTGCTACTGCCTCCTGTCAGTACTCCATTCACTATAATTGTATTACACACTTCTGGGTGTCATTGACGATGCACTACACCCAGCTCTAGATGGCACTTACAAATGTGGTCCACGCCCTGCCTCCTCCTGATGCTGTTGCTGCTGCCACCTGTCAGTACTCTATTAACTAAAATTGTATTACACACTTCTGGGTGTAATTGCTGATGCACTACACCCAGCTCTAGATGGCACTTACAAATGTGGTTCACGCCCTGGCTCCTCCTGATGCTGTCTCTGCTGCAGCCTGTCAGTACTCTATTCACTATATTTGTATTACACACTTCTGGGTGTCACTGACAATGCAGTACGTCCAGCACTAGATGCCAGTTACAAATGCGGTCCACACTTCGTCTCAGGGCCCACTGCCTCCTCCTGATGCTGTTGCTGCTGCTGCCTGTCAGTACTCCATTCACTATAATTCTAATACACATTTCTGAGTGTCATTGTCGATGCAATACACCCAGCTCTAGATGCCAATGTGCTCCACGCTCTGTCTCAGGGCCCACCGCTTCCTCCTGATGTTGTTGTTGCTGCTGCCTTTCAGTCCTTCATTCACTTTAATTGTATTACACACTTCTAGGTGTCATTGATGATGCACTACACCCAGCTCTAGATGCCAGTTACAGATGCGGTCCACGCTCTGTCTCAGGGCCCACCGCTTCCTCCTGATGCTTTTGCTGCTGCCACTTGTGAGTACTCTATTCACTATAATTATATTACATGCCTGTTACAAATGTGGTCCACTTTTTGTCTCAGGGCCCACTGCCTCCTCCTGATGCTGTTTCCGCTTGTCAGTATTCCATTCACTATATTTATATTACACCCTTCTGGGTGTCATTGACAATTCAATTCACCCAGCTCTAGATGTCAGTTACCAATGTGCTCCACGCTCTTTCAGGGCCCACCGCCTCCTCCTGATGCTGTTGCTGCTGCCGCCTGTCAGTACTCCATTCACTATAATTTTATTACACACTTCTGGGTGTCATTGACGATGCACTACACCCAGCTCTAGATGCCAGTTACAAATGCGGTCTACGTTCCGTCCCAGGGCCCACCGCTTCCTCCTGATGCTGTTGCTGCTGCCTGTCAGTACTCCTTTTACAATAATTGTATTACACACTTCTGGGTGTCATTGCTGATGCACTACACCCAGCTCTAGATGGCAGTTACAAATGTGGTCCACGCCCTGCCTCCTCCTGATGCTGTTGCTGCCTGTCAGTACTCTATTCACTATATAATTGTATTAAACACTTGTGGGTGTCATTGACAATGAACTACTCCCAGCCCTATATGTCAGTTACCAGTGCGCTCCATGCTCTGTCTTAGGGCCCACCGTCTCCTCCTGATGCTGTTGCTGCTGCTGCCTATCAGTACTCTATTCACTATATATGTTCAGGGTGTCATTTGTTATTTAGGTATATTTTTATCTACTTATCTGCATAAATATGGAAATTATATCCTCTATCAATGCATATAGATATTCAATTAAAGAAGGTTCATGCACAAATAATAGCTAGTCATTCAAACAGTTTAATTAAGAAAACAAGGTAAGACAAAGTACACAGCAATATTGTCAGATATTTAAACACATAGGAACTGCAATCAATGATACATATATATCACATGGACATAGTTATTAGTAGTAACCCCTGTAAGAATCTAGTAACTCCTCAGTACACAATACAGTAATTATAAAACAGCAAAGTAATGCAGTAATACTATAGACACTCATAAGGATATAATCAGGAATATCTCATAGCTACCTGCTAAGAGGTTAATGGGTATCTCGGGAGCCTACGTCCTTCTGAAGATAACCCCATAACAGCTTACCTAGGGAGACCCTCAGGAGACAAAGAGGACCAGCCCACCAGAGACAGAGCAAGAGCAAGATTCTCTCAGTTCCCCTTTTTATATAGTTAATTCCAATTAGGTAACATTGGGACTCCTTGATTGGTTAGTGGGTGTGTTCGGTACGCTGACCATCAGTTGGCACACACCCCACTAGATTGGGATTGGTTAATGGTACTGTATTGTTTCATGCTAGTTAGATACAGTCTAATTATTAGGACCCACACATACCTAGTCATACATCTATGAATACATCTATATATTTATACATATATATACCTCTATATACATTTACATATTCATAAACAATCTTGAGGTGCAACACATTGACGATGCACTACACCCAGCTCTAGATACCAGTTACCAATGCGATCAACGCTCCGTCTCAGGGCCCACCACCTCTTCCTAATGCTGTTGCTGTTGCTGCTTGTCCTTATTTCATTCACTATAATTGTATTTCACACATCTGGGTGTCATTGATGATCCACTACTCTCAGCTCTGGATGCCAGTTACGAATGCGGTCCACGCTCCTCCTCCTCCTGAGGCTGTTGCTTCTTGTCAGTATTCTTTTCACTAAAATTGTATTATACACTTCTGGGTGTCATTGACGATGCACTACACCCAGCTCTAGATGTCTGTTACCAATGCGCTCCACGCCCTGTCTCAGGGCCCACCGCCTCCCCCTGATGCTGTTGCTGCTGCCGCTCAGTACTTCATTCACTATAATTGTATTACACACTTCTCAAAGTTATTGACAATGCACTACATCCAGCTCTAGACGTCAGTTACCAATGTGCTCCACGCTCTATCTCAGGGCCCATTGCCTCCTCCTGTTGTTGCTACTGCTGCCTGCCCAGTACTAGTGTTGGTTGAATAGCTCACTATTCGATTCGACCGCTATTCGTTCGAATAGTGCAAAAATATTCGGGTGAACGAACGTCGAATTCGAACTCCATTAACCCCCCTAGCGGTAATCCCGAGTGTGACTCGGGGTGGCTTTTACTTGCAAAAAGCGGTAATCCCGAGTCACACTCGGGGTAACTTTAAGAGCTCCCCTTATCTTTGCCCCACGCTCCAACGGCGATCCGATGGTCCTGGTGTGATGCCCGGGCGCCGGTCCATCGGGGGGTGTTGCCAGGCGGGACATTAAAAAGCAGATTACTGAATAATTTGCTTTTAAATACCACCCGGGTCCCGGCCACGCTGCTGCCCGCATCTCCAGCGAGATGCAAAGCACAATGCAGGACTTCTGCATTGTGCTTCACATCTCACTGCAGATGTCACCCTCACTGCACTGTAAATTATGCCATTGTGCTTTTCACCCAGAGATCCCCCAACGTGTCGTTTGCAGATGACATCTCACCCTCCCCTTTCAGCTGCTTCTCGGTCCGAAACTCAACATTCTGCAGTATTTTCAAAAGATCTTTGTTGACGGATCTTTGAATGAAGTCTCCCAGGACGGCCACATACTTGTTGTAGAGAAGTCTCCGGAGGTCTGCTGAGATCAGATTACACACACTTGCAGATGCACCCCGAAGGATGAGTCATCTTCCGGGTGATGTGAAATAAATAAATAAATATAATTATCATACCCGGTAATTAATCCTAAGAATTACAAGCCCACAATATAAACAAAAATTTCTATGCAAAAAAAATAGGATCACTTTTTGCATCAAAAAACTGACAGAATTAGAATGCTAGGGGGGTTAAAGTGAATGGGATAAAAATTCAGGTTGTTTTTTGGGACTGTGTAGAGCCTCTACAGCCTATAAATACATTTAAAAAGACATGTCAAGACTCCCCCAGCTCTGCACAACACTGTACAAGTGAAAAAAAATAAGGAAGGCTTTTTTATGTTGCTGGCAAGGCCATTTTATGGGGCCTTCAAGGGAACATGCCGGATTTTATACCAGCCTTGGAGTAGAGGCAGAGAGAGCCACGAGGGGGTTCCTCCGGTTCAGAAAATAGCCACCAGGTTTCACTGCTCCGTTACAAGTTATACACAGGCTTCATAGTGCAGACAGAGGTCCCTGAGGGGGCTTTTCAGTCAAAAAATTAGCCAGCTACACAGCTTTCTTATAAGTTACAACGGACAGGTGTCAACAGCAGGAAGAGGAGGCGATGGGCACTAAGACGGAGTGGGGACCGCATTGGTAACTGGCATCTAGAGCTGGGTGTAGTGCATCATCAATGCCACCTAGACATCTGTAATACCATTTTTAAGAATGGAGTACTGACAGGTGGCAGTAGCAACAGCAGGAGGAGGAGGCGGTGGGCCCTGAGACGGATCGTGGACAGCATTGGTAACTGGCATCTAGAGCTGGGTACTGGGCAGGTGGCAGCAGTAACAGCATGAGGAGGAGGCGGTGGGCCCGGAGGCGGAGCAAGGATGGCATTAGAGGTTGAGGCCATCACCTATATGGAAAGTGTAGAAGCTGTAGCTATTGGAGACATGAATGGATGAACGAGACTCCAATCTGTACCTACCTACTATGTAGCGAATCCACATGAAAGGGAACGGGCTTGGCAGAATGAAGACCCTGTTGAGCTTAAGTCTAGTCTGGCATTTAGAGCTGGGTACTGGGTCTCAGAGCCCAAGCCTCCTCTTCCTGCTGTTCCTGCTGCACGCCCCAGGCTTGATCAATATGAGCCATCAGGATGCAGGTATACATCCAATGAGCCAGCTGATTCGAGTGGGTGGCATCTTTAACCCTGGAGCCCAGCTCGAAGCAGAAGTGGAAGTGCATGTCAATCACATCAAATTGGTGCACATCTGCCAGAGTGGCGCTGTAGAAATTCCCTTCGATGATGTCTCAGCGCACATTAGGAGTTGGGTACTTTAGCACTTCACCAGCTTTGAATCCAACAGGCATGGACATGTTGCATATCACCAGACATTTGGGGCTCAGCACCTTGGTGAGCCAAATAAACAGGTGCTCCAGGTTGGTTTTGTACATTTGCAGTGATTGCTCATGATACCTGATAACAATCTATATACACAAGTTGATGATGACAACGTCGGGCTGAGGTCCATGTTTGAAGTCGGGCAGCATGCTCTCTATGTACTCCTAAGAGACATGGGTCAGGAAAAGAACCATACAAAGTGGTGGTCAATTCTGTAATGACGCACTTCGCGGTAAATTATGCCATTGTGCTTTTCACCCAGAGATCCCCCAACGTATCGTTTGCAGATGACATCTCACCCTTCCCTTTCAGCTGCTTCTCGGTCCGAAACTCAACATTCTGCAGTATTTTCACAAGATCTTTGTTGACAGATCTTTGAATGAAGTCTCCCAGGACGGCCACATACTTGTAGAGAAGTCTCCGGAGGTCTGCTGAGATCAGATTACACACTTGCATTACACACTTCGGGGTGTCATTAAAGATGCACTACAACCAGCTCTAGATGCCAGTTACTAATGCCTTCCACACTCCATCTCAGGGCCTGATATCTAGTGAAAGCACATGAAAGGGAACGGGCTTGCTGGGTGCATATTTTTTGTCTGAAAAATATGCAAGTTTTCCATGAAACGTCAGAGGTAAACCCTCCCCCCATTGGTCTAGCACTCTGTCCATCATTCACAGAGAATTCTAGGACGCTTATACTCCCGCCCATATTAGACAAACTTTCCCACTACCATAACCCTTTGATAGGCAATTCCAGCAAGACGCTTCCCTGCACACCTCTCTCCTCCCTCATCCACGGACTTGGTAAGCACTCCTGCTTATCTTAACTTTCTGACAGCAGCTGCATACACCACTCAGACTACAAATTAACCCTGTCATTCCCTATGGGGTGGGCAAACTTTTTGATCAGGGGCCACAATCTGAAAAAAAATTTGACAGAGGGGAGGTTCGATGGGGGAGTGGACGGGGTTATGACATCATTACGCCACTGAACATGACATCATATTGGCATAACCACGCCCACTCTCCCATCGCAGATCTGAGCCTGTGATGGGAGAGTGGGCGGGTTGTGTGCAGTGACACAGCCCGCCCACTCTCCCTTCCAAATAGGTTTATTATCAGATATTTATTACTTGAATATTATTTTTTTCCATATATATATTTTTTAGACAACTTAACCCATATTAGAAGCAACATTTATCCATATCATCTGTGCTATACCTATCTGTGACAACATCTCCACCCCGCTTAGACAAGTAAGTCAACCTTATCTATGTCTATTGTAAAATCCTTCAACAACATTACTTCATTTAACTTCATTTAAGACATAGGACTACCGCTACATACACAGCTTACTTCAATATATGTATAGCTACACACAGTCTACTTACTCAACACATATACATTCATACATACCCTACTTATTCAATTTAGCGTTTGTATATATGGATAATTATATATACCTAGCCTATCTTACCACCTTGAAATATATATATATCATGATCTAACCCTATATGGTATCATATTTTATGCTACACACCGATGACCTTACCTATAAAATTTCTATATACATGTCCTTATGTTATATATGAATCTGTATCCACACAAATATGTATTTATATGCTATTTTGTTCTAAATGCGGACATTTAATGCCTTTATATTGATATATGCTTTATTATAATGTATACTACACTCAAAAGAATGAAATATTAATCTTTTGTCATTTGTATTTTGTATATACAGTATATTACACTTGGTATTTACCCCTGAAGAAGCCCCCGTGGCGAAACGTGTCCGGTAACAAGACGTCTTTCATGTACACCTTCTTTCTAGCCTAGAACGCAACTGTTCAGCCTAGCCAACCACCACCCCATGATTCTACAATGGGGAAAGTTCTTTTGTGATGTAACACACTATTGTACTGATGTATGACACCAGACGGTTAAACTTCCTTTTGAAAGAATACACAACTTAAAACAAGAGCCTGAAGCCCCTCTCTTTTCTCCTTCTAACCTGTTTCTGATTTCCTTTTATGCTGCTGATGAGGACAATCATGTTGAAGGCTCCAGCAGTAGTCTGCCATCATGTGTCTATCTCATCTGCCCTGATACATTTCTTCCATCACCTATACATCTTGATGGAACTTCTCCCCTTGTTTCTCACTGAAATTGCCAAGGTTTTCTGGAAATTTTTGCAAATGGCTATGGAAATAGTGTACCTTTATGCTCATAGTAGTACCCAAATTTTTAACATTTAGGAGCAAGTTTTGTACCAGTTCTTCATAATGTTGTGCTTTATGGTTACCCAAGAAGTTCCTAATCCAGGGAAGAATCTACAAAATGTATTTGAAACAATAACCTTCCTTGTTCAGAGCTCCAACAAATTCATTCATTCATTAATCCCAAATTTATGTGTAGTGGAGGGAGAATGATTTTTTTCTTTGTCAACCATTGGCTTGTTAATGATGTTCGCTGCACCTTTTTTCATGTTTTCCCTTCGGAGGCCATGTCACTTTTTTCCAGTGATACTGCTTTGCTCTACTATCCCACAAGCAGATGAAGCATGGGTACTTTGTGTATCCACTTTGCTGTCCAAGTAGAATGTTAACCTTTTTTAAATCAACACAAATGGACCATTGGTGTTCTTGATAGCAAAGCTTTTGTAAGACCGTTTTGATATTTTTTTTTTTTTTTGTTGAGTGACTTATTGGAATTTATGCATAGCAGTTGCCCTTATGCAGTAAAACAGATTTAGAACTTTGAGTGGAACGGTCTATGACAGCTGCCAGTCTTCTGCTCAGTATTTTGGTACTCCCATATGGGCTAGTAGTCCAGGGATGTTACAACAGTACACAAAGTCTCCATCTTCACTGAAATATGGTAGGAGTGTCACCTCTCTTGTCCTAAAAAACGTTATTTTAACTTCCGGTCTCAGACACAGATGCAAAAAGTTTAGATGCTTGTTTTAACAGACTTGCAGTAAGTCATGTATTAAATCATTGAGCTCTTCTTGGGAGAAATGCTGTTTTGATGAAACACTTCCTTCATATTCACTTCCACTGCTAACTCCTGGATTACACCCCAAACCCTGTATATCCTCCATGTCGGATACAGGAATATCAGGGAGTGTACTGAACACTAGTAGGGGAACATCAGCACCATGTGGCACAGGTCGTCTTGCTGATTCCAAATTAGGGTACTTGCACTTGTTTTCCTTGTATCGATTGAAACCTTTTACATTCACAGCACAAAAATAACAATTATGATGAGTTTTGGGCTCTCGCCATTCCATAGGTAAACCAAATTTCAAACTTTTCAGTTTTACATTTTTCCACTGACATAGACACTCTACACATGTTTTGTACACCATATGGGAAGCCCAATACTTATTTTGGTCCCCCAGTTTAATAACAAAATATGCAGGATATGCTTGTTTTCACAAATTCTGTAATGTTTCTTCTCACTGTTTTTGCTGAGAATATTCACCACAAATGTAGCAAAATACATTAGGGTTATTTAAACAACTTCTTTTTGAAG
Source organism: Pyxicephalus adspersus (assembly GCF_032062135.1). Classification (NCBI taxonomy): domain Eukaryota; kingdom Metazoa; phylum Chordata; class Amphibia; order Anura; family Pyxicephalidae; genus Pyxicephalus; species Pyxicephalus adspersus. The sequence continues at coordinate 108,458,258 of NC_092858.1, forward strand.
AACTCATATTTCTGTAAAAAAAAGAAAATGTACGAATAAAAAGAAGACAAATGGGAGTTTCAAAAACATAATGCTACATTTAATAAATAAAATGCAAAACATCATTGTAAGTAAAGATTCTGATTCCTGTATCACAAGAATTAGAGCCAATTCAATGAAACTGATGTCATTTCTGGATTCAGCAGACCTGAAATACACTAAATATATTGAAAAATCCTTGGCAAGTGAAAACATTTTTTTTTGTTGAGCTGTGTTATTAATGGAAAGCGAACCACCACTATCCAAAAGCTTGGACAAGCCGGTACCTACGCCAAATTCAGACCCTACACATCTACTTCGTAGGAAACCCAAATCACACTTTTTTCTCCACTGATTTCTTTAATTTCACATATACAAACCTTTGTGGACGTCATCACTGAACAGATCTTGAAAACCGATTTAGAACTAGCATTCCATGATACCAATTTTACCTTGGCCCACCAACAAGCCCTAAACAAAAAAAATCAAAAGGACATTATCACCAAACCTTCAGACATGGGAGGAAATATTGCGGATGCGAATCAAGAATGGTACAGCATAATTTCTAATAGCAAAACACTTGAATTCAAACAGGATTATAATGAGATTATCTGGCGGGCTTATTCAAAGAACGTCATTGACTCAAACAAAGGAGTATCTAACAAACACCCTATACTACTTACTTGTTATGCTTTACCAAAAGTGCACAAAAACCTTATACACCTGACAGAATGTTCCATTATTTCCAGCAGCCAATGCTAGTGAGCTAATTGATATATACCTGCGCCCCCTAGTTACAAAACACCCATCCTACCTCCAAGACACAATTCAAACTCACCCATAACATACACGATGCACACCCTCATACACAAATCTATTTCTGGGCGAATGGAAGATAACAAAACTCCTCTCTAACCCCAATGTCAAAATCTATAGAAAACATATCTTAATCTGGAAGTGTTACATAGATGACATTATTTTATTCTGGACAGGTTCACCATCACTACTAATGGAATTTTTCAACTATATTCAAACAAATCAGTTCAATCTGAATACAACTACCATTCCTGGACTTATATATTAGAATTGATGGCATTATTAGGGTAATAACTATATTATTTTGCAAACAAACCACAGGCAAAATTGCATGCAAATAGTGCGCACCCTAAAGCCTTGATTTAAAGCATCCCTTTCGGCCAATATCTTAGAATCAAAAGAATATGCACCACAGATTCAGATTTAAAGTATGAGGCCCAACAATTTCAGGAAAGACTCTAAACCTCTTAAAAAGATCCTAACAAAGAGCCCTCAACCATCAAAGAAAGGATCTCCTTTTCAAAACAAACACTACTCAAGCTTACTCTCCACCTATCACTCGCATCATTACATTAATAATGGAATTCACAACTTCATTTACAAAATATTGGTCCAACATTGACACATACTGAAATCAGATGCAAAAATCAGTAAGTTTATTGGGGACAAACCAATGATCACATATCAGAAATCACAATCATTAAAAGACCACTTAGTATCAAGCTATTCCCAACAGAATCCTCAAACATCACTTTTACCCAACAACACACCTGAGAGCTTTAAATGTGGTAATTGTAAACAATCAATTATATTAGAGAAGCTCTCCTGATTACTCCTGCAGCCCGCATCCCGCTCTCCTGATTACTCCTGCAGCCCTAGAGGAGCTGTGAAATGTGTTCTGTATCCAAGAACACTACAGCTCCTCTAGGGCTGCGGGATCAATTAGAAGAGCAGAACTGTCAGCATAGCAGAGCTCCATTGATTGCTCTGCTCCCTGATTGGCTGAGGAAAGGGAAATCCTGATGATGCTTGAGCTGTCATCAGGGTTTCCCTTTTCTCAGCCAATCACAAAGCACTAGAGGTGAATGGGAAACCTTGTGCTCATTTAACCCCTAGTGCCTGGAGATCCCTCATGGTCAGGAGGAGTCCCACAGCTGTGCTCATGTCATGAATGCAGCTGTAGGAATCATCCTGTCATTGTGGGATAACCTGGAAAAAAAAGCCTAGTTACACAAAACACACACATTCAATAAAATATTAAACATTAAAGCCTTGTCTTATTTTTAAATATATTTTAACCCCTTCAGGGAATGAGTAAGGGGTTTTATGTACCCCTGTACTCATTCCCCAGGGTGGGGTGGTGGAGATATGGGAGTCTCTTTATTAACGGGGTCTTCCAGATACCAAAGTCCTGCAAAGAACGCTTATAAAAGCCCCCATTGTTTTCAATAGAAACTTTCAAAATAAATATAAAAATTTCTGTATTTCTGAAAAAAATACAGATATTTAATTCTGATACCACTTGCAATCTATCAAAATAAACAGAAAAAAAATCTGTATTTCTGTAAAAAAAATACAGATATTTATTTTCTGATACCACTTGCAATCTATCAAAATAAATATAAAAATTTCTGTATTTCTGTAAAAAAAATACAGATATTTAATTCTAATACTACTTGCAAGCTATCATAATGAACAGAAAAATTTCTGCATTTCTATAAAAAAAATACAGATATTTCATTCTGATCCTACTTGCTATCTATCAAAATTAACTGAAAAATTTATGTATTTCTGTAAAACAAATACAGATATTTATTTTTGATACCACTTGCTGTCTATCCAAAAGTACAGAAAATTTTATGTATTTCTCTACTAAAAATACAAATATTTAAATATGAATCACACAGCTCCATTACAAGTGATATAGGCCTCAAAGCAGATAGAGGCAGAGGGCCCTGAGGGAGGTGCTCGGTAAAAAAAATTAACCAGTTACACAGCTCCATTGCAAGTTATAGACCTCAGAGACAGAGTAGAGGTAGAGGGCCATGAGGGGGAGGAGTAGAAGGAGATGCCGAAGGCTGTGAACGTGCTCTTCCCATCAAGGTGTCAGCAGGCCGTGCAGCAGTTGACAACTAATCAGTACACTTCACAGAGGGGGTGTTGAAGTCATTGCCGATCCAAGCCTTATTCATTTTAATAAAAGTGATTTGGTCGACATTTTCTGCGGAGAGCCGAATCTGCTTGTCACTCACTACGCCCCCCAGCTGCACTGAACGCTCTTTCACAGAACACACTTGCGGCTTGGCAGTCAAGGATCTGAATGGCATGTTCTGCCAGCTCCGGCCACTGCATAAGCTTGGATACCCAGTAGCCCAGTGGGTCCTGGCTTTGCACATTTCAGATGTCCCATGTAGAGCTCAGGTATTCCTGCACCATGACTGAGTAGCGCTGCTGAGTGTCGTTGGCAATTGCTGCACCACTGGCGGCTTGCTTCTGCTGAAAAAAAGCCTACATAGTTTGGCTTAGACGACTTCTACCATTGCTGCCACCCATGCTGCCTAAGGCAGTTGTTTGGCTTCCATGGCTGGTGGAACTGCCATAGGGATCCCTGCTGCTGCTGGCAGCCGCAAAGGCTGAGCAAAAGTCCCTTACAAGCACTTCTTGAAAGTGCTGCATTTTAGGTCCCCTGTATTGGGGCAAGATGAGTTGTTGTCCTCAGTCTTTGTTTTTATGTGTTGTATGCGTGGATCTTTGGCTATGCACTCCTGCATGAAGGCTGTCATGTGGCTCAAACTCCCCACAGCTGAGGTAATTCTGGACCCACACTCCTGTGGGTCGAACAGCAGCACAGTGTCATCCTCCTTCTCCTCCTCCTCCGCCTGGTCTTGCCATCCATGGAACATGCTGCCTTGTGTTTGGGTGGATGGATGCCATGTACCTTCAATATCCTCCTTTGCCCCTTCCTCCCCTTCTCCCATGCCTGTAATGTCCTCCTCATCCTCTTCCACCTCCTCCTTTTCCTGGATTTGTGGTGTACTATGCCTAGTAGGCACACATGTCCGAGATGATGTTTGAAATGTCATCTCTTGATGCAGTGTCAGCTCTGTGTCGTGTCCGAGATCCACCATCATCTGTTCCAGCAGGCATTTGATGGGGATGGTGTCACTGACACAGGCCTGATCTCTGCTGATCATCCTGGTGGCCTCTTCAAAAGGTGACAATACAGTGCACAAGTCCTCAATTTGCAGCCACTCTGCAGGGCTGAAGAAAGGTATTTGTCTGAAACGAACAGACTCGGTTATGTAATCTACCACCGCTTTCTGTTGTTCAGCCAGCTGCTGCAGCATGTGAAAGGTGGAATTCCAACGTGTGGCCACATCACAAATTAACCGGTGCACTGGCAGGTTGAGATTTTGCTGTAAATCCAACAATCTGGCACTGGCTGTGTACGACCAGCGGAAATGCGCTGACAACTTTCTGGCCTTCAGCATCAGCGGCTGGAGGCCTTGGTAATTCCTAAGGAATCGCTGCACTATCAGGTTCATGACGTGAGCCAGGCAAGGTACGAGTGTGAGTTTCCCACAACGCAGGGCTGCCAGCAGATTGGCCCCGTTGTCACACACGACCTTGCCTGGCTGAAGTCTGTTGGGAGTTAGCCATATGTCCTCCTGCTTCCGCAAGGCACTTAGAATGGCTGCACCCGTGTGACTGAGGGAACCCAGGCTTCGCAACCATAGGACTGCATGGCAATGTCTGAATTGTGCACTGAAATAGCAATCTGCAGGTTGTTGCTGGCAGTGAACAGCTATGCCTCAGAAGCAAGCTCAAACTGCTCGATCTTTCTCCCCTGCCTTTCCTCCTTCTGCCAACAAAGTTACCCATGCTGCTGCCAGCAATTTGAGTGGGGCATGTAGCGGAGCATTACCTTTTTTTACCTTGTAGCTAATATGCTTCAGTGTAAATTTGTATAGTAAGTGGATTTTTTTATTGGGGGGGGGGGTTGACACCAAAAATGCAAGTGGGCTGTGTGTGTTTTGAATGCAGAACAGTTTACAAAATATATACTGCAGTATTGAGTGTCTGTCTCTCAGTACAAGTGTGATACTGTGCATGCAGTCAGCGAGGGTACCTGACTAACCCTGGAGCCCAGCTCGAAGCGTAAGTGGAAGTGCACGTCAATCACATCCAATTGGTGCAAATCTGCCAACGTGGCGCTGTAGAAATTCCCTTCTATGATGTCCCAGCGCACATTAGGAATTGAGTACGCTAGCACTTCACCAGCTTTGAATCCAACAGACATGGACATGTTGCATATCACCAGACATTTAGGGCTCAGCACCTCGGTGAGCCGAATAAACAGGTGGTCCAGGTTGGTTTTTCAAACTGGCTCCAAAAGGCTGCTGCTTCCTTGTACTGTATTGGTGCAATCCTGAAATCTACTGTACTCAGGTGGAGTGTTTCACTGTTAGATAGATAGATAGATAGATAGATAGATAGATAGATAGATAGATAGATAGATAGATAGATGGTCAGTGTGTTACATACACGCAGATGCCAGACTAGACTCCAGCTAAACAGGATGTTCTTTCCCCGCTGATTCCGCCAAGCCTGTTCCCTTTCATGTGGTTTCGCTACATAGTAGGTAGGGAAAGATTGGAATCTCGTTCATCTATTCATGTCTCTAATAGTTACAGCTTCCACACTGTCCATATAGGTGAAGGCCTCAACCTCTAATGACGTCTTTGCTCCTTCTCAGGGCCCAGCGCCTCCTCCTCATGCTGTAACTGATGCCGCCTGCCCAGTACTCAGCTCTGGATGCCAGTTACCAATGCTGTCCATGATCCATCTCAGGGCCCACCGCCTCCTCCTCCTGCTGTTGCCACCTGTCAGTACTCCCTTCATAAATATGGCATTACAGCCATCTAGGTGGCATTGATGATGCACTACACCCAGCTCTAGATGCTAGTTACTAATGCGGTCCCCGCTCCGTCTCAGTGCCCACCTCCTCCTCCTGCTGCTGCCACCTCTCACTTGTAACTTTTAACAGAGCTGTGTAGCTGGCTAATTTTTTGACTGAAAGACCCCCTCAGTGACCTCTGCCTGTACTCCTGTGTATGGATTGTAATGGAACGGGGAAACCTGGTGGCTAATTTTATGACCAGAGGAACTCCCTCGTGCCCCTTTCTGCCTCTACTCGGAGACCGTATAAAATCCAGCATGTTCCCCTGACCGCCCCATAAAATGGCCTTGCCAGCAACAGAAAAAAGACTTCCTTTTTTCTTTTTTTACTTGTACAGTGTTGTGCAGAGCTGGGGGAGTCTTGCATGTATTTTTAAATGTATTTATAGTCTGTAGAAGCTCTACACAGTGCAGAAAAACAACCCAAATTTTTCCCTCATTGACTTTATTGGAGTTCGAATTCGACGTTCGATCACCCGAATAATTATGCATTATTCGACCGAATAGCGGTCAAATCGAATAGTGAGCTATTCGACCAACACTAGTTGGAGGCCCACAACCCGTGTATCAACTGGGCCACTGGGGAGGTGTCTTTTACTTACTTGTCACCAGTTCTGTTTTCCAAACTCCAAACAGCTATTATGCTTGGACACAGAGAAGAAGGGGTTCATTTCCCATTTTTCATGATTACCTGGATGGCTTTGACAAAAAGGGGGCTGATGCTCTCCCTCCTCATCACATTTATGACTGTCCAATTGAACTCCATCCTGGGGCAGAGATTCCATTCGGTTGTATTTACACTCTCTCAGAACCCGAATTTGTTACCTTTAAGGAGTGTATTGAAGAAGGGATTTATCAGACCCTCCACTTCACCTGCTGGGGCAGGTATATTTCTTGTGGACCGAGACCTTAACAAGATCACCATCAAGAATCACTATCCACTTCCACTCATTCCGTAACTCATACAAAGAATAAGGTCAGCCAGGGTCTTTACTAAACTGGACTTGTGTGGAGCCTACAATTTAGTGAGGATCCGTGAAGGAGATGAATGGAAGACAGCATTCAGAAATTGCTTTGGTCACTTTGAATATGTGGTCATGGCCTTTGAGCTCTACAATGCCCCTGATACATTTCAGCATTTTATGACATCTTCCGCAATTTTCTTCTTTCACATCCTTGGAAGAATATAGAAACCATGTTAAGAAGGTCCTTAGTCACCTCTGTGTTTATGGGCTGTATGCCAAACCTGAAAATTGTGAATATGAGAAAAGACACCATACAGTTTTTGAGCCTTATCATTTCCACCCAGGGAATCGCCAGTGTGGGAGTAGCCAGTCCCATCCAACTGAAACATTATAAAATGATTCTTGGGATTAGCCAAGTTCTACAGGAAATTTAATAAGGGGTTCTCCACCATTGTAGCCCCCCTGACAAAGCTCACAAGTCTGCACACCACCTGGGGCCCAATCAGCCTTTGACGGATTAAAGACATTATTCACTTCTGCTCCCATCCTGAAACATCCGGACCTGTCATATACGGCTGTGCTCCCCTCCAAGGTGTCCTACAGTGTCCTGTGCATGTCTGCCGCTTTCTGTCTCTGCCTAAGTCAGCATGCAGCACTTCCTGGTTCCACATAGACTTGCTCACACTGACACAGCACAGGGAGAAGGAGCTCTTTAAAGAGGCAGGGGCTATTTATTCTCAGCAGTAATGGAGGCTGGTGCTGTGACTTTGTACCAGCTACCTTGTTATTCTGGATTGTGCCTCTTGGTATTTCTTGACCTGACCTGTGCTTGGACTTTGACTAAGTTTGTTTGCTGCCTACCCTGCCTGGATTCTGACTACTTTTGCTGACCGCCTGCCCTGACCTGTGCCTGGAATCTTCCCCTTTGGTCTGCCACCTGTCTCCACAACAAGTCCGCTCCTGCTTTCCTCCACAGATAGGGTGACCGCAAGGATTGATACCTGCTGAACCCCAGCAGCAAAGAGCCCAGTGGCCTCCAGGCCTTGCAGGGTGCCCTGGTGAAGACCTGGTGTCCCTTAGACTCTGCGCCTTGGGTGATTTTGTGCTACCTGCCTTGGAAGACTCTGACAACGCCGTAGTGATACAATTTTAAGGGGAGAAAGACACAAGAGTCCCCCACCTGCAGTTACATTTCTCTTTTCTTACAGTGAAATTGGGGTTCATAGAGAGTAAGAGGATAGGTATGTGTGTCAGGGTAGCATATAATGGGTTTAACATTTTATTGGGGGGGACAAATGCACTCATGAACAAAGGAAGATTATCTGACAAGGTGGGTGGGAAGCAGCCACAACTGATTGCTCCCTCTCTTGGTAGCGCAATCTCACAGAGAAATATATCGGAGATCACACCGCCACCACCAGTTGCTCTCCTGTACCCCTAGATTGGTATACAGCCATTCAATATCCACATATTTTGGGGTATTCCACCCAAATAAGAGAAAGGGTACCCTAAAGAGACACCACTGGAAAGAGGTGCTGGAGGAGGTACCAACAAATTTACTTAGACAAGCTGGTACCATATGCATTGCAATATTATTTTATAATTTGCTTCATATGCACTTTTGTTGGAGGCACTACATGCAAAAAAATCCCCTACATTTCGTGTTTAAAAGTGAATCTAAGATCTTTTTCCACATTGTGTCATGTAAACATGTGGACATGGAGCTTGTTTAGACAATAACAGGCTGTAAATCACAGATATTTCACCCTAAGACCCAGGGAGGGGTCTACAAATACTTTCAAAAGGAGTAAGAAATAAAGGAGTCACCGTATTCATGGTGATTTGAGTCACAAAGTTTTTTGGTCACAACATTTTGTTTGGTCACACGCCCAAGTTTCAAGTGCCAGAAATAATAGGTGCAATAAGAATTAACCCAGGAGATTTAGGCAGGAATGGGAACAGAGGTGAAACCCCCACTACAGCTTCTTTCCTCCCTACCCTTCTAACTTCATTCTCATTCATCAAACTCAAAAATTCTTACCTCCTTTCTCTGGTGGTCTATGAAATGCCAAATCTGTCAGCAATAAACAAACTTCTATCTAAGGTTCCCAACAGGAGCGGTAGCGCCCACCGGTGGGTGCTAAAGAAATCTAAGGGGGAGTTTCTTGTCCAAGACATAATAAGGGGGCATTGAGGACCAGCCCCTTGGGCAATCCTTGCAAGAATGTACTGCAAAGTTTGATTGATAAAAAAAATCATCAAACACGTGTTTTAACCATGGTAAAAACTAGTAAATTCTACTGAATTTTAACGAGTCAGTCTACTGATTAGTCGATGGAACAACACTGCATGCATTCTCTGATCATGCAAGTCCTTACAAGTATAACTCACATGCAAAGGAAAAAATCTATGCATGATTTGATAGATTCATTGAACAATACTATAAATACATAAGAAGTTTTTTTTATCAATACCAGATTGTTTTGTAATTCCTTCAGAGCAAGTGTAAACCTAAAATTACAGTGTGGTACCTACAGATCACATTCAAAAGGTAACTTACATGGATCTACTTATTAAAAATATATTATTGGTGCAATAACTGTTGTCACATAGGTAAGTACGTATTTTTTATTTATTTATTTTTACAGTTAGAACCATGTCGGAATCAAAAAAATGTAGACAACATAATATTTGAATATTTGATATATGGTTTTATTCAACCACCCACAAAGAAGACATTAGCATGTGCCTGATTTCCCACAAACTTTTTTCAAATGAAGCCATGAAACCTTTGCGATTAGAAGAACATTTGACATACATATAAAATACATCCTGACAGAAAAGATAAAAATCTATCCTACTTTCAAATGCTCAAAGATTAACATTCGTGACGTCGAACTTTGGCTGATACGTTTTCAGCTGCATTGAAATATGACAATGATGGATTACGTGCCTCTAGGCGGTACCAAATGTAGTCGCTGTGCATTTTGTGATTCACCAATATTTGGTTGCAAAAAACCTTAGTAATCGCCTTCACCACTCTCTACAATATGTAATTACAGCACTTAACAAGATCAGAAGCAATGCTCTCAATGATAGATTATTTCGAAAGCTTTGTGATGAAAACGACGAAGACAATCGTTTACTATTGCACACAGAAGTTCGTTGGCTGTCAAAGGGTACCTATCTAAAACGATTTCATGAACTCTTTGAATCAGTTATAAAGTTTTTTGAAAACAGATGATTTGTTAAAGCAGATGTTAACTAAAAACAAAATAAAAGACACTTACCTCTCGCTTATCCCTTGATGGCGCTGTACCTTCTTGCCATCTGCTCCGGTGTCAACCTGGGATTCCTCTTCATCCCAGCACAAAGGGAGCGCCAAGCGCTGCCATATTCTACCTTCTTTTCCGGTCTTCTTGCTGCGCCACCCGATCACGCACTGCGCAGGTGCGAGATCGGGTGGCGTAGCTGCTGTGAAGGGGAAAAAGAGAGCTGATCTCACTGAGCATGCGTGAGTTCGGCATCTCTTTCCCCCTGGAGGAAAAGATGCCCCCTAATCTTGGGCATGCGCAGAAGGAACAGCCAGAGCCTCTTGGGATGCATGACGTTGGTATCCTGGGAGCCGCTGTGAATAAGACTTAAAGGGGTGGTCCTGCACCCTTTTTTTTTTTTTTTTAAGCAAAGGCAACTATCTCTGCGTTCGTGTCAAAACTTGCCTTGTACAAGCAAAATTTGGGTCAAAGATAATTTTATCAGTTTCTAAATCTTTCTTTAGGGGAAACAAATGATGACATTCCAGTTTATAGCCAGCATTTGGAAGCATCTAAAGAAGATTTTACAAGCAGATTTCAGGATTTACTCACCCTGATCATTCCAGATTGGGTCCTAGAACCTTCCTCAAACCTACAAATATCAGAATTATCACTGCAGTGATAATTCTGATATTTGTAGAATATCAACATAATAAGAGTTGAAATTGAAATTACAAAATGGCTTCAAGGGCAAATTCCAATAATAAATCCAGCCTTATGGGCTGCAGCAAAGAAGTTCTTCATTTTCATCATTTTCATTTAGCCAGAAGAGGATTTAGCATGGTCAACAATCTATTATCAAAGAAAGGAAACAAACTGTGAATATTAGAACACGGCGATTTAAAATTGCTAATGACAAAAATGGTACCAAATATCAAAAAATTTGCGTCATCACATGGCCCTCTCACTAATATTAGATTTAATATTATATTACATTTTTTTAATATAAACCTTTAAATCATATTTTGAGTAATACACTATTATTGTTAATATCTTAAAGATTTACAAAATATAATTACATTTTACTCACTAATCTCTCTTAATGGTATCTCCTTTTGCTAATCCTTTTCCTTCATATTTATATTTTGTTATAATAAACAAGCTAAAACTTGAAAATGGATCTGATGTTTATCAGATGATTGTTTTTTGTTTATACTTGTTGTTATTGATCTTTTAATAAAGAAATTTTGCAATTAAAAAAAATTACTCAAAAAAATATAACTAAAACAATCCATCATTGTTTTTCAACATAGGTCACCCAAGGGGGCGCTATAGAATCACTCATTGAAAAAGTGGGCTCTAACCCAAAAAAAGTTGGGAGCCTATGCTCTATCCACAACCTTCTTCTTTCAAAATCTCTGAACTTTCATGCTTTCACTGACACTTGGCTTTCTCCTGCCTCTGTTGCATTCTGCTATGAAGTTCTGCATTTCACACATAGCCCTAGACCGCCACCTAATCCTTTGCCAGGTGTGGGTCTCATTCTATCCCCTAACTGTCCATAAAGAGTCCTTCCAACCCTGCCCTATCTCATTTTTACTTCATTTGAATCGCATTTCATCCATCTTTTCCACCCCCTACCCCTCATTGTTGCTGTTGTCTAGTTGCCCAGTTTCACAATTTCTGAACAACTTTGCCTTTTGGCTCCCACATATTCTTTCCCATGACCTGGCCAACCTCACCCTGGGTGACTTTAATGTTGCAGTGGATGACCCCAATCATCATTTCTCAGCCAAACTGCTCACCATTACCTCCTCCTTCAGATTTGACAACTCATAATTTCCTCTTTCTGACTTTTAATTTTCCCTTTCCCTCCTCACTTTCAACCTATCTAATTCTCCCCCCCCCCCCCTTTGCCACTTTCCAGACCTAATCAATGACAGAGAGATATAACCTTAACCAAAACCTATTCCAAAACTGCCTAACCCCCACTCTCTTTAAAATAACGTCTCCAGATAAAGCTGCCACTCTCACGTTTAACTACACTCTTCAAGGAATGCGCACATCCCAATTACAGGCGAATTCGTAGCAGCTGTGCGCCTAAAGATGTGCATATGGAAGGGTGTTGTCTGACTTTTTCCTTTGTCTTTTTTTTTATCTTGGAGGTGGGGGGGTCTTGTTTGGTGTCTTATCCTAAACTATGTTTGCTACATTTCATACTTTGCTTACTATTTAGCACAATAGCTGCTTTTGTTTTTTAAACTTTGAATGTTTCAATGTCAATCTTGCAATTGATAAGTCAATGTTAAAGCTATGTTATTGTGTGTGTAGCCATATTGTTTCATTCCAATAATATGTCTTTATTTCCACCTTTAAATGTTTGTTCTGCATAAATATTTTTAATACAGTTTTCCACCCTTGATGGGTCCAAATTGCATATTGGTTTTGTAAGTATTTTTTAAATGCAATATTTCTTGGGCCATTTTTTTAAAAATGTGGCTTTATATAGAAGTGTGGCTTTACATGTGTTTGTGTGTGTGTGTGTTTTTTTTTTGTCAGGTAAATTTAGTAGTCTATGTGGTCTTTATATTTTAATCTGACCTTTTCGAAAATCTGGTTATCTTGAATAAGGTTGTTTTAATAATTTTTTAGTTGTTGTTTTTTTATGTGATCTCCTTTACAATCTCTGATGATCTTTAACCTTAGGTAATCCAAAAGACCTATAATTTAACAAGTAAATTGTGATTGTTTTTGAGTATTTCCTTTCTATTAATTGATGAAAGGCCAAAAACAGCACAATTGTCTAATTAAAACTCAAGGTGTTTCATGCACATTGTAGTGCGCCAATGCCAACCTGCTATGTGGTTTGTGCTCCCCAGCATTTTAAACCCACCTTTTTTACAGATAAGGTGCATCATCATTTGGGTAGGTTTTTTTTTTGTGTATGTTTGTTTTGCTTCATGTGTACATACATGCATAAATGTATGTGTACATTTAAATGTGTGTATATATACATATAAAAGAAAAATTATAGGTAGAAATAGGCAAAGAGGGTTTTTTTGGCATACTGCCTAACACATATGTACTTCAAATTGAAAAGATTGCCTATTTCTACTTATGATTTGTGACGTCATGGGCTTGGCTCAAAGCTAGTTTAAGACTTTAAAGGAAAGTGTGCAGCCTTTTCTTCCTCTTGTTCATACATATACAGTTAGGTCCATAAGTATTTGGACAGAGACAACTTTTTTCTATTTTTGGTTTTGTACATTACCACAATTAATTTTAAATGAAACAACTCAGATGCAGTTGAACTGCAGACTTTCAGCTTTGATTCAGTGGGGTGAACAAAAAGATTGCATAAAAATGTGAGAAACTAAAGCCTTTTCTTAACACAGTCACTTCATTTCAGGCACTCAATGCACTCAAAAGTAATTGGACAATTGACTCAAAATGGGCTGGTGTGTGCAATTCCTTTGTTATGCCATTATCAATTAAGCAGATAAAAGGCCTGGAGTTGATTGGGGGGGGGGGTGCTTGTATGTGGAAGATTTTCATGCAGTCAAAGGAGCTCTCCATGCAGGTCAAACAAGCCATCCTTAAGCTGCAAAAATCCATCCGAGAAGTTGCTACAATATTAGGAGTGGCAAAATCTAGAGTTTGGTACATTATGAGAAAGAAACAAAGCACTGGTGAACTCCAACACCAAAAGACCTGGATGTCCACGGAAGACAACAGTGGTGGATGATAACAGAATCATTTCCGTGGTGAAGATAAACCCCTTCACAACAGCCAACCAAGTGAACAGCACTCTCCAGGAAGTAGGCGTATCGATATCCAAGTCTACCATAAAGAGAAGACTGCATGAAAGTAAATACAGAGGGTGCACTGCAAGGTGCAAGCCACTCATAAGCCTCAAGAATAGAAAGGCTAGATTGGACTTTGCTAAAAAAAAACATCTAAAAAGACCAGCACAGTTCTGGAAAAACATTCTTTGGACAGATGAAACCAAGATCAACCTTTACTAGAATGATGGCAAGAAAAAAGTATGGAGAAGGCGTGGAACAGCTCATGATCCAAAGCATACCACATCATCTGTAAAACATGGCAGAGGCAGTGTGATGGCTTGGGCGTGCTAGTGTTTATTGATGATGTGACACAGGACAGAAGCAGCGGAATGAATTCTGAGGTGTTCAGAGACATACTGTCTGCTCAAATTCAGCTAAATGCAGTCAAAATGATTGGGAGGCGTTTCATAATACAGATGAACAATGACCCAAAACATACAGCCAAAGCAACCCAGGAGTTTATTAAACCCCCTAGTGGTAATCATTTCACCTAAAGACTAAACTTCAGGCAGAAAGGCCCACAAACAAACAGCAACTGAATGCCGCTGCAGTAAAGGCCTGGCAAAGCATTAAAAAGGAGGAAACCCAACATCTGGTAATGTCCATGAGTTCAAGACTACAGGCTGACATTTCTAGCAAAGGGTTTTCAACTAAGTATTAGAAAAGAACATTTTATTTTCAGCTTTTTAATTTGTCCATTTACTTTTGAGCCCCTAAAATGAAGTGATTGTGCTTTAGTTCCTCACATTTTTATGCAATCTTTTGTTCAACCCACTGAATTAAAGCTGAAAGTCTGCAGTTCAACTGCATCTGAGTTGTTTCATTTAAAATTTATTGTGGTAATGTACTGAAAAAATTAGAAAAAAAAGTTGTCTCTGTCCAAATATTTATGGATCTAACTGTACATGCACATTTTTATATTTGGCCAAGCAATGCTTATGCTGCCTGAAAAGCATGAAAAATACAATCCAGCACCATCTAGTTGCCAAAAAAACATAATTTAACATGCTGCTAACATTCTGTAACTGGATGATAACCCCTCTTTGGAATGTCACATCACAGACAATACAGTACAATACAGGGTGACATTTAAAAAGTAGAGCAGCATTTGGTTGGTGCATTCGTGGATGATATTGCTTCTGGTTCTTGTTAAAGAAGTAATCCAGCTTTATGTGCTTTCACTACCAAGCTGATGTGATGAAGTGAATATATAGTGGGACAAGGTCTAAAATGGCATTTAAACTGCATAAACACCCTGAAAAAGCAATAAAATATGTTTTGCACAAAGTATATTTGTCCCTGGAAGTTTTATATACTAATATTATTTGAATCATGTAAACACCTAAATAATGCATATAATCCAGTATTTAAGAGTGCTTGAGTGCTTCTTGTGAGATTGTCAATCAATGTGGTTTAATGTTGTGCTTGGCAACCTGGACCTCCTTCATCACCATCAGGTATGTTAGAATAAGTATGCAACTAAGCTGGACAGCTAATTGACAACCTGTTTGGCCAGGAAGTGGAAGTGTGCTTTTATACAATAGGGCTAAGATCAGGCAGCACAGCACAATGAGAAGAAACCTTTAACAATACTACAAATGAACAGAGGAATTATGGTTCTGCTCTCTGTTGGTTTGCCTCCTACCTGTCTGACGGCTCCTTTCAAGTTTCAATGGTAATCCCCCTCCCCCACTCTCCTTCCTGTTGGTGAGATGCTCAGGCATGCGCAGAAGGAGCAGCCAAGAGCCTCCCGTGATGGGTAACGTAGGTATTCTGGGAGAATTCTGGGAGTCTGCGCTCCCATTCATTCTTGATCGCCTAGGCGATTGAGAATTAAGGGGAAGGTGCTGCACCCTTTTTTTTAAAAAAAATAAGGGTGTTGCGTTAAAAAAAACCACAAACACAATCTTTTCTTTAAAAAAAGGGTTATCTACCCTTTTATGTAAAGTGAAAGTTCTGAGCTAAGGTACACTTTATTGTGTAGGGCATAAAACAAACCTATACTGAGCAAATCCAAAAGCTGCCATTTTTTATGACCTATACAAGCATGCAGACAGTAAAGTCCAAGTAAAGTCAGAGTTCCTTACATGTCAGTGCCTTATAAGGATCAACATAGTAGGCATCTGGTGTTTTCAAAAAACTAGGAAACCAAAAGAAGTCTCCCTATCTGGTTTACTACAATTCAGGCACCGGATACCTTTAGCAAGTGAAAATAGTATGAATGGGGTAACTTGGTAGATATTGAAGTTATAAACATCCAACAGTAAGTCACAGGTGTAGGCCAAATATAACCCTAGCTATTCAGAAAATAAAATATGTATGGATATCACTGTCACAAGATGATATTTTTGACTTACACCAAAAAAAAAAAAATTCAAAATGTTATTTTTCACATAATTTTTAAAAAGTAGAGTAGCAAAAAATTATAAGTGCATAAACAAAAATCCTGTTTGAAGCAAAGGTAGCAAAGCAAAAGAATATTAACATAAACATATCAGCATTACTTTATAATATATATATGAGGGAGTGCTAAAAAGTTCCTGGCTTTGCCCAAAGAAATGAGCCAGGGTTATGAAATAACACATTTATTCAACATATTCCCCCCTGAGACTGATGCACCTAATACAGGGTAGTTGCAGCTTTTCTAGACCATTGAAATAAAAGTCCTTTGGTTGGGCCGCAAACCACCTCTCATTTTGACGTCAGAAATGTCCTCAAAACGTTGCCCCTTCAGGTGTTTCTTCAAATTCAGGAATAGATAATAGTCCGAAGGGGCCAGGTCGGGTGAGTAGGGAGGATAGTGGACCAATTGGAAACCCAGGGTGTTCAATTTGGCAGCCCCAATGTTGGAAGTGTGCGCAGGTCCATTGTCATGCAAAAAAAGAATTCCTTTGGTCAACTTTCCACTGCGTTTCATCTTAATTGCCTCCTTCAGCTGGTCCAGGAGGTTAGCATAATACTGTGCGGTGATACTAGAGCCCTGAGATAGGTAGTCCACCAACAGAATACCATCTTTGTCCTAGAAAACAGACACCATTACTTTTTTGGCCAATTTCTAGATTCGGAACTTCTTCAGGCCGCAGGAACTCACTGTGGCACCATTCCTTTGACTGTTCCATGGTTTCAGGATCATAGATGTGGAGCCAGGTTTCATCATTTACCTGGCCAAAAAGTCCTGTGCAGCTTTAAAATGAGCCAAAATGGCTTTGGTTGCTTCAACTCGTTGCTTCTTCTGATCACTGTTCAAATATTTCGGCACCCACTTCGCTGAAAGCTTGCACATGTCTAGGATAGTGGTGATACCAAACCCAACACGCTCCTGTGAGATGTCAAGTATCTGGGCTATCTTTTTTGCGGATATTACATATATATATTCAGCCCATGGACAGCATCACAGGTTGCCGGGTCAGTCACTTCACTCATCTTCAACGGTGAAATGCCCAGTCTTGAAACGAGATATCCTGGTTTTGACAGTGCTGTAGGAAGGACACTTTTCCCCCAGTGTTTTTGGGATTTCAGTGTGAATGTCCTTGGCTGACTTTCCCTGGAGAAACAAAAACTTCATGACGGCCTGTAACTCCAACAACGTGAAACTTGCTTGTGCCTCTCCCATCACAGTTCAATCACAAGACCCGATATTTGCACAGTTACATACCAATATATTATGCTGTCATATGCCCCCACACTCATTTTTCTATTTCCTGGCAAAGCCAGGAACTTCTCAGCACCCCCTCGTATATTGTAAAGTCTGGGGATTATCTCAGACCGCAGCCAGCATGCTTCTCACCAAAAGGGTGTACCAGACACAAGACTTTATTGGGATAACTAAAGAAAACCGTTTCTTTTCAGCAACCCGGGGGGGAATATAAACAAAACAGAAAATGGCTTACTTTAGCCTAGTTGGGTAATTGTCCATAGTCCATCAGAACGTCCCCACGATAAGGATGAGTCCAAGACAAGTGTCTCGTGAGGGTCCAATCCCCAGCCTGGGGTACCCACAGTCCATAAACCAAACGAACTCAAATCAGAATCAACAGCTTCCCATGTAACAGCAACACCATGTTTTAGCTTGATTCCCCACCAAACTTGTTTGCAGGCTACTTACTGCAACTCTAGTCCTCCCTTCCTCTTGCATACCTTAGCCCTTATGAGATTCCCACCCTCCTGCTGGGCAGGTGCAACTTCTTTCCCAACACATCAACCCTAAAGAGACCAGCATCCATTTATAGGGGAAATGTACCTTCCGCCCAGGATCCCACCCTGCGATCCTGTTAAAAAAAAAATATACTTACAGGAAGGTGTGATAAAAAAAACATCCAGCACATATATAATGGGGATTAGAGACAGAAAATCACTTACCTATAATGTATGGATAAAATGGAAAGTATATGAGTAATGAAGGTAGTGGAAAGGAGGAGAGACACTCCTATGCTAAAAAAAAACATAAACAAAAGTAAGTACTTCTTGGAAAAGAAAATATAGGGATGTCAAGCCCCCTAGAGACTGAACTAGAATGGGTCTTATTTTGTAAACCTTTCCAAAGTTGGAGAGGATACACTTTCATTGGTGAAGCTGGGCAATCCATAAAACCTGGAATGGATTTCTTAAAAGTCATTTGCTATTTGTTAGCAAAAGTTTTCAGTCCTGGATCAGATCCATTCCAGGTTTGTGGTGTTACCCAGGTTCATCAATGAAAGTCTATCCTCTCCAGTCTTGGAGGGCCAAGGGCTCTAATTTCCACCATTAAGGCACTGACCTCGATAGAAAAGGTTCAGGGTCACATCAAGAATGGACCTGAAAAAAAGCCCACTTTAAGACAAGACCTCTATTGAGTTGGTAAGCCATTGCTTAGGATTGGCATTCATTCAGGTAAGAACAGTGAAGGCAGCCACATGGATGGAGTAATTACCAATGAACTGCTATTAGCAGTTGATAAACTCAGGAAAGTGCTGTGTAGCTTTGAATCTGCTGAGCAAAGGGCTGTTGTAAAATAAAACAAGGTGGAAGTATTTGTGGGACTACAAGTGTCAAGAAAGGTTAAAGAACGAAACAAAACACTCAGGCACTGCTTAATTAAATGTTAGTACTTTTATATAATATTTTGTATCTTTATTGGATGCTTACAATGGTCCAAAACAGCAACAGTTCCATCAGCAAGATCACACGACTCCGTTTACCCCAGGGAGTGTCCATTTGCATATCATCTAACTAGGAAAAGTCAGGCAGGGAGAAGCTGGCATTTTTTTGCGCGTATTTAGAAAATGTCAGCGTCAGCACTCAATTATATGATATCTGAAATTACCAATTATACACTGAACTCAATTTATCGACAAAACCTTCTTATTACATTTTAATATGAAAAAACTTGCTAATTGTTAGTATGAGAATATACTTTGTATATTACCAGTTGCTTTCCTTCTCAGGACCCATTAAGTCATAGCAGCCATAACTTTCTTCTACTCAGGTCACTTCCACCCCAACCTAGTGTTGGAAGGAGGACACAAGATGTTCACAAAGGCACAGACTGGACAGTTTACACAAATCTACCTGTATATCCACAACACCTGTATTCAGTATTTCATGTTTTTGTATTTGACATGCTAAAAAGATTACCTCGGCTCTCCAGAGGAATAATCAGAAAGCTTCACCATTCCTGTTACACTCCACCCTTGTATACTTGGATTGTGGTGGACAGGTAGATTTAGGATGTCCTTGTGCCTCTAAGTACTTGATTGTGGTGGACAATCCAATCAGTTCCTCTTTCATTTTAGGAAAACTGGCAGTAAATCCTTTTTACATACAAGCACATACAAATTCTTAGTAGTATTAATATGCATATGATGATTACAATAGGGTGTGTAATAATTCCCAAAAAAAGAATATGCAGATGGGGACCAGTTAGTAAATATGTCCTGACAATGATGCTCGGTAATAGTGATTAGTGTGTCTGAAGCGGAGATAACCTTCTCATTGTTTGTATTTTTTTCTAAAATCATACATTTAATCTCATCATAGGTACAAGCATATAATGCTTCTATAGAAGTTGAATTTCTCCGTATATCAATATAAGACCTTTTCCATACCACCCTTGCAGGATTTGTCACAGTTGGTGATTTTGGCAGATATTGTAACAATTAACACAAAACCAGGTGGTATTTTACCAATATTTTAGGTTACAAGTTGGCATTCAGCATTTTGTCGTTGGGTATTACAGAGTGTAATTTGCATGCCATTTGTCACAATAATTTCAGCAGATAGAAAAAAAAAATCCATTGTCCCTTTAGTAATACAACATGTCTCAGTTAGTTTACATCTGATATTTGTCTGCAAACAGTTCATATATAGGACTCCGACGATAGTCAAAACTAAAAGCAATTGGTATTAGCCTGCAGATACAGTTCACAATGTGAGCGTTTAACACAACTGTAGGTTCTTCCAACCATTTGTAAACATCTGGATTACCATAATGGGACCATTAGGGATTAGGAAACTTGGCTAGGTCAACAAAGTCCTCATCAAAGGCACATGGACATTTAATAGAAAATTTTTCTCCATCATTAATGGCACATGGTCCCCAATCTTCCCAATTTTCTCTCACACCACCCGGGATAACCTGTGGGCAGGAACTTATAAAGGAATATCATTTTCTTTTAATAACACTAGAAAAGTATTACCCTCCCCACATGCAATAATTTCACCTTTTTGACTTTTACTTCCTGGAGTATACACTTTTACTTTACCACCTCCAGTAACATCATCACACTGAATTACATTTTCTTCAGCTTTGTTCATGATTGTGATATTACAGACATTGTCACCCTGGGAGTGGGTGCTCTATTACCAGGTACTAGACCCACTATTGTTATGGCTTCTTGCCATCTCCTGCCTTGTCTAACAGCAAAGTAAAATTGTCTACATTTGTCAACTCTATTCCCAAAGGTATGTGTTCTGTCTCTAAAGGGAGAAGTTCAGTTTCCATGGAGGCAATTAACATCCAGGAAAGATCACTTCCCCTTGTAGGTTTGATACCAGAATCTGTGGTTACCTTCACCTCACGTGCGGCTTGTTGCAGCTCTTGTGGTGATGAATTACCATGTCTTAAATATGGTGTGGAACTACCAAGTGGTCTGTTATTAAGGTCAAACATCACTTGCGGAATAGACTTCACCCACCCCTTCAAGGTATGGGTTGGGGTGTTCTTTAGTATAGCTTTTTTATTGAGTCAATTCATATGCTCAATGAGTGCAGCAGCTCTTGAATGATAAGCAATACGGAAATCCATTTGATTCCCAGTTCTTCTTCTTACATTCTGACAACCCCTTGTGTCAACCACTTTGTCATCTTCAGTAGCGTTTCACCATGACTTGTAATTCAGCAAATTGTCTTGATCTTCCCTCTCCTTGTTTATGCAGGATAGTCTCATCTGATGGTCTGAATGCAGCAGCCACCCATATCCTTTTACTTGGAGATAGTAGCTGAACCATCTGTGAACCAAGCATTTCCTTGCAAGTCAGGAGTAAGTTGCTCATATGGAGGAGTTTCTACGTAGGGTTACTCTTGTATTGATGACTGTTCTATGACCCTCTCAGGAGCTGGGTCTTTAAAGATCACTGCAGCTGCCATACCTTTTTGCAATCGGGATAAGTTTTTATATTGCATATTGGCTCTCTCTTGCAGATACTATTTCCACTTCAAGAAAGTTTGATTTTGGGCCACACCTGCTCCTGCTTCTAGCCCATTGTCCTTTTAACATCCTAGCAATGGGTAAACCAGTTTTCAGTTAGACTTCTTGTTGTGCACTAAGTCTTTCAGTGTGGAGTAGTGTCCAATAGGCCAAAAGCACTTGCTTTTCTAATGGTGAGTACTTTGCCTGTGTATCAGTCAACTGTCTTGACCAAAATCCTATCGCTATTTGCATGTTCTTTATTTTTTGCCACAGACTCCAAGTTGAAATATCATTGAGCTCAGTAGATTCCAGTTCAAAAGGATGATTCGCATTCCACAGGGCCTAGTTCTTGATGTTGGGAGATAAGCACGTTTTGCTTCTTGAAAAGATGGTTTCTGTTGCAGTTCTCTGGCCAGGAGGCCATGACATAAAGTTGGTAAATGAGTGTATCCTTGGGGCGCCCCTTTCAATATGTATTGCTTTCCTTCCCAGTTAAATGCAACTCAGGAGAGATAGGAATTGAGAAGAAAGCATTAGCAAGATCCATAACTGCATGGACAGGCCTGTCTTTTTTAGCAATGTATTCAATGATTGTGATGATGTCTGGCATGTTTATTTAACTCCCGATAATCCACTGTCATCTGCCATGTAGAATCCGGGTGCAAAACGAGCCACACTGGGCTATTCCAAAGACTGCAAGTCGGAGTAGTTTCTCCTATCTCTTTGTGTCCCCCCGGAAGCCTGTACTGTTTAAAGTTTACAATAGTGGTGGGTGTTCGAATGTGCAGCAGTGTCCATTTTGCTGACCCCCTTACTATCTGTTTCATTGGTCTAATAGCGTAAGAAAAATGTTCAAATACAAAGGGCCCATATTTTGTTTGCACAGTCTTTCCTAACAATATGCCTGTTCCCAAAATATTCTCAGGGACATCACAAACACAAACAAAAGCTGTAAAAGGAGGAGCTTTCCCTATTGCAAGCTTTAACTTCTGAATGCAACTAGTATGTTAGCCCCCCATAACCATTTACAAAAACAGTAGGTCTTCAGGCAACATCAATATTTCCATGTACTAAAGTAACTTCAGCACCAGTATCAATTAATGCAAGAACTCTTTGTACATTACCACGTGACCAATATATCGTCAATAGTACATAAGGGTGTAGGTCCCCCGTTACCACTGACCGCACATAAACAGAGGACCCGCCTGATCGTCATCTAGTGGAAGAAGGAGCTTGCCAAATCGGGATACAGTTTTTCCTTTGAAGTGTAAGTCTCAGCCTGCTCCATGGGAGGGGCATATGGCTCACTGTTTTCTTTTCTCTAATTTTGCTTTTGGCAATGCTTCTTCCACAAAGCTAACAAAACTGAATTAGGGTTTTTATCAATTTGATCCAAAGAAACACCTGCTTTTACAATTCAGCAAACATTTGTTTTCTTATTATTTTCACCATAGTAGGATCATATTTGGTGTCTTGCACAGCTCAAGCTTGCCTGGTAAATTGCTGATGCTGTGGTACACCTTTTTTCTCCAAGTGTTCTAACAACAAAGTAACTTGCAACAGATAAACCTTGTGTACCTGCAAGCATAGACATCAAAGACCCTCTCAAGTGTGATGGGGCATTTCTGATTATTCTGGCTCGCATTTAATCGTTTAATCGACTGCCAGTGCTTTAATCGTTTGTCTGAGGGTGGGATGCAGTGCTAGCGACCCTAAATTTTGCATTTCTTCTTGTGTGATTTTAACTCCATCTCCACCCTCTTCCCACAGTCTCACAAGCCAGTGGAGTATACCCTCCCCAGGCTGCAGCAATTTTCATTTATTTCATCATCAGAATCAAAGAAATCAACATCAGAATCAGAAACATGACCAAACTGAAGGATTCCAGACCCGTTTTAACACAAGTGCTCTTATCTCAATGTTCTTAACTGGTTTAAATTTCTTCCATCTAAACTCTTGTGCTCTAGTTCACACTATAAGCCTGATTTATCAAGAAAACGCGCGTACCCTTGAGGCGCGTAAATACACATTGGTTGTCAAGTTCTATTACTGCGAGTCGGGGCCGAGTTCTAGTGAACTTGCATGCCGGATTCCTGCAAAAATGAACAAAGATCTCTAATACGTCAATTAAGGAGATTAATTAATCATTAATTAATGCGTGATTCAGAAGGAGATGTTAAATTTAAATAGCAATTATTTAGCGCACACCTGCTCCCTGTTCTGTGCGCATCTCCAGTCAATTACAGATAATTTTGAATCTTTAGTGCTTGATGTTTTTTGTGTAAGTGCTACTTTTTTATGTTACATTCTACTCATTTACAAACTTGCTTCACTTATAGTTATATTTGTCGCACTTGTTGTTTTGATACTTTTTCTTTTGGTTGCAACACTGCAAATTATTTTCTATCAAGCTGGATATATACTAAAGCTGCGTACACACTTGGTCAAAAATCGTTCGTAAAAAAAGTAACCAACGACGCCGACGAACGAGAATAGTCGCTGGAAATGAACGACCGGACCGGCGGATCGGATTGGACGACGATCGTTTACCATCTATCGTGTGTACGGTCGTTCATTGATCGTCCATGGTATGTACAGGATCGGTGCATTACGATCGTTCGCCGATATCGTGCAGGATCGTTCGTCGTTCGTTTACCAACGATAATTATTGGAAGTGTGTACGTAGCTTAAGTAGCACTTTCTAATTTGTCATCACACAATAGTATGACTGTAAATAAAAATGTGAACAAACATTTGTGACCTGAATAAAATGTCATTCTAGTTTGGCTTTAGAGAAATCAAATATTTTAGTAAAGGATTTTAGGCAAACATGTTATAATACATGTATTAAGGAACATTTAGTGATTGCATTTAAATGTATATAAATACATATGCATTTTCATTAGTACTATTTTAACTGGAGTGGTTTGTGGGGGGGGGGGGGGGTAATCCAAGTTTACTTGGATAGTATCCATTGATGTGATTTTTTGAAATCCTCATTACTGTTAGTTTTATCTGTTGCTGCAATGTTTTTGTGCCTGGTTTGTAATTACAGTTTCTGTAGTTTAGCAATTCTTCAGCAATGTTTTGTAATTTTTTCCACGAGTATTGAGTACAAATGTCTGCATGGTTTCCACTCCAAACTGCTACTTGACCCCCCTGTTTGCCTTTGTCCCATTCTCAAAGTCACATTGTCACATATTGGTATTTGAATGTATTATGTACATATTTCTTTTATGAATAAATTGTCATGGTTTTTATTTCTTTGTTTTTTTTTTTGTTTTAATTTTCTTAGTCTGACATTTGCACTCATGTTGATTTACTCATGTTTGATTTGTTAAAGGTTTGTTCTCATTGTGCTGTGCTGTCTGACCTTAGCCACTTGCTGGCCAAACAGGTTGTCAATTAGTTATCAAACTGAGTTGCATACCTATTCTAACACACTTGATGGTAATGGAAGGAGGTCCAGGTTGCCAAGCACAACATCAAACCACATTGATTGCCAAGCTCACAAGCAGGGTCAAGCACTCTTAGAAATGAACAGATGTTCTGTTGTTGCTCTACTTAATTTTGCTCAATAAATACTGGTTTGTATGCTATATTTAGGTTTACATAAAACAAATAGTACTAGTATCTAAAATTTCCAGAAACAAATACACTGAACTGGGTAACTGAACTGCAGATGAACTCTCAATGGAGAAACTCCACTGAGAGTTCATCTGCAGTCCCATTGTGATCCCTGGGCACTAGAGGTTAATTGCCCCGGGATCGCAATGGATTCTCAGGGCTTCTTTCAGTCTTGCAGCCCTAGGAATCCTGTGTGCGATCCCCAGCACTAGAGGTTTAATGAGGACAAGTATCCCCATTCAAAACCTCTAGTGCTCTCTGATTGGCTGAGGAAAGCTTTCCTCAGCCAATCTAAGAGCAATAGAGGTTTTGAAAGCTTTGATCAGCACAGCCCGCAATATTTTTTTTTGTAAATTTTTTTATTATTATTAGATTTTAATTTGAAGCATGTTAAGCAAAAGCCTAAAAACCATCTTTGCATATTTCGTCCTATATTTTCCTTTTTATATGTATATGAACACACATAAATGCATATATACATAAATGTACATGAAGCAAAAGAATATACACCTAAAAAGAAAAACTTACCGGAATAAGGCACCTTCTCTGGAAAATTTTTCAACTGATAGAGCACAGTTCACACAGTTCACATGCACATAGCGGTTACACCTTGGCGCACAACTATGCGCATCACACTCCTAAGGTTTGGCGCACAACTATGAGCATAAAACTGAGTTTTAATAAGCTAATTGTACTGTTTTTAGCCAGTCAAACAAATCATAGAAGGGAACTGCTTAAAAACATGAATAATTGAAATTTTAAATTGTAGGTCCTGGGACATTGTAAAGGTGATGACATAAAAACAAACAACTACAACATTTTTCAAAAACTTTATTCAAAATAAACCTATTTGTTAAAAGGTCACATTAAAATATGGAGAACACACAGACAACACTACATTTACATGACAAAATAAAAAAAACACACATGTAAACCCACACTTCCATATAAAGCCAAATTAGTTCAAAAATATTCCAACAAATATTGCATTCCAAAAATACTTACCAAACCAATATGCAATTTTGACCTATCAAGGTTGGAAAACTGGATTAGAAAATATTTATGCAGGACAAACATTTAAAGGTGGTAATAAAGACTAGGGATGAGCGAGCAAAATTTGTAAGTTTGATCCCACAGCAAATCAGGCTTTTCTCACTTACCAAACATTTAAGCGAGAACGGCCTTGTGATTCTCCATGAGGTCATGTTCTCACCAAACAAATGAGGGAAAATGCAGGGGGCGGCAACGGCGACTATTTCCTGGCGAGAATGGTGTGGCTGGGAGGAGGCCCAGCAGCCCAATCAGCAGAGATCTCAGGACAGGCATAAATACAAGGAAGGAGGGAGGGGTTAGTCACTCCATCTTGTGTTCTGTGTGAGGGAAAGAAGCAGAGGGAGAAGTGCATTGTGACAGGGACAGGTTAGGAGCTTTCTGTAGACCTTGAAATATACAGATTGTGCAGTTTTTGTTGCCACCTCTTGCTATTTATCAAAAAAGGCAGAAACATTTCTGTTCTACTCCCCATAAAATAGAGATATTTTAGTCTGATACCTTTTGCAATCTATCACAAAAGCCATTGTGCATTGTGACAGGGACAGGTTAGGAGCCTTCTGTATATCTTGAAATATATAGATTGTGCAGTTTTTGTTGCTCTTTTGCTGTTTATCAAAAAAGGCAGAAACATTTCTGTCCCCCTTGCCAAAAAAACACAGATAATCCAGTTTGATACCTCTTGCAATCTATCACAAAAGCCATAAAACTGTCTGTATTTCTCTCCAAAAAATTTCAGATATTTAATTCTGATAGCACTTGCTATCTATCCAAAAGGCCAGAAAAATTTCTGTATTTCTCTCAAAAAAATAGTTATTTTAATTCTGATAGCACTTGCTATCTATACAAAAAGCCATAAAAATTTCTGTATTTCTGTCAAAAAATACAGATATTTCATTGTTTGATACCTCTTGTTATTTACCAAAGAAGTCTATTTGGTACAGGTGCATTTTTGCCCAAATAAGTTAAAGATTAGCGGTAGACGGATGGGAAGGCGGGTGACCTGCCGCATCTGGCAGGGGGCATACTCCCCGAAGTCCGCCACTATAGGGCAGCAGCAAACTGTTGGAAGCAGCAAAAGTTGTCAAACAGGTCTGAGATGTGTGCGGAGCACCAGTACGCTGGTAGATTTATTGAGAGGGCAGACTACAATCATACAGCCAACGTCATGTGGAGAGTATTGTGGACTGGGTCTCAGGGGCCTCAAGTGCAGTAGGCTCTTCTGCAGCAGGTTCTTCTTCTGCAAGAGCAGCAGCAACCACCACAGCCATGACAGGAGCAAGGACAGGAGTTAACGTGGCTAATGTGCCTGTACCTCCCGGTGACTCTCCCTTGTTGTTTGACGAACAGCCTGAGGATCTGTTATTGAAAATTTCAGAGCAAGAGGCAGACTTTGAGACCCTTGGACAGTGTGGTCAGCATTTGATAGGCGAGGGTTCTGCATCAGTGGCTGCATTTGCAGAGATTGCCCTGGATGTAAATGAGGATGATGATGACCGTGATGTCACCTGAGAACCACCGGTGCGTGTAAGGGCTAACAGCAGTTCCGAAACAGACGTAGAAGAAAGGCAGTAGCAACAGCAGCAACAGACTGGGGATGGAAAGGGTCGAAAGCAGGGGAACAGTCAGATGTGACCGTGGGGAGATGAAGCTGGAGCAGACGCAGGGCACCCAGCAGACGCAGAGGCAGGCAAAGAAAAAGAGCAGCAGAGTAGTTGCACACACCTTCCCAGTGTGGTCCTTTTTCACGCTGAAAGACGATGACGGGAGCGTAGCAATCTGCATCCTGTGCCACAGGCGGATTCCCAGGGGACAGGCCGAATCAAATTTGGGTACAACATCCCTGCTTTACCACATGCGCAAGAACCACAAACCAAAGTGGGAGCAGTACTTGCGTTTTCTTGAAGGAGGTGCAACCACGTCATTGTCTCTTCTTCCACCTCCATTGACTCCTTCTCCACCTCCAACTAACATTGCTAGTATATCTCAGGAGATTGTGGCCTGCCAGACTTCCAGCTGCAAGGAAGTATGAGCTTCTGGACACAGGTTTCGAGGCGTAAGACAATGTTTGTCGCCGCAAGATGGGTACTCCAGTGACCCTTTCAAATCCCCTAGCTCCCAGTCCCTTCAGCCCACTTTACCGGAGTTCTGCACAAAACATCAGGCTATGGGCCCAAATAACAAAAAAGTAATCAAACTCAATTCACGTCTAGCCAAAATATTGGCCTTGCAGCTACTGCCGTACAGCAGTGTGGACTCAAAAACCGGGATGATTACTGGCTGGCCTTCTGGATCACTGCTAAAAAGACTAAATGTCTCAGTTTCTACCCAACCCGGCACAAGAGAAAGAAAAATGTGACTATGCGACGGGCTGTGTGAGGAGTTCCGTGCACTACATTCCACCCAGGGAGCTCAGGCAGACACTGTCCCCACCGTATCCTCCTGTATCGGGGGCAGCATCAGCAGTAGTGGCAGCAGGCCGCACACACCCAAAAGTGTGGGCCAAGGCAGGGGGATTTCTGGATGCCTGGCGAAACCTGATGCAGTCATCTCAAACAAGTGAAGTGCATAACCATCGAGAACGGATGAAGCGCATGATGCACGATTACATTGGCTCTTTTTTGGCTGGTGGTTGGTGGTGTTGACGACAGGAGTTATGAGGAGGATGCCTGTCCTGACAGTAGTGACACTATTAATTTTTGGGTCAACAGGCTTGAAATCTGCCCGTAGTTGGCACAGTATGCTATCAAGCTTTTTTCATGCCCAGCATCCAGTGTTCTGTCCGAAAGAATCTTCAGTGCTGCTTGCGGAGTGGTAACGGACAACCGATCACAACTGTTGCCGGAAAATGTCAATTGCTTCACCTTTTTGAAAATAAATGAAAGGTGGGTTACTAACAACTATCATATCCCCACTGCAGATGTCACTGATTGACTGACACAAGGACTCACTGGCCAACCAAGATGCTTCTGTGAACCCACACTGCTCCTGTGCTCAGTCTGTGGCTGCCTATCACCAAACACCCTGTCAGCTGAGCCTGCCTCGGTTGAATTTTTCCTCTAGTTATCGCAACGTCCAGGGGTGGCATTGATCGCCAGTGTCATGCCTGCCATTGAGCCAGCTAGCAATATACTTTACATTTCTGCTGCTTCCAGGAGGCCAACACACTGCAGATGAAAACCCCCAGTACAGCCACACTGATAGGTACCATTGCCTTTGCCTAATTTTTAAGCTAAGTATTGTAGGATTGAGGGTTGGCATTCATGTCATCCACTTCATGATGCAAACTAGCAATATCGTCTACCTTCCAAGCCCTTCCGGCACCCCAGCGGCAGTGCTGGCGCACAAAACATCTTGCTCTGACCCTTCTACGTTTATTCACATATTTCAGATACTTGCATTACACACTTCAGGGTGGCATTGACGATACACTACACCCAGCTCTAGATGCGAGTTACCAATGCCGTCCCCACTCCGTCCCACCGCCTTCTCCTCCTGCTGTTGCTGCTGCCGCCTGCCCAGTACTCCAGTCACAAAAATTGTATTACACACTTCTGGGTGACATTGGCGATGCATTACACCCAGCTCTAGATACCAGTTACCAATGCCATCCACGCTCTGTCTCAGGGCCCACCACCTCCTCCTCCTGCTCTTGCTGCTGCTGCTTGCTCAGTACTCCATTCACAAAAATTGTATTACACACTTCTGGGTGACGATGATGATGCACTTCACCCAGCTCTTGATGCCAGTTACCAATGCCGTCCCCACTCCGTCTCAGGGCTCACCGCCTCCTCCTCCTGCTGTTACTGCTGCCGCCTGCCCTGTACTTCATTCACAAAAATTGTTTTACACACTTCTGGGTGCCATTGATGATGCACTACACCCAGCTCTAGATGCCAGTTACCAATGCTGTCCAAGCTTCATCTCAGGGCCCACCGCCCTCTCCTCCTGCTGTTACTGCTGCCGCCTGCCAGTACTTAATTCACAGAAATTGTATTACACACTTCTAGGTGGCATTGGTGATGCACTTCACCCACCTCAAGATGCCAGTTACCAATGTGGTCCCCACTCCGTCTTAGGGTCCACTGCCTCCTCCTCCTGCTGCTGTCGCCTGCCCAGTACTCTATTCACAAAAATTGTATTACACACTTCTGGGTGACATTTATGATGCACTACACCCAGCTCTAGATGCCAGTTACCAATGCCGTCCCCCCTCAGTCTCAGGGCCCACCGCCTCCTCCTCCTGCTGTTGCCGCCTGCCCAGTACTCCATTCACAAAAATTGTTTTACACACTTCAGGGTGTCACTGACGATGCACTACACCAAGCTCTAAATGCCAGTTACCAATGCCGTCAATGCTCCTTCTCAGGGCCCACCACCTCCTCCTCCTGCTGTTGCTGTTGCCGCCTGTCAGTACTCCATTAACAAAAATTGTTTTACACACTTCTAGGTGGCATTGATGATGCACTACACCCAGGTCGAGTTGCCAGTTACCAATGCAGTCCTCACTCCATCTCAGGACCCACTGCCTTCTCCTACTGCTGTTGCTGCTGCCGCCTGTCAGTACTCTATTCACTAAAATTGTACATTTCTGGGTGGCTTTGACGATGCACTACACCCAGCTCTCCATGATTCTAACCAATGCGGTCTCCCTGGCGATAGCTGACCAGAGGCCACACATTGCTACTTCTCTGGCTGACCCACGCTCCGTCTCTGGTCTTCCATCATTGCCCAATGTCACTGCACTACTTGTCCACAACTTTATGGGTGTCATTCATACCACGTCATCAAGATCATGATGCCAGCTAACAATTATTATTAATAAAAAGGATTTATAAAGCGTTAAGATATTATGCATCTTACGATTTTATACATATTATGTAAATTCAATAGGAGTGCGTACCATAAATAGCAATACGTTGTCCTGCTGTTTTGACGGCAGAGACTGTTTATAGTGGGTTGAGTTCACTTTTTCTCAATGTCCTAATGTTTATGCTGCCTTCTGGATGCTGTCAATCACGCAGAAATTCTATTTGCCTGTTGTCACTTTTGCCTGCTATTTCTGGTAAACCACAAGGTTTTTAGGAACTTAATTTTTTCCTTGTTGCCACTGTTCGCCTACACTTACCTAGCAAATTTGGTGGTTCTAACATGTATAGGGGCTTTGCTATTAATGTTTAAAGTTGGCCCATTGACTTTAACAGAATTCGCAAAATAAATTTGGCGAATTTTTGCGAACTCACCGAAAGTCGAGGGAATTTTCTCAAGACTGTCAGAGGCCTTCTCGCTCATCCCTAATAAAGACATATATTGAAATGAAACAATATTGCCACAAACACAATAACATAGCATTAACATTGACTTCAAAATTGCAAATGGACATTGAAACATTCAAAGTTTAAAAAACAAAAGCAGCTAGTGTGCTAAATGGTAAGCAAAGTATCAAATGCAGCAACATAGATCGATTTAGTATAACACACAAAACACAGCCGATACAAATTCGCCTGCAATCAGCATTTGCGCAGTCTGTCAAAATTGGATGTTTGTTTTTTTTTGCAGTTGGACATTCCATACCATTTATTGATAGAATCCTTTAGATTTGTACAGCAGTAAACAGATATTCAATTAAATAAAAATTTACAATAAATTTATACATATATATATATATATATTATTAATATTATTATTATTATTAATAAACAGGATTTATATAGCGCCAACATATTACGCAGCGCTGTACAATAAATAGGGATTGCAAATGACAGACTAATACAGACAGTGATACAGGAGGAGAGGACCCTGCCCCGAAGAGCTTACAATCTAGTAGGTGGGGGAATTCCACACACAATAGGATGGGAGATATGTAGTGGTGGGAAGTAGCGGTGGTTTCAATTGACAGAGGAAGACGGGTAGGCAAGTTTGAAAAAATGGGTTTTGAGCGCTCTTTTAAATGAGCAGAAAGTAGGAGCAAGCCGAATAGGACGAGGAAGACCATTCCAGAGAGTTGGAGCAGCTCTAGAGAAGTCTTGTAACCGTGCGTGTGATGAGGTTATGAGTGAGGAAGTCATTAGTAGGTCATTGGAGGAGCGGAGAGAGCGGCAGGGGGAGTATTTTTTAACCATGTCAGAAATGAAAGTGGGACAATAACTGTGTAGGGATTTGAAGGCAAAGCACAGGAGCTTAAATTTGATTCTAAGGTGAAATGGAAGCCAATGGAGAGAACTACAAAGAGATGCAGCGGAAGAGGAGCGGAGGGAAGGATGGATGAGTCTGGCTGCAGCATTCATGATAGATTGTAGAGGA
This sequence comes from Pyxicephalus adspersus, assembly GCF_032062135.1. NCBI lineage: Eukaryota > Metazoa > Chordata > Amphibia > Anura > Pyxicephalidae > Pyxicephalus > Pyxicephalus adspersus. The sequence continues at coordinate 108,490,761 of NC_092858.1, forward strand.
GAGAGTCGGGTTAGTGGAATACCAGCGAGAAGGATGTTACAGTAGTCCAGACGGAAGATGATAAGAGCATGTACAAGGAGTTTGGTGGTCTCAGGGGACAGGTAAGTATATATAAATATATATTGTGAGGGGTTATGCTCAGGATTGCCTTTGCTGGGGTCAAAGGACACTTGTCTGGTTCATCCAACTCAGATCACACACTAGGGTATCAGCCTTAAGCTGGCTTGCAGCCAGGTTTATTGAAGGTTGCAGATAAAATAACAAAAACAGCAAAAGAAAACCTTGCCTGTCCAGCACTTACTATACATCAAGACATCCCTGTCTATCAGCTAGAGGGCTTCTCCCTGTCAGCTCAAAATCAAGCCTTCAGCAACCTTCTACTCACTTTTAGGCTTACTCACACAGACCGACTGTCTGCATCTCCAAACAGACCTCCCTCACACAGAACCCCTGTGTGTCTACAGCAGAGCTCCTCACACAGAACGCCTATCTGTGTCTCCAGCAGAGCTCCCTCACACACAACCCCTATCTGTGTCTCTCCAAACAAAGCTCACTCACACAGTCCACCTGTCTGTGTCTTTCCAAACAGAGCTCTCTCACACAGTCCACCTGTCTGTGTCTCCAAACAGAGCTGAACTACTGACTGAGCTTCTGGTTCTATGTTATATCCCCACCCTCAGTGCTTCTTCATTAATTACCTCACAGGTGAGAGTCTTCCACCTGCTACTTCACACAGGAGAGGAATCTTGGGCAAATTATTTCCCATAAAAGAATAAAAGAGGAATCCTGGGCAAGTATATCTCCCTTACACCTCCAATCCTGCCTTGGTGTCACAAAATATATATTCATATTTTTGAGAGAGAGAGAGAGAGAGAGAGAGAGAGATATTTATTATAAATATTGAAGTATATAAATATATATGTATAAAAATATATTTATATATGTATAAACACATATACATATACACACACACATACATATATATATATATATATATATATATATATACACACACACACACACACACACACACACACACACATACATATTTTTAGAAGCAAACAAGAACGTGTAAATCAAGTCCGATGGCAAAACCGAGGTTTAGCATGCGGAAAGTCACTTTTATTTATCACCAGGTGGCTGGCTCCTCAGCTCAGGCATCGTATGTGTTTAGATAGGCGCCTATGTAGAGCAGCTGAGCTGAAAGTTAATTTTTGCCTAAGCGGAAAATAATAATTTTAAAATATGCCTATTTCTTAGCTCATATAGATGTTTTAAACATTTGAACACCACAAACATTTTTTTAGGACTAAGTGAAAGATGTGTGCCATTAGAAAGAATGATTTTTTAGGCGAACAGTGACTTTTAATGCAAGCTCGTCAGTGTCAAACTGCCTGGAATTTGGTCGATAAATCAAAGTACTCTGATTTTAGATTGTACATAAGAATGTGCGAGAGAATGTCCGATTTTACTTGATGAATCAGCCTCTATGTCCACTACCTCTTTAGCAAAAACACTAGAATTCTCTAGGGTACAAATCTTAGTTTCTAATGCAACAATTATCATATTATCATATAATGCAACAATTAAATATAATTTGCAGCATTTAATTTCTCATCCAACATGGAGGGCTGTCAGGAAGATCCATCCCAACTCTCCTGCTGCCTGCTTTTTCCGCCCTTCCCCTTTTTTCAATGCCCAGAGTCTGAACAACCTGTGTTACCCCTTCCGGGGTAATCCCCTCATCAAACTCATGCCATTTGGCAGGACTGTCCTACCATCTCAGCCAAGGGGGTCCACTTTCCAGACAGGCACCACCCAAGGATGCGGCTATGCCTCCCAATCTTCTCTTGGGAGAACAACCACTTTCTTAAACCAACACATTTCACTGCTTAACCACCTGGGCGGTTAGCCCGCGCCTGGTTCGGGGTAAGAAAACTTGCTACGAACCAGGTGCGGGGTAGCTAAAAATATAAACACGCGTTACAATGCAACATTGTATGACAATCGGATTACCACTGAAAAAAAAATACTTACCTTGTCCCCGCAGCTCCTCCGGAGACGTCTGTCATCTTCTGTCTTCATTCGATGTGTGCAGTGACGATCTCTGGGGTTTCCCAGTGACGTGGCTGCAAGCGTCGGTACGGGCGGGAGGCGGGGCAGGAAATTCAAATACCTAAATAACTTTGTATTGAACTCAATACAAAAAAGCTGTATTGAGTCCAATACAAAGAAATCTTTAAAAAAAATATATATAATTGTATTAAATATATATTATATAAGCTACTGTACAGTTACATTGCATTATACAAAATTTTTTTTTTTTTTTAAGATTTTTTTTTTTTATAATGTTTTATAAAAAAAATTTTTTGTTTATTATTAAACAAAAAAGTTATGCCTAAGAATTATAGCCTACAATCTAAAATAAATTTCCATGCAAAAAATGTTTTGTTTTTTTTTTTCTTTTTGCATGGAAGTATGGAAAGAATTAGAACACTCGGCGTTCGTGCACCCGTCCCTCTGCGATTGCTGATGATGTCAGTGCGTACGTCCATCGATGGGGATCGTAGCGGGAAATTCAAATATTTTGTATTGGATTCAATACAAAGTCCTGTATTCAATCCAATACAAAATAATACAATTTATATTTATGTGGTTTTGTCTATAGGTATGTGACGTTGGACTCTGTTTTAAAAATTACCACACTAGGGAGGTGTCTTAGAAAAATATATTACTATACAGTATATCGAATTATTGCATTTTCAGTATTTTTTATTTATTTATGCATTCTTGCTTAGGCTGATTTTTGTTTAACCACCTAGGCTTTACACTGATGTCTAGATTTCTGTACCAAAAGCGTTACAGGTTTTCATGAAATTTTTTTTTTAAAATTGTAAAAACATAAAACTTACAGAAATATGTCCGAATAGGGGTCTAGTAGATATAATGAATATAAAAACTGTTTGAAACACAAAGGAAAAACACAAAATTCAGCATAAGAATACATAAATAAATGAAAAATACTGAAAATGCGATATTTCGGTATACTGTATAGTAATATATTTTTCTAAAACACCTCCCTAGTGTCCAACGTCACATACCTATAGACAAAACCACATAAAT
>NC_092858.1:108494448-108537064 GCF_032062135.1 Pyxicephalus adspersus
GGAGAGGGAGATCGACGCTGGAGGACGACGCTGGAACACGGACACGACGCTGGATGAGCACAGCGGGACCAGGTAAGTGGGGATTTTAATATAGTGAGAAAAGTTCGGGGTTAACGATAATTGCAACTTTTTTTAGCACGGAAAAGTTCGAGCTTGACGGTTGGGAGGTTAAATTATTTTTTATTTATTTTATTATTAAAGTTAATTTTTTTTTTTACATGATTGTGTGTTTCAAACTTTATTATATTCAGGATATATACTAGACCCTTGTTCGGACATATTTCTGTAAGTTACAGGTCTACAATTTAAAAATAAAAATTTCATGAAAAAACAGTGTACCGCTTTTGGTACAGAAATCCAGACATCAGTGAAACGCCCAGGTGGTTAATCCAATTATTATTATTATTATTATTGTTATTAATATTAATAATAATAAACAGGATTTATTTAGCTCCAACATTACGCAGCGCTGTTCATTAAATAGCGGTTGCAAATGACAGATTAATACAGACAGTGACACAGTTGCAGAGGACCCTGCCCCAAAGAGCTTACAATCTAGGAGGTGGGGGAAGTAACACACAATAGGAGGGGAGATATTTAGTGGTGGGAAGTGGTGATGGTGTCATGCTTGAGAGCCATTAGGGGGCGCTACGGCTTGCACGGCAGTGGTGTGAGCCCTGAGAAGGGCCAAGGCGCAGAGTCTAGGTAGTAATCAGGTCTTCTCCAGAGCCTCTGATGGTGAGGATGTTGTGCTGTTGGTTACTGCTAGTTTGCAGTCCTTGGGCACACCAGGGTGGGCAGGATGAAACATGGTACCAAATCACAGAGCTGCAGAATAGTCAGGGAAGGCTGGGGTCGAGGCTGGCAGCAAGCAAGAGAGATCAGGTCAAAAGCCAGGGGTCAAATACCAGGGAACCAGGAGACAGACACCAGTGACACAGGAGCCACCATGGACACAGGGTACACAAGAGACACTGGAAGCAACAGGAAGCACAGGTGACACAAGAGTATCTACAGACTGACAGGAACACTGGAACAGCACAGGGGAGTTGGCTGGCAACCAACAGACTGGACAACGAGGGGTTAGCACAGGAGCTGGATAGAGGAAGCACTGAATTAGCCAACAGGTGTACAGGAACTAGCTCAACAGGACTAGGGTCTCAGCCCCAGTGGGGACACAGTGCACGGGCACGGAGTGCTGTGTAGATGAAACCTCTTGGCAAGAAGAGGTGCAGACACATCTGTAGCTGGAACCCCTGATTTTCTCCTCAGGACCAAAACCTTTCCAATCAATTAGGCACATCAGCCTTTTGCCAGAATACTTGGAATCCAGATTTTGATGGACTTCATATTTCTTTTAAAAAAAAAGGCTGCAGGAGTAGATAGCAGAGAGGGACTAGAAAAGCGATTCAGGACCAACGGCTTCAGCAGAGACACATAGAAGGCATTGGACAGCTTGAGATGTGAGGGAAGACGTAACATGTAACAAACTGGGTTAACCTTGGCAGAAATGGCATAAGGTCCGATGAACCGTGGAGCAAACTTCAGAGAAGGCACCTTGCAATGATGGTTCCTTGTGGAGAGCCAGACTTTATCCCGGGGTTGGAGAAGAGGTGCCTTATGGCCACGTCAATCAGGAAACTTCTTGTGCCTGAGAGCCGCGTGTTTTAGATGCTCACAAGTAGAAGACCAGGTATGTTGAAAGTCTCTCTGCAGGGCACTGAGTGCAGATATTTTACCGGGGCAGGGTATTGGAGACGGAAGGCCAGTATGTTTGCTAAAGGCAATGTAGAATGGTGATTCTTTGGTGCTGGTTCTAACATGGTCGGTGTGGGTGAACTCTGCCCATGGTAGCAGTACTACCCACTCACCATGTTGGGCAGAAACAAGGGCTTGAAGAAATTGCTCCAGGGCTTGATTAACTCTCTCCGTCTGCCCATTAGTCTAGGGGATATAGTCTGAGGAGTCTGCAGAGATATCCAGGGATCTGCAGAAGGCTTTCCAAAAGCGAGAGGTAAATTGCACCCCACAATCAAAAACTATATGAGTGGCGAAGCCTAAAAATTTCATGAATGAAAATTGGCACCAACGCAGCTGCTGATGGTAAAGCAGGAAGAGGTACAAAATTAGCCATTTTGGAAAAGAGATCCACAACCACCCAAATGACTGTACAACCATCAGAAGGTGGAAGGTGTAAAAAAATTCATCGACAGGTGACACCAAGGCTCCTTGCGAATGGGCAGAGGAAGAAGTGGTCCTGCTGGGGCACAGGTAGATGACTGGATCTGAGCACAGACAGTACAGGCCCGGACATAGCCTGGTACATCCTTATGGAAGTTTGGCCACCAGTGAAGATAGGAGAGAAAAGTGTAAGTTCTGTGAACACCAGGATGACCAGAAAGCTTGGAGTATGTGCTCAACGTAATATTTTGGTGGGGAGTTAGGAAGGCACCAAGGTTACCTGGGGGAATAGCAGATTCCTGAACCGAGGTCAAGGCAAGGAAACGGGTCGGTGGGATGATAAATTCTGGCTATGCAGTGGTCTCGGATTCCTGTGGATCGAAGAAGCGGGAGAGTGCATCAGCTCGGAAATTAGCAGAACCATGTTTAAAAGTGATTTTCCTGCAGTGGGGGTCTGGTAGAGAACAGCTCCCACTCCAACAGAGGAGACATCAACCAGGTAACTACAGACCAGTTTAGTTTAACATCTATAGTTGGAAAGATGCTAGAGAGTTTGATAAAGAACCACATAGAGGAGTTTCTGCTAGAAAATAATATAAGTGATAGTCAGCATGGCTTCAAGAAAGACTGAATTGTCAAACAAATTTACTCTATTTTTATGAGGAAGTAAGTAAACAGGTAGACAATGGAATAGTAGTTGATATTGTGTACTTGGACTTTGCTAAAACATTTGACACTGTACCCCACAGCAGTTAATATGCAAGTTAGGTCAATAGGTTTATAAAAGTCAATCTGTAAATGGATAGAGAACTAGTTTAAAGACCGCATCCAGAGAGTTGTAATTGATGATTCATACTCCGAATGATTTAAGGTATTAGTGGTGTACCCCAGGTTCAGTGTTGGGACCTTTACTGTTTAACATCTTTATAAATGATATAGAGTTTGGGATTAAAAGTACCATTTCTGCAGATGACACCAAATTATGTAATAGAATTAAGTCCATACAGGATGTCTATAATCTACAAGCAGACCAGGATGTACTGTTTGATTGGGCAACCAAGTGGCAAATGACATTTATTATAAATAAATGTAAAATTATGCACTTGGGTGCTAACAACATGCATGCTTCACGCTGCGCTGTTGTCACCCACCACGATCACACTCTCCTGCTCCCGGGGCACTAATGGATCACTTTATAGCTGGCTCCCAGTCCTCAAAACACGGTCAGCAGAAGCAGATTGCGCGGAAGGCTGCACAAGCCAAGATGGCTGACGCCATATCAGACCACGAGGATGAAGCACACAGTCCAGGTAGGATTGACAGCCCTGCTCATCTCTGCCCCTCTATTGATTACAAACAACTTGCCTCTAAGGTGTCTCAGCACCTTCAACCAGCAATGCTTTTGAATATTAAAGAAGCTTTGGCAATACATTTACAGCTCATTACAGAGCTAGTATAGAATCATGGGGCAGACATACAAGCTTTGCAGCAGCGTATTAGTGACCTGGAGAATGACCTGCTCAGTACACGTACTAAACAACAGCAACGGGGGCAACAATACCAGCAATTGCAAGATAAGATGATAGATCTGGAAGACAGGGAGCGCCATAGCAACCTGAGAATTATTGGGATTCCTGAGTCATATAAAGCCCCAGATCTCCATACAATCTGCTCCAACACGCTTCCTAAAGCTCTGGGGTTGAAACACCCTATGAACATAGAAAGAGCACATAGGCTAGGCCCTCTTCAGCGGAATAAAGCACTACCTCGGCCAATCATAGTCAAATATAACTTCAATGATAAGCTCCAAATCTTAAGGGAATATTGGGGATTTGACTACTTTAGTGTTAAGGAACACAGAGTCATTTTGTTCTCTGATTACTCAGTTAAAACTATCAAAAAATGCCAGGCCTTCTCTCAGATCTGCAAACAACTCATCGACAAAAATTTACGCTTCACACTCATGTATCCTGCAGTGCTTAAAATCTTTATTTTGGATCAGGAAGCCAAGATATTTACAGACCCCCTGGCAGCTGCAGAAATGGTGAAAGCTTTGCCCCATTCCACACCCTCCTCCACCCCAGTTGCTACAGCACCTAGGCAGCAATATGACCAGTCACAAAGATCCAGGCCCCAAGATCCTAAATGCTCAATGTCTTGGCCGCATTGACCAGCTGGAACTTTCTACATGTCATTAACAAGGAGCCCGTTTCATTAGTTCAGTATCTGTTGTCCACTAGATGGAGCTGGTGGTCTCTTTACAATTCTTTTTCTTGCTCACACTGCATATGTGTGATTTTCTTCTCTTTATTGCAATGCATGGAGATGGCAAAAACGGAAGATTGAAAATTCATCTGTGCCTGATTTTGCTTTCTGCCGTTTATGCTGCATTGGGAAAAAAGGAAATCGCTTAATAGTATTATGTTATGGGACAACCATGTTGTTAGTTGTTTGTTTTGCTTATGGGTATGTCAACTATATTAATGTCCACGGACGCCTTGCTGCTGTACTTGTCCTGGTTCTGCATCTACAGATCTCTTCAAATATGGAAGGAATCATCTACTCTGTGCTGCCGGTCAGTTGGGACGATGACACGGGACTGCTTCTATATTTATCTCCAGCAATTATAGTTCTTTTTCCCCATAAACCCCTCTGATGAAAATTGTATCCTGAAATGTAAAGGGATTGAAATCCCCCACCATGCGCACTACTATTCTACGCCACCTAAAGAAATTGCAAACGGAGCTATTCTTCAGGAGACCCACCTCTTTCATTTGATGGCTAAAGATGGCTAAAGATTGGGTGGGAGAGGTATGAGGGGCTTCATCAGCCTCAGGCCACAAAGCTGGAGTACTCATTCTTTTACACAAGAAGCTTCAACACTCAACAATTTCAAAGTCCTGTGATGTTTCTGAAGAAAGATGAGCATCCATGACAGTCCAATTCCAAGCCCACGCCTTAACTTTCCTAGCAGTCTATGGTCCTAACTCAGACAATCAGCGGTTCTATAATAATCTGCTTACTACAGTGCAATCCCTTCCCAAAGTGCCTTTAATTGTGGCTGGTGACTTTATTGCTGTACTCAGTTCTGTGGAGGATAGGATCCCACCACCACCCAAGCAGGGCCATACGTCCACCAATGATAAAGTGTTTCTCTCTTTTCTTACAGGGACTGGTCTGGCAGATTCCTAGAGGCATCTCCACCCCTTGGAGAAGGACTTTACGCATATATCACAGGTTCACTCAACCATGTCTAGATTTGATACTATAATACTTTCTGATGACTTACTGTTTAAAATTTATTCTGCTATTATCCATCCACTTGTGATCACGGATCATGCCCCAGTCTCTGTGACTCTGACAAATAGTTTCTTTTGTAAAACCGAGTTTATATGGTGATTTCCTGCCTATTTGGATAAGGATGAAAAATTTCAACATCAGTTACAGTACTGGTGGCATGATTTTGACTATCACAATGCGATACATAAAAACAATCCCCACCTGTATTGGGAAACGGCCAAGGTAGTCATTCGTGGTAAAATAATGGCATATGTTTCCTCAACTAAAAAAGGAACCTTATGCAAATATTGTGCCGCTTGTTATACCCCCAGACAGGCATACTTGGTGTAATAATCCTCACTGTCCTTATCTGCTAAGGAATCCTGGATGCAAGCGAAAAAATCATGTGATTTTTGGATTGGCCAGTACAATGCCACTATTCACCCTTACCTTGAGGTGAAGTTTTTTAGATACGGCAATAAATCTGGGAAATTACTGGCCAATCTTGCAAAAGGCTTTAGAGAGCCCCCCCGCATTACAGCTACAAGGGACAGGCACCGGGTTGTTCAAAAATCGCCCAAGGATATAGCTAATATTTTTGTGTCTCATTATGACAATTTATATACCGATCAAAACAAAAATTTTATTCTGGGAAAGACTTATTTGGACCGTTTAGGTCTTCCACAGTTAACTGAGGAGGAACTGAACTATTTGAATGGGTCTATAACAAAAGAAGAAGTGCTCAGGGCTAACAAGAACTCCGGTAACTATAAGGCACCTGGTCCAGGTGGTTTTCCATCTGAGTTTTACAAAGTTTTAATCAATGAGGTTACACCATCATTGTTATCACTGTATAACTCAATGTACTCTCACGCCTCCTATCTAGATTCTGGACGGCTAGCGTTCTATAAAGTTCTTCCGAAACTGTATAAAGGTTCCATTAGATCATAGCTCCTACCGTCCTATATCTTTGTTTAATAAAGATGTTAAACTATTCTCCAAGATCTTAGCGGACCGCTTGGTGGGCATTCTCCCTCGACTCGTCAGTCCTGCACAAACGGGATTTATTTTGGGGAAATCCACTACATATAATATTTGAAAGGTGCTTATGGTTCTGGAACAGGCTAGGTTGGATAGATCTTCTCTGGTATCGTCAGCTTTATTAGCCTTAGATGCTCAAAAAGCTTTTGACAGTGTGGAATGGCCCTGGTTGAACATGGTGTTGGAGAAATTTGGATTCAAAGGCCATATTGCAAATTCCTTTAAATCTATGTATTCAAGTCCGGGAGCCCAGGTACATGTAGCAGGAGTATACTCACCAGTGTTTTCCCTGGGCAGGGGGACAAGACAGGGTTGCCCGTTGTCTCCCCTCCTCTTCAACCTAGCTATTGAACCTTTAGCAAGATCTTTTCGGGATCTAAAAATATATGAGGGAGTGGCGATAAGGGGTAAACACATTATTTTGGCAATGTTTGCAGATATAATGCTATTTCTTAAGGATCCAGTTAGAGATCTACCTAAAATCATCCAACATATACAATCTTTTGGTGTCTTCTCAAGATTTAAAATTAACTATATGAAAAGAGAATTATTATGCCTCTTTCCAAACCCATCTAGGGAACTATTGGTCTGTGCAGAGTCCTTGGGTCTTAAGCTACCGAAATCTTATCTCATTTTCTTGGGAATTAAAATATCACGCTCTACTCCAGATATGTACAATTTAAATTATTATCACTAAAATTTTGGAAGAGCTAAAGCGGTGAAAAAACTCTACCTCTATCATTGAAGGGACGCTGTCATCTTATCAAGATGATCAGCTTTGAAAGACTGCTGCATCCTATGCAGACATTGCCTTTTTTGTTACGTCATGCTGATGTTCAGAAACTCCACTGGGCTTTCACCTAATTTATTTGGCAAGGTAAACCCCCCCGTATTTCTAGGATCAGAACTTAGGGGTGGGTCTCCCTGATTTAAGAAAATACAACCTAGCCTGTATATTTAGACATATAAAGGACTGGTGCACAATACTAACCATTATACAATGACAAATATGGAGTCTTTATTAGTGCTCCCTTTTAGGACTCTTAAATACTCAGTTTTACCTTGTTTCCTGAGAATTTAAAAGTAATCTCTTGCTGCGAGACACCTTGGTGGTTTGGTGGGAAATAAAAAAGTTATTTAGGTGCCATATAGGGCCCACTACTGCTACCTCTCTGCGTTCTACACCATGCTTTCCTCAGGGCCTTGCTTACAAGGCATTTGAAGTATGGGACGATAGGGGCCTTAAAAGTCTGGGACAAATGTTAGACGAATCCTATAGGCTTCTTCCATTTGACACGCTTAGACTCATATACGCACTGCCACCACATCACTTTATATACTATTTACAAGTTAAAACCACCTTCTTTGGTTACACCGCCTTTTGCTTCAATCTATCCTTGCCACCAGTAGGTGCACTTCTTTTGGGTAAAGCCTCTGCTAAACACTCCATATCTCAGCTTTATCCTCGCTTAATGGAAAGTACTGTTCCCACCCCTATACTACCATCCCTTGTACTGAAATGGGCTTATTTTTTGGACCTCTCCCCCTCAGACACCCTGGATCTTTTGGAGACTAGTTGGGAGCGTGTCCGCAAGATAATGATCAGTGAACAATGGAGGCAGGTTAATTTTAAAATTATTCATAGAGCATATTATGCTTTTGATGTACCTGTCAAACTCAGTGCATTTGCCTCCAGACTTACTGCATGTCCTAAATGTGCGCACAACAGAGCACCATTAGAGCACGCCCTTTGGAACTGCCCTGTTATTTCTGGAAAAAGGTTTTTGATTTCATGCATATAGTCACAGGGCAGGCTAGACAGATACGACCACATTTGGCCCACTTTCACAATGTTTCCACGTTGCCTCCGCTCACTACAACACAAACACAATCTTCGGTTTCTAAATTCGAGCATCGTTGTCTTTTAGCGGCTAAGAAATGTATACTGAAACAATGGATAGAACCCCTTCCCCCCACTACCTCACAATTTTTACAATATATCCAAGCTATAATAATTATAGACAAAACCGAAGCGACCCATCCACAAAGGTTCTTTGACACTTGGAATAAATATTTACGACCCACTCAACTTACCGATATTATTGAACTCATTCGACATACGGTTTGGTATGATACTAGGAACCTCCACCCATCTTAACACTTATTTGACTATAGGTGATTCGTTATTTATTTATGTCCTACTTGGGACTCTGTGAAAGTTTTGCGGGGGTGTGGTAAAATAAGGCTCCTGGTACTTCTGGAGCAACGGAGTTAAGCAACTGATTCTTGGCAATACCCATTTGCTATGTTTTGTTATTGGTTATTTACTGTTCATTTTGTTGTTTTGACGTTTTTGTTTGGAAAACTGGAAAATGGTGCAAGGGCAGAAGAAATACCTGTTTGATACAATACTGTTTACTGTGCATGTTTATTTGTATTTTTCTTCTTGCCAATAAAAAAATATTTAAAAAAAAAAAAAGGAATAAACTGCAGAGATGGAGACATAATCCTGCCCATGTACAAAGCATTGGTCAGACCACATCTTGAATATGCAGTCCAGTTTTGGGCACCAGTTCACAAAAAGGAATTGGAGAGAGTGCAGAGAAGGGAAACTAAATTAATAAAAGGAATGGAGGAGTTCTGCTATGAGGAGAGATTAGCTGAACTGAATCTATTTTCCCTTTGGAAGACATGTTTAAGTGGGGATATGATCACTCTGTATAAATATATAAATGGCCCATATAGAAAACTCTCTTCCCCATTATTCACTTTAAGATCATTAAAAAAAACAAGAGGGCACTCTTTGCGTTTGGAGGATATGTTCCCGATAAGGAAGGGATTCTTCACTGTAAGATCTGTGAAAATGTGGAATCCGCTCCTTTAGGAAGTAGTTTTAGCAACTACTATAGATTGCTTTAAGAAAAAGCTGGAAGCACAGAATATACTGGGTATTAAGGCTTTAAAGTAAAAATAACAGTGACTATTGATCCAGGGAACATCTGATTGCCTTATGTCTTATATCTGGGACATGTTTATTTCCCTAGTGGTTGAACTTGATGAACTTATGTCTTTTTTCAACTTAACCTACTATGTAACTATGTAACACTCCCCAGTGTTGGATTAGTCTGCTCCAGAGGTTTTGGCTTGGGGCCCTTCTTGCCACTCCCAGTGTTAGGCTGACTAAGCTCAAGCCTCTCGTTCTCTCTACGTGGGTTGCTCCATCTATCCTAACCCAGTTCTTGGACCTTCAAGATGTCTTTTCCAAATCCAAGGCCAAGCAGCTTCCTCCTCATTGCTCCTGTGACTGTGCTATAGAACTCTTACCTGGTTCCACACCTCCTAGAGGTCGGGTATACCCTCTCAGTCTCCCTAAGACTAAGGCTATGAGTGAGTACATCAAGAAAAATCTGCAGTGAGGATTTATTTGCAAGTCCTCCTCCCCTGCTGGCGTGGGATTTTTCTTCGTCCAGAAGAAAGATGGGACTTTCTGTCCCTGTATTGACTATCGTGGTCTGAATACCATCACCATTAAAAATTGCTACCCGCTGCCGCTTATCCCCGAACTCTTTGACCGTCTCCGTGGTGCCAAGTTCTTCACCAAACTGGACCTCCAAGGGGCCTATCACCTAATTGGGATCAAGGGGGATGAAGGGTAGACAGCATTTAATACCAGGGATGGGCATTATGAGTAGTTTGTGATGCCCTTCGGTCTCTGCAAAGCCCCGGCCGTCTTCTAACACTTTGTGAATGACGTTTTCCATGACCTGCTGTACATCTGTGTTGTTGTTTACTTGGATGACATGCTGATTTTTTCCCCTAACTTACCCACTCACAGACAACATGTCTGTTTAGTCCTACAATGGCTCCAAGACAACGTACTATATGCAAAGACTGAGAAGTGCTTGTTTGAACTCCCCCAGGTGCCCTTTCTGGGCTACATTGTGTTCAAAGTAGGCCTCTCTATGGATCCTAAAAAAGTTGCAGCCATTTCTGACTGGCCATTACCCTGCAGCCTTAAGGCTACTCAGCGCTTCCTGGGATTTACCAATTACTACCTAAAATTTATTAAAAATTACTCCACGCTGGTAGCTCCATCAATGCACTGACCCGGAAGGATGCTGTCGCTAAGAACTGGCCCTCTGAGGCTATTGAAGCTTTTCATAGATTGAAACAAGCCTTTCCTTCTGGCCCAGCTCTAGTTAGGCTAGATGTCACCAAGCCCTTCTCTGTAGAGATTGACAACTCCTCTGTTGGAGTGGGAGCTATCCTCTTTCAAACCCCCACTGGAGCAAGACGCCCATGTGCATTCTTTTAAAAGAAGATTGCCCCAGCAGAAAATAATTATTCCACTGGAGACCGAAAACTCCTAGCCATCAAGTTAGCTTTGGAAGAATGGCCTTACCTTTTAGAGGGTTCCCCTCAAAAGACCACTATTTTTACTGATCTTAAAAACCTTCAGTATCTACAGTCTGCTCGCCATCTCAACCTCCGGCCAGCCTGTTGGTCATTATTCTTTTCTCGTTTTGATTTTGTGATTAACTTTAAACCAGCTTCCAAGCAGATGCACTTTCTTGATCCACAGGATTCTGAGACTGTTGCAAAAACAGAGTTTATCATCCCTTCAGCCCGCATCCTAGCCTTTGTACCTCTTCCTGCCTTACCATCAGCAGCTGCGTTGGTATCAGTTTTCATATTTGAAAATTTTAAGGTTTCACAGTATGCGCACATATAGTATCAGATCGTGGGGTGCAATTTAACTCCCACTTTTGGAAAGGCTTTTGCAAATCCCTTGACATCTCTGTGGAGTTCTCCTCAGCCTATCTCCTGCAGACTAATGGGCAGACAGAGAGAGTTATTCAGGCCTTGGAGCAATATCTTTGAGCCCTTGTATCTGCCCACCATGACGATTGGGTAACACTGCTACCATGGGCAGAGTTTACCTATAACAACCATGTCAGCACCAGCACAAAAGAATCCCCATTCTACATTGTCTAAGGCAAACACCCTCGTCTCCCGGCTCCTATACCATGCTCTGCAGAAGTGCCTTGCAAAGGAAATTAAATAGTATTTCGTCTTCTACATGTGAGCATCTGAAACAAGCAACTCTCAGACAGAAGTTTGCGGATCGGCATCGGCGTAAGGTACCTCCTCTTCAATCTGGGGATAAAGTCTGGCTCTCCACGAAGAACATCCGTTGCAAAGTCCCTTCACTGAAGTTTCTCTGAAGGTCTTTATGTTATTTCATCCCTGGTCAACCCTTTTTTTTTTTTTATAAACTGCGCCTTCCTCATCTTAAGCTGCCCAATGCTTTCCATGTTTCACTGCTAAAGCCGTGGGTCCTGAATCGCTTTTCTAGTCCCTTTCCATTGGCTACTCCTGCACCTGATTCTTCTCAAGAATATGAAATCCATCAAATTCTGGATTCAAAGTTTTCACAAAAAGTGAATATACCTAATTGACTGGAAAGGTTTCTGTCCTGAGGAGAGATCATGGGTTCCAGCTACAAATGTGTCTGCTTCCAAGCTTTATCAGTTTCGCTCAATCCGCTGGCCAATCAGAAAATAGCCTCTTAATCATCCCTGGCTATTTAGCTAGCTCAGTAACTGCATTCAGGGTTCGTGCATCATGTCTCCACTGGTGCCGAGCCCCTAGTTCTGTTGAGCTGGCTCCTGTACACCTGTTGGGTAATTCAGTGCTTCCTCTATCCAGCTCCTTTATTAACCCCTTGTTGTCCAGTTTGTTGGTTCCCAGCCAACTTCCCTGTGCTGTTCCAGTGTTCCTATCTGTGGATATTCCTGTGTCATCTGTACCTCCTGTTGCTTTCAGTGTCTACTGTGTTCCCTGTGTCCGCGGTGCCCCTGTGTCACTGGTGTCTGTCTCCTGGATCCCTGGTATTTGACCCCAGGCTTGTGACCTGACCTCTCTTGCTTGCTCCCTGCCTCGACCCCGGCCTTCCTCGACTATTCTTCAACTCTGTGATTTGGTACAGTGTTTCATTCCTCCCACCCTGGTGTACCTTAGGACCACAACCTAGCAGTAACCAGCAGGGCAACAACTTCACCATTAGAGGTTCTGGAGAAGACCCAGTTATTACTTAGACCCTACACTTTGGCCCTTCCCAGGGCTCACACCACTCCAGTACAAGCTCCAGTACAACCTAGTGGCCCTGTCTCCCTAGGCGTGACAGTGTGGCTCTCCAGAGGAATAACAGAAAGCCTCATCATTCCTGCTACATAAATGGCTGCAGTTTTCCCTGGGTCCATGGAATGGCTCATCACAAATTTTATACAGGCATTTTTAGCCCTGACAAAGAGTTAATTTCCCTCAACCACTGCAAGACAGAACATGTGTGGCTTTGTAACACAGGAAAAAGAACAGGGTTATTACCTGATAACCAATTTTCCTTAAATCCTTCAGGATGGATTACCTGCAGGAAAAATAAGAAGCTACACTATCAGTAATAACAGTAATCAGTAATAATAACAGGATGACCAAAAATACCTAAAAATCCACAAAGGGAGGGTACTTTTTTTCCTGGAGGATTTAAGGAAAAGGATTATATAATAATCTAAGTCTAAAAATGAAAATTTACTTTCCTTGGTTGAGGAGCCCTGCAAGGAAAAGGATGGAAGGATAATACCCCAATTCCTGTGAAACCTTAAGACAGCCTTGGGAAGTAAGGCCGAACCTGTATGCATTAAAGTCTTATCTTGTGTGAAAAAGGTTTTATAAAAGAGAGGGCTAGGGAGGGCCACAAGAGAGGATAGATATAAAGGCACAGTCCAGTATTTTCACTCCATAAAATGCAAGTAAGTGGATATGCAGGGCGGTTGTAGACACAGATTAGTAAAACTTCTGCAGTCAAATTGCTTCTTGAATCAAATCTTCTCTTCATCTCAAAAGCAAATGTTCATCTTTATAGCCAGGGAGATGTGATTGTCAAGGACATTGGGAAGCTCCAGCCAGATCATTTTTACCACTGTCAGATAGTGTCACAATACCTGTCGGTTCACCAAGAGCAGCACTCACTTTTTGTCCTTGGCTGATAGAACATGAAGCACTTCCTGTCTTGCTCACACTGACACAGCACGAGGAGGAGCTTCTTAGAGGGGCAGATGCTATTTAAGAGAAAAAGTGTAAGGGTATCAAGGTAGCTGGTGCAAAGTCACAGCACCAGCCTCCATTACTGCTGAGACTAAATAGCCTCTGCTCAGAAGGAGAGGAAGCCAATCTCGCAGTGATAAGGATAGAAAATACCACTACAGTGGTTGCTGAGCCAATAGTACAAAAAAAGAAAAAGTGGAAAGATAGCAGCTCTTTATGGCAGAAAATAAGTCTAGCATGACATAAAACCTTTTATTTCAGTTACTAAAACATATACTTCTTAGAAACATAATTGGTAAAAGAGGCCATGGCAATGTTTAACCATGACATTATAAAATACTCTCACTAAAGAGTCCAAGATGTGGGTCAGTACTGTACTTATGGTCTCTCCCAACGCGTTTCGTCCTAAACGGGGTTCCTCAGGGGATTGCCGAGACCCTAGAAATTACAATAATTATAGTATAGTATAGAATTTCCACAGTATTCTTACAATTTTGACAATTTTGAAATAAGCTGATTCATCTAAATAGTCTTGACTTACTTGGTATATTGACCTCACGAAAAGAAGTTGGAAGAGTACATTCAACCTAGAAAATGTCACAAAAATGGGGAAATGACTGGATTGGAGATTCTACAATTTCATATGAAAAACAATTGCAAGTGTAAATAAACATATTAATGTACTGGGATAGGGATAAAGAAAATATTTAGGAAATATAATTCTTACTTGGATGGCTATCTTAATGATGTAATAATTATTAATTAATCCAGTTCTAGTAGATGGAGGTATCTAGAAATATATTTAAAAAAATGAAGTTCTTTTATATATATTTTTTGTAGCATTACAGAATATATCTAATTATGCAATATACATTTAATCCACAAAATGGCGTACCTACGATTTAAATATGTACACTGGCTGCGGTTATATTTTTTTATATATCTTCAACCTATGATAGATCAATGAGAAAATGGTAATGATTTTGTTTTATAGTTTAAAGTAATGATCAAATATGATATTATTAATCAAGTATAATAATAAAGTTAGATGAAAAACATACCTCAGAAGATATGTGTTGGATCTTGTAAGCAGTGTAAGGAATACTATCAAAAATAGGGAAGGGTATTCCAAAGAAGATCTTATGGATTAATTGAGAGATGCTTCCGAGTATAGGGAAGAATCATTCTAAACTAGGACAGAGAAAAGATTAAATATCTTTGGAAAATTAAATAGAAACTTTATGGTTAGGTGCCTTAGTAAAATCATTACTTACTGCTGTGTGAGGGGGTATGGGGGTAAAAAAGCTGGTGGCAGCTGTCCAAACCAGGACTCAGGCTGCCAGCTGCTCATCCTTAAATGGGTTAGAAAATCCAATTACTAAGTATACTGCACATGTGTGAATTACCATGCCTATCTTCTTGATTTATGCTACTATTTGAAACAGACTACTTCTGTTTGTTTGTGAGTGGGTGAATAAAGTTTGGGATTGAGAAAAAATAAATAAATAATAAAAAAAATAAAATAAAATAATTACAAATAAAGATACATGAGCACGGGCTCCGGTCGTGCGCGAGCGCACACATGGGCGCGATTATATCAATAATTAGAAAGTAATGCTAGTGTAGAACCCGCCCATTGCTGGGTGGGCCCTAATGGTGACATCAAACCTCTGATGCCTTTACCCGCTATAGCATCAGAGGCAGAGCTCTAAATTAGCGGGTCCTGAGCTCTAAATCAGCACGGTTGAACAAATGGGGGGTAGGGAAGGATGAACCGGCTCTCCCTGAATTTTAAAGGAGAGACCGGGTCCTTTATAGCACCCACTATGGGGTGCCCCCATCCCCCTAAGGCAGGGGTCAGCAACCTTTACTATCAAAAGAGCCATTTTGCCTCCTCTTCCACTAAAGAAAAATAGTCTCGAGCCGCAAAACATAACACAGTTTATAAACTTTTAAAAGTTTTAATATTTTTTTAATTTTACCTGTTACAACAAGTGTGCATGTGTAGGCCTACTTTGAAATAAATTAAACACTGAACTATGCCCCTAGAAGCCTCCAGCTTCTAACGTATCATCCTGTTACATTAGAAGCTGGAGGCTTCTAACGTAACAGGGTAGATTTTTTTGATGGTTCTTGGCAGAGTTCTTTATGTTCTGACGATGCCTTAGCGATGAAATTTTAAGGGGTGTTAGCCACAGGTGTCCCTCATTTGCAGCTTTAATTTTGGTCACCTGTACCCCCCAATCTTGAGTAATCGGGGTTCAGGTGCTAGAAGCCTCCAGCAATGTGTAACAGGGTAGATTATTTTGATGGGCAGAGTTCTTTATTTTCTGACGATGCTATAGCGATTCAATTGTAGGTGGTGTTAGCCATAAGTGTCCCCCACTTGCACCTCTATTTTGGTCACCTGTACCGCCTCCCCCCTGTTCCAGAGAAATTGGGGTTCAGATGCTAGATGCTTCAAGCAATGTGTAACAGGGTAGATTTTTTTGATAGGCAGAGTTTTTATGAATTTTTAGGAGGTGTTAGCCACAGGTGTCCCGTACTTGCACCTCAAATTTTTTTCACCTGTACCCCCGTTTCCAGATAAATTGGGATTTAGGTGCAAGAAGCCTCCAACAATGTGTAACAGGGTAGGGGTTTTTTGATGGGTGGAGTTTTTAGGAGGTGTTAGCCACAGGTGTCCCCCACTTGCACCTCTAATTTTGTTCACCTGTACCCCCTTCCTGTTCCAGAGAAATTGGGGTTCAGGTGCCTCCAGCAATGTGTAACGGTAGATTTTTTTGATGGGCAGAGTTCCTTATGTTCTGATGATAGCCTAACAATTAAATTTTAGAGGGTGTTAGTCACAGGTGTCCCCCACATGCACCTACATTTTTGGTTTTGTACATCTCCCCATTCCAGAGGAATTGGGGTTCAAAGGAGGGGGATGTCATTGTACACACCCATTTGTACACGCCCCGTGGTAGATTTATTTCACTGGTAGATTTTTTTCATTTGAACACCGGATAGGGAATCCCCCTCCTCCGCAGTGTCTTGGGAGGAAGGGGATCCCCCATCAAAGATCTCCCCGCGGCAGCCGAAGGGAGCCACAACAAGGAGGCTGAAGAGCCGCATGCGGCTCCGGAGCCGCAGGTTGCAGACCCCTGCCCTAAGGCATTAATAGGAGAGGCAATTTATAAGTGAAAAAAACTCTATAGTAAAAAAATAAAAAAATAAAAAATTTAAAGAAGCAAAAATGTTTATCCTCAAACTATAAAATGAATTAGAAAAAGTTATTTAAATTGATTAAATGTGTATATATGTATGTCTATATTATAATAAAAAATAATGTGTTATTACAGGTGTTAACAATGTAAATAAAAAAAAAAATAATAAAAATAAATAAATAAATAAAAATAATAATGAAAAAATATATATATGAGTTAGTTGGATGGTTATATACGAAGTAAGTCAAGCTGAAGTAAAATGGTACCCATACTATATATACTCATTATACAAATTGCGTTTAAAAAAAAAGATTAACATATTTAATAACACTGTACATACACATAATACCTGTTACATTAGAAGGGTTAAGGGTGATAAATAAGTAAGTATACAACTACATATATGACATGTCAAATTGGGTACGATATTAGTATAGTTACCAGTATACATTAATATATAAATCGTAGCTATTGAATTCTTAAGTCCATAGATATAAATTAATACCTCTTATCTCAAGGAGGTGTTATATGCACTGCATAATTGTGTTGTATAGATATACAGTAGATGATCAATAACAAATACAAATTATCATTATTTATAATAGTAATATTTTAGATATTGATTCAATCTGTTCTTATTTGTGTCAATATGAATTATACTGTAACAATGGACGTAGACAATACCTAAAATTGTAATGATGTCAACAATGTCTAAACAAAGGTATGAGATACCTCACATCAGAAATAGAGGTGATAGAAATAATAACAGTTTAGAGAAATGGTTTAAACGACAAAACGTTGTTTAATCCAGGTGGAGAGGTAGCTTTGAGCAAAGAAATCCATTTAGTTTTAGCTTGAAGTAAAAGTTGGTCTACACATCCCACTCTAAGGTTAGGAGCAATATGTTCTAAAATGGAAAAAAAGATTGCAGAATTATCAAAGTTGTGATGTGTTCCTACATGGAAACAAATCGGGGTGACCATTTTGCCTGTGCTAATGGATTACAAATGTTCATACATTCTCTTCCGAAGTGCCCTTTTGGTTTTTTCTACATAGAATCTTTTACAAATACATGTAATGAGGTATACTACCCCTGTAGTGGAACAATCAATATGTTTATTGATTTTATGTATGTGCTTATTTGGCAATAGTTCTTTTTGTTCTTTAGGCCAAGGGCACTGAGGACATCTACCACACTTTAAAGGTTCCTGGTGGTAGTGGTTGTGGTAGGTTTTGCTGTTGAGATGTATAATGACTACAGACTAGATTTAGATTATCTTTTAAAGAGGCAGATTTCCTGTAGGTGATAGATGGGTATGGTAAAACAAATTTGGATGTCTTTGTATCGGATCGTAGAATGTTGGAAACTGCTTGGTGTTGGCTGTTGTACCTTGTAATTAACCTAACCAGTGTGTCTGAATAATCTGTTTCAGTTTTAGTTAACAGCAAAAACGGTTAAGTGTTTTAGCTTTTTAGTATGCCTTTTTGAGAATGTTTTTACCTCTTGCATGTAATCTTTTTTGCAGGTCTTTGGCTTCTACTTCAAAGTCATAATCTGTGGAGCAATTTTGTCTTATCCTGATGTATTGACTTCAAGGGGATACTTCTCTTTAAAGGTACTGGGTGTGCGCTATCTGAATATAGAATTGTGTTACCTGAGGTGTCTTTTCTAAAAAGGGTTGTATCGATGGTACCTTTGACTGTGATGAATAGATACGTGTCTAGGAAAGGAACCTTAGATTTACTGCAGTACATGGTGAAGGACAGTTGGGAGAGACCATAAGTACAGTACTGACCCACATCTTAGACTCTTTAGTGAGAGTATTTTATAATGTCATGGTTAAACACTACCATGGCCTCTTTTACCAATTATGTTTCTAAGAAGTATATGTTTTAGGAACCAAAATTAAAGGTTTTATGTCATGCTAGACATATTTTCTGCCATAAAGAGCCGCTATCTTTCCACTTTTTCTTTTTTTGTACTATTGGCTCAGCAACCACTCTAGTGGTATTTTCTATCCTTATCACTGCGAGATTGGCTTCCTCTCCTTCTGAGCAGAGGCTATTTAGTCTCAGCAGTAATGGAGGCTGGTGCTGTGACTTTGCACCAGCTACCTTGATACCCTGTACTGCTCCCTTGTGATTTCTGACCTGACTCGTGCCTGGAACCTGACCACGTCTGTCTGCCGCCTGCCCTGACCTGTGCCTGAAATCTGACCACGTCTGTCTGCTGTCTGGGCTGACTTGTGCCTGGAATCTGACCACATCTGTCTGCTATCTGTTCCTAGCTTGGCCCCGTACTGCATTCACCTGCCACCTGTCTCTACACCAAGGCCCGCTCCAGCCTTCCTCCTAAGGTAGGGTGACCCCAAGGGTCACGACCTGGTGACTCCCAGCAGCAAAGAGCCCAGTGGCCTCCCGGCTACTGGTCCATCACCCTTTGGGGGGTGCCCTGGTGAAGACCTAGTGTCACTTAGACTCCGCGCCTTGGGTGATCCCGTGCTACCTGCCTGGGGAGATCCTGACAAATAGGCCCTGTGGGAGGGTAATTGTGACAGTAGCTCTTTGGATTTCTGGAGAAGTGTTGACAAGCTAGCAGGTACAGGTAGGAACTATCCAGAGCACTCACAAGAAATAGAGGAGGTGACCCCACCTATGATATGAACGATATAGCAGCCAACCCTGTAATGAGTCAGAGTATGAAAAAAGTAAAAAGGAAGCAGGGTTTTTTTTGGAAAAGAATTCAAGTGTATTTTTCAAATAAATACAATGAGGGTGACACAAAATTCATTAAAAAAAAGCAAACATGGTAAAATCACAATTAGGACTATGAAGGCATTTCTCAATATTATGTTGATAGAGATATGCCACGCTTACTAAACAAAAAGTCGTCTGACTGAATGTTGCAACAGAAATACCAAAAGGCTCAAAGATCTCAGCCCGACGCGTTTCGCCGGAAGGATTTATCAGGGGATGTGCAAGGAGAGACAGAGCGTCGGTACAATAAAGTATAAACGAAAATGATCATGAATGTCATACATAATTGTATACAAAAATAAAGTAATAGTGGACAGTCAGACCAGAAATATATAAATATATGATAAACATTTGGGTGTCCCCGCACAATGTGTGTATCAATGAACATCATTAATTTATATTGTACAGTGTAAATGTATACATCTGATCTCAGTATATAATAATCTACATGAAAACAACATGTGGTATCATGTTTGTAAGAAAAGGTCTAATTCAGTTTTGCTATTTGCTAGTTACCAAAGAGGTTTTCTGAATCAAATACATATGTATCCAATAATAAACCATTCTAATCTCTGTAATGCATGTATTGGTTATGGTGAAAAAAAAGAGGTTTAACTTTCTGGATTATGAAGAAGGCACATATATAAATAAATGGCGTTATCTGCTAAAGAAGAGAGGCTTACGGTGCTGCTACAGCACTTGGATGCCAAACCAAGTGGCCCAAGTCAGTTGCATCAAGGTGGTTCCAGTGATATTCACTTGAAGGTGTAATACCTATGGTCACAGTTAATAGGTAGACAGGAGCTCTTTGAAACAATATGGTTGTTTAAAGCACTACAAACAAATACCTTTACCTAAAATTCATTATACAGTTAAATACAAAGGAACTACCATTTTTGGACCTCTTACTTTGTTTTAATGAAGACAACACTATTTCTACAACCCTATATCGGAAAACCACCACCGGAAATACGATATTGCATGCCACCAGTGGCCATCCTCAACCTCTTAAAAGGAGTATCCCATATAACCAATATGTGAGACTCCGCAGAAACTGCTCTAATAATGAAGATTTCAAGATTGAAGCCAAAGCACTGCAAACAAGACTCCTAGCTAGAGGATACCCAAGAAAACTTTTAAAGAAATTCTTTCAAAGAGCATATAACAAGTCTAGGACAGAACTCCTATCTGACAAAAATATAAAACAATCTAGCCCTAACTTACAAGGTATCCCCTTAGTGACGAAATTTCATCAGAATCATGAAACGTTTTTGAATATTTGCAGTAAACAATGGCATCTATTAGTTTCAGTATATCAACTATGCAAAATCCTTACTGAAAGACCACAAATTATCTACAGAAAATCCCCCTCCTTGAAGGATAATTTGTACATAGCCATTTCATGATGAAACAATCAGAATTACACAATACCAAAGGAACATTCCGATGTGGGAAATGCTCCCAATGCGAATGGATGAATGAAGCATTGTGTTTTACACTTCCTAACGGAAAAGTCCATCGCCCGAAGACATACATACATTGTACAACCCAATCTGTAATATATCTGATCATGTGTGAATGTGGATCATTCTACATAGGCAAAACTAAGAGGCAGCTCAAGAAAAGGATTTATGAGCAGATCTATTCAATAACCTCAGGCAAGATTACAACACCATTAAGTTACCACATTGGCACAAAGCATAATTATAATCCAAAAGTGATAAAATTCTGTGCTTTAGAACATGTGCCCCCCCAACCCACGTGGTGGTGACAATGACATAAAATTTATGAGATGTGAAACTAGATGGATTTTCAACCTGGAAGCAACCAAGAAACTGGGTTTGAATAATATTTTGAGTTTCAAACCATTCCTATCCAGTTAAATCTTAACCTTTCCCTCTTTCATTATATTTTGACAATACCCTTCTTAGGGTTGTACCATCGTAGCACGCTGACATATGCAGGACTTACAATCCATCCCATATAATCATGATCAAATATGATCAACAAGTTATCCCCTTTGTTATGGGTCTGTGTATCTATTTCCTTCTTAATCGCCTCCTATATAACCTTTCTCTTTCATTGACCCAAGAAGTATAAGTCACTCTATGTCCTATAGAGTATAAGTCACTCTATGTTCAACTAATTTATGAGAAAATTATATCATAAGTACCTTGTTTTATATCACCATTGTAAAATGTTTTCAACACTAGCCAACAATTTGACATTATGGCATGTACGCACTTATACTAAAATAACCTATACTATGATATAACTGTTACACAAATTTGTAAGTCATCTGTTATCTAGGTATGTTTATACCAATATAACCTATGTTAAAATATAAACTGTCACATATGAAATGTACGCTTTGTACTATCTAGTCTTTGAGTATTTGCTCCAGGAGAGGACCTGGTATTATTTGCAATGAGTTTTTATAGTAGTATCGACATTAACAGTGATCCACAAATCATCCCTGTGCATGCACAAAGATTGCTTTCATCAGTGTATTATCAACAATGGACATATTTCCAATTGTTTTTAATCCACAGTTTATATGTATTTGTGACATTTTTACACACAAATACGTTCTCTATGTAACAGACACTTTCAATCAATCATTTTCCTTACACACATTTCTCCACCCCTGATGCCCCCCCCCCAATGCGGCGATCAGAGATCCCCTGCTTGAATACATCACCATCCCAGCAATTCCAACAGCGCTTGGATGGAGACCTCCCCTGCTTCATAAGCCCACACCTTATGTGTGAACTGTTAAGCAGCTTTTATAGCTCCCTGTAGTGCCGCGGGTTATGGGCAACACAGTGAGGGTGGAAGCACCCGACAGTATCTCCATTTCCAGGCATGATGATGGGACGAGAATGCCAGTTCATCCATGGGCATACATGCTCGCATCAGTAGTTAGATGCGATGCACAATGCAGGACTTCTGCATTGTGCATCACATCTAACTGCTGATGCGAGCAGCAATAGTAAATTCCGGGGGTGATGCCAGTGCCGATTTCCCGCTGGCATTACCCCCAGAATTTACTATTGCTGCTTGCCCACTATTAGCCCTGACCTTGATCTGATCTTTTGTTGAACTTTTGATGACTTATCAATCACTTCCTGAATGTATCATTTGATCAATTTGTCTTTGATCTTGATTGTTCCTGACTGATTACTGAAGACTTGACCCCATGGCATCCAAAAGGTATCTCGCTGGCGCAAGCGCTGTTTTGGACGAACTTGAAAACAGCGATAGGAATTTATATAGTCACATAGTAGGCTAGGTTGAAAAAAGACATAAGTCCATCAAGTTCAACCACTAGGGAAATAAACATATCCCAGATAAAAAAAACCCTATAAGACATAGTTGGTCCAGAGGAAGCCAAAAAACAGGGGAAAAAAAATTCCTTCCTGATTCCATTAGGCAATCGGAGGTTCCCTGGATCAACAGTCACTGTTATTTTTACTTTAAAGCCTTAATACCCAGTTATATTCTGTGCTTCTAGAAAAACATCCAACTGTTCCTAAAGCAATCTATAGTAGTTGCTGAAACTACTTCCTGAGGGAGCCGATTCGACATTTTCACAGACCTTACAGTGAAGAATCCTTTCCTTATTTGGAGTTTAAACTTCTTTTCCTCCAGATGCAAAGAGTGCCCTCTTGTTCTTTGTAATGATCTCAAAGTGAATAATGGGGAAGAGAGTTCTCTTTATGGACCATTTATATATTTATACAGGGTGATCATATCCCCCCTTAAATGTCTCTTCTCAAGGGAGAATAGATTCGGTTCAGCTAATCTCTCCTCATAGCTGAGCTCCTCCATTCCTTTTATCCTTTTTATTAATTTAGTTGCCCTTCTCTGCACTCTCCAATTCCACAATGTCCTTTTTGTGAACTGGTACCCAAAACTGGACTGCATATTCCAGATGTGGTCTGACCAATGCTTTGTACAGGGGCAGGATTTTGTCTCCATCTCTGCAGTCTATTCCTCTTTTAATACAAGAAAGTACTTTGCTAGCTTTCGATATTGCAGCTTGGCATTGCATGCTGTTATTAAGTCTATGATCTACCAGAACCCCCAGATCCTTTTCCATTTCTGACTCCTCAGAAAGGGGACAATCAATGGCACATGAGTGATCAGAAGGGGACAATCAATGGCACATGAGTGATCAGAAGGGGACAATCAATGGCACAGAGTGATCAGAAGGGGACAATCAATGGCACATACGGTAGTGATCAGAAGGGGACAATCAATGGCACAGAGTGATCAGAAGGGGACAATCAATGGCACATGAGTGAGTGATTTTCAACATAAATGTGTACTGTAGTCTTCTTCATGGAAAAATAAGACATCCCCCTGAAAAAAAGACCTAGGGCATATTTTGGCATTTCAAAAAATATAAGACAGTGCCTTATTATAGGGGAAACAGGGTATTATGAATTTGGACTTGAGCTCCGCCATTTTCCTTCGTGTACACAGCGCTAAAAAAAGTGTTTAGTAAATCTGCCTTGTCTTTATCCCCAGTTACCAACCTAGCGACATCCTTTAAGGGGCCTACATGCTCAGATCTAAACTTTTTGCTATTAATATATTAGAAAAATTTTGGGGGGGTTTGCCTTACTTTCCTTTGCAATCAGTCTTTCATTTTGAAGTTTTGCACATTTTATCTCCTGAAGGTAATCCTTCATTTTTATATTTTTGAAAAGCCCTTTTCTTGTTCCTTATGGCTTTTTTAACATCAGCTGTAAGCCACATAAGTTTTAATTTTAGCCTCCTAAACTTATTACCCATTGGAATATATTTTTCAGTTTGCTTTTGTAGAACAGACTTGAAACATTCCCATTTCTGTTCTGTGTTCTTTGAGGACAATATTGTCCCCCAGTCCAAGTCACAGAGAGCCGCCCTTAATAATGGAAAATTTGCTCTCTTAAGCACATTTGTTATAAGCTCTGCATTGTTAGAAAGAACTAGGTCCAGCAGAGTATCATTTCTAGTTAGGGCTTCTATAAACTGTACCAAAAAATTATCTTGTAATAAATTCACAAATTTCCTCCCTTTTGCTGTTCCTGTAGTGGCATTACTCCAGTCAATGTCAGGGTAGTTAAAATCTCCCATGATTAAAACACTTCCACTTTTTGCTGCTTTTTCTATCTGTGCTAGTTGTTGATTTTCTATTTCTTCCCTAGCACTGGGGGGCCTATAGCAGACTCCAATCATTAATTGTGTGTTATTCAACCCCACATTTACCTCCACTCATAATGCCTCAACCTCATCGCTTGTTCCCTCCACATTTTCTTCTTTCACATTCACTTTCAGATCACTTCTCACATACAGACAGACACCACCACCCTTTCTTTTGACTCTGTCTTTAACCCCCTAACCGCTAACCCCGTAATTTTTCGTCTTAAAAAAAAATGCTATTTGGGATAAGCCCGTATTTTTTCGACTTACCTTTAAATCCCACTTACCTGTGCTCATCCAGCGTCGGGTCCGTGTTCCGCCGGCCAGCATCCCAGCATCCCGCGTTCCGCCGGCCAAGGTCCCGCTGATCGTCCCACGTCGCT
This sequence comes from Pyxicephalus adspersus, assembly GCF_032062135.1. NCBI lineage: Eukaryota > Metazoa > Chordata > Amphibia > Anura > Pyxicephalidae > Pyxicephalus > Pyxicephalus adspersus. The sequence goes on from NC_092858.1 coordinate 108,519,593, forward strand.
CTCCGTCCAGCGTCGGGTGCTTCTAACACAAGAAGCCGGTCAGCGGAGAAAAAAAAAGCCGACCGGCTTCTTGTGCGTGCGTGATGACGTCGACGCGTGTGTGCACAATCCAATGTTTGTTTGTAACATGGGAAGCTCCTTACAATTATCCATAATTCTCCCCCAAACTATCCCCAATCCACCCTCCAGTAGTGTCTGACCCCTGACTAACCTTTCTGCCACCTTATTTGACTGTCCCACCCCCCTCTGTCCTAGTTTAAATATCTCTCCACCATTCTTCCAAATCTTTCCCCTAGCACAGCAGACCCCCTTTCATTTAGGTGCAAACCATCTCTGGCATGCAGGTTGTACACCAATGAAAAGTCAGCACAGTGCTCTATGAACCCAAACCGTTCTCTTCTACACCAGGACTTAAGCCATGCGTTTAGCTGCCTAAGCTCTTTCTGCCTTTCCCATGTTGCGTGTGGCACAGGCAATATTCCAGAGAATATAGCCTTGGAGGTCCTTTTTTTCAACTTGAAACCTAGTTCCCTAAACGTATTTTTAAGTATTCACCATCTTCCATTTATATTGTCATTGGTTCCAACATGGACCAAGACAGCTGGGTCCTGTCCAGCCCCTCCCAGTTGTTTGTCCACTCGGTCCACCACATGCCAAACCCTGGCACCAGGGAGACAGCAAACCAGTCCTCCTGATGATAGAATCCCCTATGACAACCAATTGTCTTTTCCTTCCTGCGTTTCCCTCCCCACCACTACTAGATGTGCTGCTCTCCCGGCTGTTAGGGGTAGCAGTAACATCTAGAGTTGCCACCACTGAGTCTGCCGCCTGCACATCTTCACATAATTTGTAAACATGTTGGGGTACTCAAACCCAAGGCTGGCCTTCCTTTTCTGGGTGCCCCTACCACTCCCTCTAGTTACATTAACCCAACTCCCTACATACTCATCCTGACAAACCTCTCCACCCTCCACATCTAAGCCAATAACTGCCTGCTCAAAGAGTGAGCAGGAGACCCCTCTCAAGGTGATCCAGTGATTTCAGTGTTGCAATGCGCTTCTCCAGCTCTCCAATGCGAGATACCAGAAAGGCGACTTGCACACATCTGTCACAGTGGTATTCACCTAGGAGCTGTTGCTCCATTTGTGCATACATATGGCAGACTGTGCACTGAACCAAACCTTCCACCTTGCTACCACTCATCTTCCCAGTAACAATGTTTGTTTGTTTGTTTACAAGGAATTATAAACGTTTACTTACAGTTTGTGCTTACTAAAAGAATTTAACTCCTGTTTTTTCTAACTTCACTTGTTTCACAAGCCAAACAGTGAGCAAGCTCAAAGTTAGTGCCACAGGAACTTAAATCACCTGTGAAACCTTGACCACTCCCCCTTGGAGGTCAGCAAAGAAAAAAAAAGCTTTTAAAACAAAACTGACAGTCAAGCAAACACCACTCCCAAATAACAATATGCACAATATTCACAATTCGGAGTCCCTGTGTTTGCTAACTTTTTGCTATTTTTTTTTTTTTTTTTTTGCAAACATGTATGCTGCTCTGTGTTTGCTAACTTTTTAAAATTGTTTGCTAATTGTTTTTTACGCAATTATGTATGCTGTTCTGTGTTTACTGTATTACTTGCAACCTTTACCACACTATAAAAGAACATATCCTAAAATACGTTTTTTATTTTGTTTTATGCAGGTACGCTGGACAACAATTAGGTGCTCCACACTGTGACCAAGGATGACATTTGGCTGTTTTTGAGCTTGGTGATCCTGCAGGGAGTTGTGGGCAAACCCGTGCAGAAGTGGTACTGGTCCAAGAACAAAATGCTTGCCACTCCATTCTTTGGCACAGTCATGGCAGAATACTGATTTTCCCTCATCATGAAGTACCTGCACTTCGTAAACAATGAAGAATTTGATGAGACTAGCCATCCTGCACCAAAACTGAAGAAAATTTGGGAAGTTTCTCAAATGATTCTAAAAAATGTCCAGGAGACCTATGTGCCAGACAGAGACATCAGTATTGACCAAAGTCTTACAAGGGGAGGCTTAGCTGGGTGCAGTACATTGCTTCAAAGAGGGCACAATTTAGCGTGAAAACATATATGCTGTAGCCTCATCTGGCTACATCTGGAATACAGTACTTTACACTGGAATAGAAACACAGTTCAACACCAGATTCAGCCATTATGGATTGGCAACATCTTCAGTGCTATCTCTCATAGAGCCATTGCTAGATCAGGGCTATTGTGTCACAACTGACAATTTCTACTCCTCTCCTAAACTTTATGAGTTCCTTCTGCAACACAGAACAGATACGTATTGAATCATTAGGTCTAACTGGCGCAACCTGCCATCAATGTTTGCAAAAGGGAGGCTGAACACAGGAGAAATTATTGCCTGGCAGAAAGGCAAGATGATGGCCCTAAGATGGCGTGACACAAAAGATGTGTGCCTAATGAGTACTGTCCATAATGCCTCCACTGTTCTGGTACGCACAAAACGTAGGAAAGAAGTGATGAAGCCACAGGTGATGATTGGCTACAACAACACCATGGGAAGTGTCGACAGAGCTGACCAAGCTATGACATTCTACCCAGCGATGAGGAAACAGCAAAGGAAGTACTACAAGAAGATTTTCAGGCATCTTGTTGAGCAGTGCCTATGGAATGCCTACAGAAAAAAATTGTCCGATGCCTGTGAATCATTAAGACTTCATTTTGCAAGTTTCTGAATCCATAGTCAAGAACCACCAAACACCATCAGTGGCTATGAATGGACCTGGACGTCGTGCTTCCACCGCTGTCAACCCAGAAGGCCTGACTGGTTGTCACTTCACTGAATACAACCTACCAACCCAGAAAAAGGCGGCACCTACAAGGATGTGCGTGGTTTGCTGCTCAAAGACCAATGACAGAGAAAGGAAGATCAGAAAGGAAACCAGGTTCTACTGTCCTGACTGTGATGTTGGACTTTGTGCAGCACCCTGCTTCAAAATCTACAACACCCGGAATGTCTACTAAAAATGTAAATGTTTTTTTTTCTAAAATCTGCATTTAACCACCTGGGCGGTTAGCTCAACCTTGGTTCGGGGTAAGTAAACTTGCTACAATCGTTTACCCCGAACCAAGGTCGGGGTAGCTAAAAGTATAAACATGTGTTACATTGCAATCCGATTGTCATACAACATTGTATGACAATCAGATTACAACTGAAAAAAAATACCTTGTCCCCGCAGCTCCTCCGGAGACGTCTTCTGTCTTCATCCGGCGTGTGCAGTGACGATCTCCAGGGTTTCCCGGTGACGTCGCTGCATGCGTCGGTGCGGGCGGGAGGCGGAGCGGGAAATTCAAATAACTGCATTGAACTCAATACAAGAAATCTGTATTGAGTCCAATACAAAGAAATCTTTATATAATTCTAATATATATTAATTATATAAGCTACTATACAGTTACATTACATTTTTTTTTTTTTTTTAAAGATTTTTTTTTTGAATGTTTTATAAAAAAAAAATGTATTATTAAATTTATAAAATTTTGGACATATTTCGGTGAGTTATGCGGTAATACGCGTCCCTCTGCGATTCCTGATGATGTCAGTGCATGCGCCCGTCGACGGGGGTCGTAGCGGGAAATTCAAATATTTTGTATTGGATTAAATACAAAGTCCTGTATCCAATCCAATACAAAATAATACAAAATATATTTATGTGGTTTTGTCTATAGGTATGTGAAGTTGGACTGTTTTAAAATTTATCACACTAGGTAGGTATTTTAGAAAAATATATTACTATACAGTATACAGTATACTGAATTATTGCATTTTCAGTATTTTTGATTCATGTATTCTTGTTTAAGCTGATTTTTATTTAATTTTATTAAAAGTAATTTGGTTTTTTTTTTTTTTTTTACATGATTGTCTGTTTCAAACTTTTTTTATATTCATGATACCTACTAGACCCTTGTTCGGACATATTTCTGTAAGTTACAGGTCTACAATTTTAAAAAAAATTACATTGTACAAAAGTACATTGGGCACGGCTGTAAACTAAGCACAGCAATTAGACACCATCATCCTGTATCCAATAACCCATCCTAAGATGCAGCATGCAAACTGACCACAGAAGTACATGTTTGACAGAATGATATAGGAAGACAGAGGTACCAGGCATCTCAACAAGAAAAAAGACAGTATATAGCAAGTTATGCCATAACAATGGCATAAATAAATAAATACTAATATTTGTGGGTTAACATACAATTTGAGTAAAATTACATACCAATGATCTTGAGAATGTAAAGGTAACATTAGATATCAGAACATAAGAAAAATTTTTAATAATCCTTCCTCTCAATGGACATCGCAGTACATGCAAGGAACCTAATTAAAAGCTGCAGAAGATGTTTGTATGGGTTTTACAGGATGGACCTGAAATCTTCAGGTTCTTTATTGGTAACATAGCTGCTCTCAGCATTTAAGTATGAAATTGTTCAAAATTTCACAAATAAACCAATGAACTCTCCATATCACAATGTGCTACCTCTCTTCAATAGTTCCTCAATACCTAAATTTCAAGGGAATGTGACATCAAATTTTTCATGGGCATAGTTTGTTTTTAAAACTTAAAAATGCACTAACAATGGTAACAAACAGCAACAAAATACATTAAGAACACAAAACAAAAAAAATGCAACAACATTGGATTTTTATATTTTGTTGTGGGAGTATCAAAATGGAAAGTTTTAACCATTGCTTGTGGTTTTGAATACCTTGCTATCCTATATTCTAACTGGCCTATAATGCTAATCATAATGAGAAGATAATATGAAAGTGTCAAAACCAAAAATTTGAAGAAAGTGTCAAAGTTTTATTACTGCAGCATTTGCCACACCTGACTTTAGAATAACAGAACTTATTTTAAAGACAAATATTATTTGGGACTGCATCATTTCCAGTGCATCAAAATAATCAGAGACTTTCAGCGCCGGAGAAGTCAAAATAGGAGAAAAATTTGCAAGATGACAGGCAAGAAAACTAAACTACAGCAGCTTAGTATTACTATTTTATTTAGAGGAGTGTTCCTTTAAACAAAAAAATATAGGCGGTAAAAATAACCATCAAATATAAGTTGTGAAACCTACAAACACCAAGCTCCACCGACGGACATGACGCTTTAAAACGTAGCTGCTATCCCACCCATTTAGCTTGGATTGACATTTAGGCTACCCAATTATAATGCTAAAAAAAATCTATTCACTGCCTATCGTGGTTTAGGGTGGATCTTTCGCTGCAAAAATTGCAAGATGGCTCAGAGGATCCCTCTATGAGGACACGATTTCTCCAGAATTCGTCATGAAGGGAAAAGAACGCTCCCCGGTTAAGGCGAGGAGGTCCCGGGGGGCGGAGGAGTCCTCTCGTGAACGTTGCGGAAAGAAGCTAAGTTCAGCCAGCGGTAGTAACGATAGCTGCTCTGCAACCAAGAGCTCGGATAGTAGCAGCGGGCGTCGCGGCCTACACCTAGACAAGGGTCTGTCCGGCAATCGGGATTATGATGCCTCGGGAAGAGCACCTGGAATGCACACCTACGGGTCTCCTGTTGCTAGCAGCGGTAGTGGCAGCAGCAAGGTCACTGACAGCAGAGGCAGTGCTGTTCCCAGGAGCTCAGAAGGCCGTGGAGAGGCTGAGTATAAGTCGCTGCGGATCAGCGAGCTGGGCTCGTCACTGAGTGATGAGGCAGTGGAGGATGGTCTCTTTCACGAGTTTAAGAAGTTCGGAGATGTAAGTGTAAAAATCTCCCGCTCCGGAGACGAGCGAGTGGCCCAGGTAAACTTTCGACGCCCAGAAGATGCTCGTGCAGCCAAACATGCCCGAGGCAGGTTGGTTCTGTATGACCGACCGTTAAAAATCGAGGCGGTATACGCGACAGGAAGTAGTCGGCGTCGGAGCCGCTCACCCGGGGACAAAGAGCCTTATACCAGTTTATCAGCTGCAGTGTCCTCGTTACCCTCACATCGGCATCCACATAGTCAGCGGTGCCTCTCTCCTGGAGGGCTTGGATACAGGGACTACAGGCTGCAGCAGCTTGCTTTAGGTCGCTTGCCCCCACCTCCTCCTCCACCGCTTCCCAGAGACCTAGACAGGGAATACAACTTCTATGAGAGTCGTATGCGTCCTGCCTATCCTCTAGATCCACGTCTGAATATTAGAGAGGACGATAGTTCTGAGAATGATATAAGAGCTAATAGAACTCTCTTTCTTGGTAACCTGGACATCAATGTCACAGAGAGTGAGCTGCGAAGGGCTTTTGAGAGATTTGGCACGATTACTGAAGTGGACATAAAACGAGCCACCCGAGGGCAAACTTCTACCTATGGATTTATTAAATTTGAGAATTTGGACATGGCTCAAAGAGCAAAATTGGCCATGTCTGGTAAACCGATTCTCCGCAACTGTATTAAAATTGGCTATGGCAAAGCTACTCCTACCAACCGCCTGTGGGTGGGTGGGCTTGGCCACTGGGTTCCCATGGGATCACTAGCACGTGAATTTGATAGATTTGGTACAATAAGATCTATTGACTATCGTAAAGGGGACAGCTGGGCATATATACAGTATGAGAGCTTAGATGCCGCACAAGCTGCTTGTAGTCAAATGAGGGGTTTTCCATTGGGGGGAGAACATAGGCGACTTCGGGTGGACTTTGCTGATACAGATCATGTATATCCACCTCCTTATCTTCAGCCCTTACCTTTACCACATTATGACCTTGTAGGTGATGCTTTTGCACATAGAGCTCCGGATTCCCTTAGAGCCAGAGATCGTACATCACCAATATTGTATAGGGAAAGAGAAAGGGACGTGTATGGAGATTCAGACTGGGTGTCACTTCCTATTAGAGACCGAAATAGAGTCCCTTATGATTCTTTGGAAACCTTAGATCGGCGAGCTGATGGCTGGTCCTTGGACAGAGAGCGCGAAAGAGATGGTGTAAACAAAGAGCCGCCTAGAAAACGGAGACTTGTTGATGAAGCTCGTCATGTGGACAGGTCACCTGAAAGTGACCGTTCTAGAAAGAAACACTGTACCAGTCCTGACAGAAGCCCTGATGGAGGTGGTGGTCGTGATAGCCGTTACAGTGATACAGACCGTGCAAACAGCAGGACAGATCAATCCTCACCTTCCAGGGACTGGCGAGGCAGCCTTGAACAGGGATTTGAAAGTAAGCATGATCGAAAAAACTCCAGCTCCACTGAGCGGGAAAGGAAACATCACATTAGTGAAAATAAAAGTCCTTTAGGAAAAGATGAGTGGGTTGAGTCCAGCAATAAAATGAAATCGCCACAAAAACAGGATGCAAACCAAAATCTCAGTTTGGCTTGGCAAGGGATGCTGCTACTAAAAAATAGTAACTTTCCGTCCAATATGCATCTTCTTCAGGGCGATCTTGCAGTAGCAACTGGCTTGTTAACTGAAGGGCCAACAGGTGGAAAGGTTGCACAGTTAAAAATTACACAAAGACTACGTCTTGACCAGCCCAAACTTGATGAAGTGACACGTCGCATCAAAGTAGCAGGACCTAATGGATATGCTATTCTTCTTGCTGTTCCTGGTACAAATGAGAATAATTTTACTGGAGATCAAGCAAGTTCCACTCAACGTCCTTTGAGAAATCTTGTCTCCTACTTAAAGCAAAAGCAAGCTGCAGGGGTCATTAGCCTTCCTGTGGGGGGCTCTAAAGAAAAGGAAAATACAGGAGTTCTTCATGCTTTTCCACCTTGTGAATTTTCCCAACAGTTCTTAGATTCCACAGCTAAGGCCCTTGCTAGATCAGAAGATGACTACCTTGTGATGATAATAGTACGCGGGGCATCCTAAATTCAATGTTTGTATTTACCATACTTTACTTTGTATTATGGGATACAGTACAACTTTTGTTATTTTATTGCTAATCTAGTCTATGTAAAGTGATATTGTGCCATGCCTAGCTAAGGTTTTTAGTAATAATTCTATCCTGTATCCTTCTTTTTTTTTTTTTTTTTTTTTTTTTTTTTCCTTGCCATAACAAAATGGCTTTCTAGATGCCTAAAGGGGTTCTATATATAGTTGTTGACTTGTGGAGGGAACTTTTTTATTAATTGGCTGAAAATAAAATTACAGCTAAAATCTAAACTGCCAATAGATATTTTGTATCCTATACAGTAGCTTACAGCTGTACCACCACTTTTTTTTTTTAATGACCTATAGACACACAAAAAACTTGTGAAAATCCTTTTTTGCCATTAGGTGCCCTAAAATTCTATTTTCCTATATGATAGACACTCACTAGTCTCACTGCTCACTAGGCTCTAACAATATGTACACTTCTGGATGAAAGAATTTTATTATAACCTGATATCAGCAGTTGAGTTGACTGTGACCTTTAAAACTATTTCCCATAGTTGTGTTGTCTTCTCATTCCAATCCTGCTATAAAAAAAGTGATAGGAAACGTGTTAGTTATGGACCTATAAGATTTGTTTTGCCTAGTTTTTATGAATATTACTCAATCTACACTTTAACCAAAAAATCCTGCCTAATAAGTCACCACCAGATCCCTGTTATTACTTTTACTAGCCAGAAAAGCCTTTTGTATACCTTTCTAAAATGGTATCACTTGTTTCTAGGTGTCTTACACCAGACCCTGTCCTTTCCTCTGCATCTATTCATCCATCTAGAGTGGTGCTTTCATCCATGGACTGAGTTGCAATTGGCATGTTAATGAAGGCTTGTTCAGACTTTTTTTTTTTTTTAATAAACATTTACCTACAGTTTTGTTGTGGTGCAGTTTTTAGGATGCTTCATTCAGTTTCTTGAGCAGATCTGCTGTTCAACTGTGTGTGCTTTTATCAATTTATAAGCATACAGTGTAGGTCATCAACTGTTTTCTGCTTTTGTATTTCAAGTATAAGTAACAAACTTTCAATTTTGTTGTGTTTTGCAAACTTTAAGTCAACGTTTGTCCTTACCCAAGCACCTAATTTAAAAGTATAATTATGATAAATGAAAATGTTGACCATTATAGCCTGTTGTGCTTTTCTATTGCAGTAAAAGCTAAAACGTGGTTTCTTTTTCTACATTATTTCCCATAGTAGTCCAAAAGAACAGCTTTTACAGTGAAGTTATCTGTTTTAAAATATAAAATACTTAAAGACAAAGAAGCTTGTGTACCCATATGTATATAATTTAAGCGTGTCAGATTTTAGCGTGTTTACAATTTTGTCCATTCATGCATGAACAGGCTTGTTTTTTGCTATAATTGTATTGATATTCATGCTGTCCATAACTATTAATACATTTTTATGTTGTTGCTTTCAGATTGCCTGCCACCTAGCATTTCTTTCCCTGATTTTTTTTAATATCTGTGTAGGAGATGTGATCTTTCTTCAATGCTATTTTGTGTAATTTTCTAGCTAAATTTTTTTTCGATAGAGATACTGTCTCGGGTCCAAATATAATTTTTGCAATTGTATTGAGAATAATACTCGACACCTCAAATGTGTTCATGTAAAGATATTTAGAGCTTGCTGTTTATGGTCTAGAGAAACAAATGGTACTCTCTCTCTCTCTCTCTCTCTCTCTCTCTCTCTCTCTCTCTCTCTCTCTCTCTGCCGCTCTCTCACAAACCAAATAATTTACTTATCTACAAGCCTAAAGTAAATTAGATTCATTAATGGTATTTTGCTCCTGACCTATAATTCTTATCACTAATTACTTTTTATTGTGGTCCCACATGTCCTTTTTTAATGGCAAAATCTGTGTTTCTAGTACCCATTAAATTGAAATGATTTGGATAAATTTGCATAGTGAGTATCAGGCATTAGGCTAGGCAATGATTTTTTCCCCCCTTCTTTTATTCATGCCCTAAAGGATGAATAAATGTAAATATGTATTCAAATGTTGACTTTATATCTGAAAAAAGTGATCAAGCTTTATGAAAATATTTCAAATTATATTTTGAATCCAGAATTGGTGACACAGTGATTTTTTTTTTTTTATATCTGAATAACATTTCTCCAAATCACAAAAGCTTTACATGAACCTCAGTCTTCCTAGATATATGTATATTCTAATTTTAAAATGCATTTACCATAAAAAACTTTTGTGTAGGAAGCAAATGTCTTCTTATAATTGTGTTACTCAGATGGTTATACGATGACCATTTCCTACCTCCTGACACGTTTAATCCGTGTATATTTCTTGTGAGTTTTGTTTTCAGAGCATGATGACCATTGTATGCACTTCAATTGTCCTGTGTTTATTTTTTACAGTTTGACTGTATCCCATAATAGAGTTTTTAGATGTGCATATTAAATGTTAAATTATATTGATGTGAGTTTTGTGGACATATAATCTGTGGATTTGTCCTTTACAAACTCATAGCAGCTAGGTTCATAGGATTTAAAATTCAAAGATATATGTTCAACACATTCCTGTATTTGAAAGTGTTGAACTTAATTTCAAACCTCCTGTTAGTGTTTAGTGGAAGTATTTCAAGCTGTCTGAAATCTAATAAAACTCTTTACTAACTTTTCATTTAAAGTGAATCTGTTAGCCATTTTAGATAAAGGCTAAAGGTAAGCCTAAGAGCACAAGTTGCATATTTTTGTTTACCCTAATTTTAATGCCTCATTGAAATTAGTTATTTTTTTAGGGGCTATATGTCTGTGTCTTTAGGATTGAATCTTCCTAATTTTTTAGTCAACATTATAGACTTTAGCTACATGTACAGGTGCAATAATTGTTGTTGGAAAGGATCCTTCACTATCCTTTCCAACGACTAAGGATTGCACGATGCTCCTTTGCTTCCATTAGGATAGTCCGCGGATCCCCCAGGAAGGTCATTCGGAAGATGGGCGATGGGCGCTGTACGCACGCCAGATTCTCGTCCGATGTTGGCCCTGAGCCGATTATTGGACGAGAACCATTGGACAAGTGTGCGTAGCCTAAGCTTTTGGCTATTAATCACTGTTTTTGGACAGGAAAGTAGATTACCCTGCAGGAAGCCATATAATGAAGTTACAGAAAGATACTAAGGTATCCTGTGGTATCTTCTCAGTACCCGGTATCGGGACTAAAAGTTTTTTTCAATAAAATAAAAAATGTTTTATTAATTGTTTAATAGTCCTTAGAATTAGTTACTGCATAAGTTTTCTCTTTTCAGGTCTATTTCCTTTTTCACCTGGTAATCCTGCAAGTAGTACTGTCCTAGGTTAACAGTATGTACTGCATCTGTTTTGAAATACAAAACATCTTGCCCCTTCTATCTCTATAACATAAGCACAATGTCCTTTGTGGTAGATGTAAACTTGCCAGGGCTGATCACACTGTAGAGGGCACATAAATTTATGAACTTACTGGATTTCTTACAGGATCAACAGATATTTTTTGTACTAGGCAAACTGACAGACTACTTCCAACGGTATATTTCACCATGTCTACAGCAAGAGATTCTTTTTTTCTTTTAAATTAAAAGTGATAGGTTCACTTTAAATGCAATAAATCACCAGGTGATCACATTGTTAGCATAGAATAAAGTCATATATCATTTTAGCATTTGATGTATCAAATGGTAATCAAAATTGCACCTTCAATATCTCAATTTTCTTTGGAATATTGATTGTATTGTATACTTTGAGCAGAGAAATGATGGGTTTTCAAAGCACATGCAAGAATATTTACTTTATTTTTTAAAGCTGGAAGTCACTGTTTTTGTTTCCTAGCAACTAGAAGTATATCTTTTTTTCAATTGTTTTATTTTTTATTATTATTCCTGTGCATCCATGTTGTGCCCAGCAGCCCGCTTCGGTTGTTCTGCTTATTTTCCATATGTACCGAGGACAAGCAAAGCAAAACTCCTTGCAGCAGGTAGTGTCAAGAATTTGAACCTAGGACCCAGCTGCGGAGGTGAGTGCTTGCCACAGAGCCATCCATGCTATTCTTTATTTTGTTTTTTACCCAGATCCTTGGGCTTGACAGCAGGCTCTGATTTGCCTCTTTGTTATTATTTAGAGAAAGCTTCATAGTCTTCTGTAAGCTTCATAGTCTTCTGTGCAGCAGGTTGATAGACAATGGGACTTCACCATGCAGACACTATTGGGCTGGGTGACAATATTGGCTGGGGGGCGGGGGGAGAGAGGTTGACCTGGGAGGGCAGGAAACCAGGTAATTGTCTTCTAAACGTACAGGTATCCTTTAGGTTTTTTAACTTGGCAAAAAATTGCCATTTTGGGTTGTTTGATATAGAGTAACAATATGCCTTTTGTTAATGTGTCTGAAGGATGGATAGTTTTTTTAGCTTTAACTGCTACTGCGTTTCTTTTTAATGCTTTCTGTGCAATATAAGGAAAATAAAATTATACATTTTAAAGATAATACTTTCTCTCAGATATGTTTAAGCATGAAGTTGTTTAAAAGAAATGTGGCATTTGCAAAACTCTATTGATATTTTGTTTGCATAGTTAGTATTTTTATTAACCTTCAACCAATTTCCCCACTGTACAGCCAGAAACTGGGAAAGAAAAGTTCTGATCTTCATGCAGCTGTTAAAAGTGGAACATTGGATGAAAGTGTCTGTTTAGGACTTGCACATTTTACTACTTGGCAGACAAAATCAAAATATACATATTTTGTATCTGCTTCTGAGATGGCCATTCCGTGTTTTAAGTGAAAGCGTGATGACTACTTTAATTTGTACTGTATACACAAAGTGAGGCATAACCCTTTCAGGCACTTACAACGTAACAAGTCTTTGAAACCGTGCACAATTCAACTGATTTCCTTTTCAATAAATTTCTTTTGAGGAAAATTATCTTTCTGCCTGGAAGTGAATTGCCAACAACCATCAGACCATTTTGGTTTTAGGGTACATTGTTCCTGATCACTTAAATAGTGGAAAAAATTGATATATCATACTCTACAGGAGGTAAAACTTTGACATACTTATTTTTTTAGCTTTTTTTCACATTTTCTGTTGTACGAGTGGAATAACCTAGTTTTGTTTCATATCGATTTTATTTTCGTTGAAAGGATGGCTGGTCATTTTTCCTAGGAGGGTTCTATAATATACTGCAAGAAAAGGGAAAGACCATGTTCTTTTGTGGAAAATACAGTACAAGCATTTGTTTTGTGTCAACCAGAATGATCACAATCGTTTGTAATTTGAAGTTGTCACATTTTGCTCGCAGCAATCAAACTACAACAATCAGTCTCCATAGTAATAAAATAAAGCATTTGAAGAAGCATCCTCTTCTGGGATCTGAGCTCTCTTGAAGTGGTTTTAGCTTTGGTATCATCAGCAATTTGTAAATCTCCCTTCTGGGTGCTTACTTTAATGCCATTTGGGAAGGTTTCTGTGACAATGGATGTGGATTCATTCTTACGTTCACTACCATGAAGAATGGCAGTGTGTGCTTATTTATCAAATATACAGTCAAGCATAAATTCTTTGGAACCTTATTCAAAAACAAAATTGCTGCCACCCTATGCCAGTTTATATTTATATATATATATATATATATATATATATATATATACTTTTTTTTGTATTTTTTTAATGGATTCTTGTGGGAAATAAATATGTTACAAGAACATAGTATTTATAGCTGCTAGAAACAATGGCATTTGGCATGTCAAGAAGCTTTCCTGAAGTCTCAAGTCTCCTTGCTTCAGAATTTCGGTCAAAATACTAGTGACGAATGTGAAATCTCATGTACTTTACTAATCCTCGGATGGGAAGAGGATAGGTGGTGGCTGAGAATCCAAGTGAACAGTCTGCTGCTAGGGACAGGTGAATAGCAACAGATGTATTCCAAAGAAAATCCCTTGTGCAAAGGTAAGGTAGAAAAAAAAGTCAAAGCGTGAATAAGTTGTATTGTCTTCAGTTCCCAAAATCTGGAAACAAAAAATTTAAAAATTTTTCTGATGGTCTTGAAGCCAAACTAAAGTTAGATTAGCACCTACATTTTAGGTTTCACAACTTCTTTATTAACAGCTTTCTTTTCAGTTACCTTTTATGTAAAAGCAGAATTTTTAGATTACCATAAAATCTTTAGTCTAGTTAATTGTTATGTATGTAAAGTGCTTTTATTACCTATTCTAAATATAAACACTACTACAAAATGTGTTTGAGGAAATCACCTCGAGGCTTTAAAGGGATTGTATTAATAATAATCATTAGATCAGATACCACATAATTATATTAAAAATTCAATTTATTAGGTAACAATATTAAAAAAATAAAACGGCCATTGATAACATCATTAGAGATATATAGATCACGTTTGACGCGGATCTAATGTCCGCTTCCTCTGGAACAAAATTGCCTAAAATTTTATAACAATCAACAATGATACATTTCATATTCAGTTTAAATATTTACGTAATTCAATTAAAATTATCGCTTACAAATAGTCCTCACATTGGTTTCCCAAATTAAAACATCCAGATCGACAACAGAATCCTTCCCTCAGATGTTAACACAACAGGTCATATCAGCAGACGGGATAGAAGAGGCTGTACAGTGTCATTTTACCACATATTTAATTATTCATTAAATTTAATTGATTCTTTCATATAAAATTTCCAATCCCAGTATGTATACCATATGTGTGAGGTGGTTAAATATATACACCCATATTTCTATCTGTGAACCAATATATATCTATATTTCCATATTGTCTAAATTTGGGATACAGATAAAGAAATACCTCAAACCAGGTGTGCACTAGTCCTGTGAGTAAGGTTCATTCATTTTTAATCTCCCTCCTATTGCTGGTCACTTGAAAAAAAGAGAACATTTCAAAATGTGTCATAGGTTCTCTTTCACCAGAGTTCAGCCTCCCCTGTGCCAATGGCTATATATACAGGACAGGTTCTCCCTTTTATCCCTTTCAATTAAACAAGCATCATCCAAAACTAATCTCATCAGGTACTGAAACACCATACTATCTAATCCTTATAAGCACCTGTTTTAAGAGGCACATATTTAAAGGTACTTCCACCCCCATTCAAGCTATCTTTCAATACAATCTCCCATATATAAAAAAAAAAAGACGCTTAACTTGAATAGATAGCAGAATCCACCTTAATCCTATTCTTCCATAAATACTTTCAATCATATCATTATCCAGTTCCTTTTTTATGCAATCACTTCCTTTCAGGTGTTCAAAAGTAATTGGACAAATTAAAAAGCTGAAAGTAAAATGTTAATTTCTAATACTTGTTTGAAAACCCTTTGCTGGCAATAACAGCCTATAGTCTTGAACTCAAGGACATCACCATATGCCAGGTTTCCTCCTTTTTAATGCTGTGCCAAGCCTTTATTGCAGTGGCTTTCAGTTGCTGTTTGTTTGTGGGCCTTTCTGTCCGAAGTTTAGTCTTCAGCAAGTGAAATGCATGTTTTAATTGGGTTCAGATCAGGTGACTGACTTGGCCATTCAAGAATATTCCACTTCTTTGCTTTAATATACTCCTGGGTTGCTTTGGCTGTATAATTTGGGTCATTGTCTATCTGTATTATGAAACACCTCCCAGTCAATTTGACTGCATTTAGCTGGATTTGAGCAGACAGTATGTCTCTGGACACCTCAGAATTTATTCGGCTGCTTCTGTCTTGTGTCACATCATCGATAAACACTAGTGTCCCAGTGCCACTGGCAGCCATGCACGCCCAAGCCATCACACTGCCTTCGCCATGTTTTACAGATGATGTGGTATGCTTTGGATCATGAGCTGTTCCACACCTTCTCCATACTTTTTTCCTGGGATGTTAGTTGGTGATGTGATGAGGAGAAGAAATAGTTTTCAGTGGTTGAGGGTAGTTAAGTTGGGATTGGATCTAGTCTATTTTGTGGCTAAAATTTGGAAATAGTTAAGAGTTAGTATTGATAGAGTTGATATTATTCAGGAGTACTGATTTATTTTGGAAAATTAGTACTTATGTTGTCAATGTTGATTCCTTAGTTAATGTGTTATTGCTACGGATATGGCGTGAGTATAGCTCTATGAATAGATGTTGAATGGGATATTGGGGTAGGCTATTCCCATTTGAAGACAGTTTATTGGTATGATCCTGTTATAGCCTGTTTAAAATAAAGGTTTGTTAGATATTGTAAAAATAATTGAAATAGAGTGGGGTTGGTTGGGGAATAGTCTTGGGTAAAGGACGTCTAGGGTAGATCTAAGCAATCATATAGTTTAATTAGGGATTACCTACTTGTTTGTTTAGTCCATACAAAGAATATTCATTGATCATGATATATTGGCCACTTCAAGTATACAGACCTGTGAAGAGGGGATAAATTAAAAGGTTTCAGCAAGCAACAAGCAGCATAAAGCCATAACCAACATTATACCAAAACATTGGCAAACCCTATATGTATCCAAAGACCTCCAAATTTCTACATTAAACACCACAAATCACTTTTAGAAAGTGGAAGGTACTCCTTATTTGACACTGTTGGGAGGAGCTGGAGATTTCTATCCCTCCTCACTCATCTGTCCAGTTAAACTGTGCATGCACGAACTCCCATGCATGCACTAACCGGCATCTTCAGGGCTGAAGTCAACCTGATTTTGGCCTTAATCTAACTCTCCGCATACACCACTCCTATGATCTAACTACCGTTTAGCTAACTAGGGTAAGGTAGGCAATGCAGTCCTTTCTAGGTTGGCTACTTGCACCCCGTCCTTCCTACTTTCAACCAACGCTAATTGTAAGTACTTTTGGCTCTTTTACATACATTACTATAAGTACTGTATAAGTACAAGTACTATAATCTTGTATAGCCTCAATATAATTCTCAGTTATTTCTTCCATAATTTAAAGATATTGGTCCAAGCTCGGTATCCTATAGAACCAACTATAAGGACATTTACCCTCTCCTTGCTGGCAGAATTTCTAATTTACTTGTAAGTACAGTGCTTCAATAAACAATTTTTATTTTGCATTTCACTGGGTTTTTAATAGCAAATTGGTTAAAAACATTTTAATATATGCCCTCTTGACAGGTCTGTATACTGGAAGTAGCTAATATATCTTTATTATATTTTGAATATTCTTGGTATGGACTAAACATACAAGTAGGTAATCCCTAATCATACCCATAGTTCTCCCCAGAGCTTTTTAGCCGGTTGCTCCGCCCGGCTGATTTGAATACCCCGCCCAGCTCTCGGCAGCTCTCATCCTCGGATCTCAGTGAAGCTGCTCTGTCTCCTCCTGTGCAGCCTTCATGTGAAGGAGACACAGGCAGCCCCGCCCCCATCTCATAGCACGAGCTCAGATTTCTGCCTTTGAAATGTATCCACTGCTAGCTCTGTGTGTGAATTCTGCATCCTAACAGCTTTGTGTACAAACCTCCATATCTCCTAATATGTATGTCACAATGACCTGTAATTTTCAGAGTGTACAGGGGACCCTCATAGATAC